>NC_082345.1:75506223-75818503 GCF_027477595.1 Haemorhous mexicanus
AAAAACTACTACTATTGCTATTACTATTATTATTTTTATTATTGTTATTATTATTTTTATTTTTAATTTTATTATTTTTATTTTTATTTTTTTATTTTTAATTATTTTTATTCTTATTCTTATTATTTTTGTTTTTAATTGTTTTATTTTTTATTTTTATTTTTTATTATTTTTTTAATTTTTATTATTATAATAATCTTTTCATATTATTAACAGACTTTATATTATTAACTGACCTTCATATTGTTATTAACTGACTATTTCCATTATTATTATTATTTGACTTTTCATATTATTAACTGAATCCTATTGTTATTACTATTATTATTATTATTATTATTATTATTATTATCATAAATAATATTACTTTTTGTAATATTTTTTTTCCTGACTTTTCATATTATTAATTGACTTTTCATATTATTATTATTATTTTATTTTTGTTTTATTTTACTTTTATTAATATAATATAATATAATATAATATAATATAATATAATATAATATAATATAATATATAATTATTATAGATTACATATGTTTGGTTTAAAATAATATTTATATTATTTATATTATTCTTTCTATTATGTTAATTGTATTGTATTATTTATTACTATTTCTATTATTTATTATTAATGTGTTATCTATATTATGTATTAATAGATGATATTTAATATATAATATTTCAACTAATATTTATAGTATATAATATTTTGTATAATTAATATATCATTGCTATTATGATATATTTATATTGCTTATAATATAATTTTAATGTGGTAATATAATTATATATTTGTATAATTGTAATCATTTGTATTTATTAATTAATTTATTTATATAATTCTCATTAATATATAAAGAATAATTTCAATATTTCATAATTATAATATTATGTAGTATAATATTTACAATATTTCTAATAAACTATACTATAGTTAATATTACCATAATGTAATGTAATATAATATATAATGTAATGTAATGTAATGTAATATGATATAATGTAATATAATATGATATAATGTAATGTAATGTAATGTAATGTAATGTAATGTAATGTAATATATAGTATATAATATAATATATAACATATAATAAAATATAATATATAATGTAATGTAATGTAATGTATTATAATATAATATAATACAGTATTATATTATATAATGTAATGTAATGTAATGTATTATAATATATTATAATACAATATTATATTATATTATGTAATGTAATGTAATGTAATATGATATGATGTAATATGATATGATGTAATGTAATGTAATATGATATGATGTAATATGATATGATGTAATATGATATGATGTAATATGATGTGATGTGATATGATGTGATGTGATATGATGTGATATGATATGATATGATATGATATGATTGATATGATATGATATGATATGATATGATATGATATAATATAATATAATATATAATGTAATGTATTGTAATGTAATATAATATGATATAATGTAATATAATATGATATAATGCAATATAATATATAATATAATATATAATGTAATGTAATGTAATATGATATAATGTAATATAATACGATATAATGCAATATAATATATAATGTAATGTAATGTAATATATAGCATATAATATATAACATATAATATATTATAATATATAATGTAATGTAATATAATATGATATAATCTAATATAATGTGATACGATGTAATATAATATAACATTATATTATATTATATTATATTATATTATATTATATTATATTATATTATATTATATTATATTATATTATATTATATTATATTATATTATATTATATTATATTATATTATATTATATTATATTATATTATATTATATTATATTATATTATATTATATATAATGTAATGTAATATGATATAATATATATGATTATATATATATATGATATAATATATATATATAATATATATATATCATATATATATTATATAATATATATAATTATATATAATGTAATGTAATATGATATAATGTAATATATAATATAATATAATATAATATAATATAATATAATATAATATAATATAATATAATATAATATAATATAATATAATATAATATAATATAATATAATATAATATAATATAATATAATATAATATAATATAATATAACATAATATAATACAATATGTAATATGATATAATGTAATATAATATATAATATAATATAATATATAATGTAATGTAATTTAATGTAATGTAATATGATATAATGTAATATAATATAATATATAATGTAATGTAATGTAATATAATATGATGTAATGTAATGTAATATGATATAATGCAATGTGATATATATTTAAGGCGATAATATAATATAACATACCGTGCAATATAATACATATTTACCGTGACACTGTTCGTTATGAACTGTACCACAATTCCTGTCCCCTGCCACATCTCCCCCCGAGCTCGCGCTCCCCCCGAGCTGCGCCGCCCCAGCGCGGTCCGGCCCGTGCCGTCCGTCCGTCCGTCCGTCCGCCCGCGCTCACCTTCTGCATGGCGGCGCAGAGGATGCCGTTGCCCTGGTGGTACGGGACCTCGACGGAGCCCAGGAACTGCACGTTGAACCGCTCCACCCAGCACGGGTTCCGCTTCAGGCCTGCACCGGCACCGCAGCGTCAGCCGCGCCACGCGCACCGCGGCACGGCACAGTCACACCGGGGCGGGGATCACAGCCACGGGATCGGGGAGTCACGGGATTACGGAATCGGGGAATCACACGGAATCAGGGAGTCACACAATTACAGAATCAGGGAATCACACGGAATCAGGGAATCACACAATTACAGAATCGGGGAGTCACACAGAATCAGGGAATCACACAATCACGGAATCACACAGAATCAGGGAATCACACAGAATCAGGGAATCACACAATTACAGAATCGGGGAGTCACACAGAATCAGGGAATCACACGGAATCAGGGAATCACACGGAATCAGGGAATCACACAGAATCAGGGAATCATGGAATCAGGGAATCACACAATCACGGAATCACACAGAATCACAGAATCACACAGAATCAGGGAATCACACAGAATCAGGGAATCACAATTACAGAATCACGGAATCACACAGAATCAGGGAATCACACAGAATCAGGGAATAACACAATCACGGAATCATGGAATCATGGAATCAGGGAATCACACAATCACAGAATCACACACAATCAGGGAATCACACAATTACAGAATCATGGAATCAGGGAATCACACAACCACACAATCACAGAATCACACAGAATCAGGGAATCACACACAATCAGGGAATCACACAATCACAGAATCACACACAATCACAGAATCACACAGAATCACACAATCACAGAATCACACAGAATCACACAATCACAGAATCAGGGAATCACACAATCACACAATCGGGGAACCACACCATCACGGAATTGGGGAATCATGGAATCACGGAATCACACAGTCACACAATAACACAGTCACACAATCACAGAATCACACAATCACAGAATCACACAGAATCAGGGAGTCATGGAATCTCAGGATGATCACAGGATCATGGAATCAAGGAATCACACAGAATCACACAATCAGAGAATCGCAGGATCACACACAATCACACAGAATCACAGGATCATGGAATCATGGAATCACACAATCACACATAATCAGGGAACCACAGAATCACACACACTCACAGAATCACACACTCTGGACTCACACAACCATACAGAATCATATAGAATCACACAATCAATCACACAGGATCACAGAGAATCACACAATCACAGAATCACACATTCAGGGAATCACACGATCATGGAATTGGGGAATCTCACAATCACAGAATCACACACACTCACAGAATCACACAATCTGGACTCACACAGCCATACAGAATCATACAGAATCACACAATCAATCACACACAATCACACAGAATCACAGGATCATGGAATCACACAATCACACAGAATCAGGGAACCACAGAATCACACAATCAGGGAATCATGGACTCACACAACCATACAGAATCATACAGAATCACACAATCAATCACACAGGATCACAGAGAATCACACACAATCACACATATCAGGGAACCACACAATCACACATAATCAGGGAACCACAGAATCATGGAATCACACAGAATCACACACAGTCACAGAATCCCACAATCAGGGAATCATGGAATCACACAATCAAACAATCACACAGAATCGTACAGAATCACACAATCAACCACACAGGATCACAGAGAATCTCACAATCACACAATCACACACAGTCACAGAATCACACATTAATGGAATCCCACACAATCTCACAGAATTCACAGAACCCCTGGGCTGGGAGAGACCTTCAATGTCACAGAGTCCAGGCCAGCCCCAAGGGCTCAGCAGAGCCTGGCACCCAGTGCCACATCCAGGCTGGTCAAACACCCCCAGGGGTGGGGACTGCACCCCCTCCCCGGGCAGCCATGGCAGAACTTTATCCCCCTTGCTGGAAAAGCTTTTTCCTGCTCTCCAGCCTGAATTTCCCCTGGCACAGCTCGGGGCTGTGTGCTCTGGGTGTGTCAGTGCTGCTGGGGACAGAGCCCAGCCCAGCTGAGCACAGGCACCTCTCAGGAGTGCAGAGAGGGATGGGGGCAGCCCTGAGTCTCCTTTGCTGCAGGCTGAGCACCCCCAGCTCCCTCAGGGGCTCCTCTCAGGGTTTGTGCTCCCAGCCCCTCTCCAGCCTCGCTGCCCCTCTGGCCCTGCCCAGTGTGCCAAGGGCCTTCCCGAGCTGAGGGGCAGAGCTGGCACAGCACTGAGGTGTGCCCTCCCCAGTGCCAGAGCTGGCACAGCACTGAGGTGTGCCCTCCCCAGTGCCAGGGCAGGGCACAGCACTGAGGTGTGCCCTCCCCAGTGCCAGAGCTGGCACAGCACTGAGGTGTGCCCTCCCCAGTGCCAGAGCTGGCACAGCACTGAGGTGTGCCCTCCCCAGTGCCAGGGCTGGCACAGCACTGAGGTGTGCCCTCCCCAGTGCCAGGGCAGGGCACAGCACTGAGGTGTGCCCTCCCCAGTGCCAGGGCAGGGCACAGCACTGAGGTGTGCCCTCCCCAGTGCCCAGAGCTGGCACAGCACTGAGGTGTGCCCTCCCCAGTGCCCAGAGCTGGCACAGCACTGAGGTGTGCCCTCCCCAGTGCCAGGGCTGGCACAGCACTGAGGTGTGCCCTCCCCAGTGCCCAGAGCTGGCACAGCACTGAGGTGTGCCCTCCCCAGTGCCCAGAGCTGGCACAGCACTGAGGTGTGCCCTCCCCAGTGCCCAGAGCTGGCACAGCACTGAGGTGTGCCCTCCCCAGTGCCAGAGCTGGGCACAGCACTGAGGTGTGCCCTCCCCAGTGCCCAGAGGTGGGCACAGCACTGAGCTGTGCCCTCCCCAGTGCCCAGAGCTGGCACAGCAGTCCAGGTGTGCCCTCCCCAGTGCCCAGAGCTGGCACAGCACTGAGGTGTGCCCTCCCCAGTGCCAGAGCTGGCACAGCACTGAGGTGTGCCCTCCCCAGTGCCAGAGCTGGGCACAGCACTGAGGTGTGCCCTCCCCAGTGCCAGGGCAGGGCACAGCACTGAGGTGTGCCCTCCCCAGTGCCAGGGCAGGGCACAGCACTGAGGTGTGCCCTCCCCAGTGCCAGGGCAGGGCACAGCACTCCAGCTGTTGTTTATGTTGATTATATTTAGATATTATTACAAATTTTCTGTATTTTCTAATATATTATTTCTTATATATTAACTATTGTAAATTATTTTAATTAAAATTTGCAATCTCTTTCTAAATATAATACATAATTAAATCTCCTTTTAACTTCTATTGATATAATTTGATATAATTTGTCATTTTTTATATAATTTGTCAGCCTTTTGTGGCCAACCCCCTAATCTCTGTGTAGATTGTATATTTTGGTGTGATAAATAAATATTATTATTTAAAATAATAAATTACATATAAATAGATCAGTTTAAACTGCAATAATGCTAAACTTTGCTTTTGCAGAATATTGACACAGAAGCTACGTGCTGTCTTATAAAATTAACTTTGACAACAGTAATTATTGTAGGTATGAAATAATAACCAGTGCTTTCATTTTTTAAATCTTGTGTAAATAACTGAAATTATTGAAAATAACCAAAACTTGGGATATAAGTTGTGTGATAACTAAAATTTGTGAAAATAACTAAAACTTGTGATATAACTTGTGTAAATAACTGAAATTATTGAAAATAACCAAAATCTGTGATATAACTTGTCTAATAACTAAAGTTTGTGAAAATCACCAAAACTTGTGATATAACTTGTGTAATAACTGAAATTATTAAAAATAAGTAAAATCTGTGATATAACTTGTGTAATATCTAAAACTTGTGTAATAACTGAAATCTGTGAAAATCACCAAAACTTGTGATATAACTGGTGTGATAACTGAAATTATTGAAAATAACCAAAACCTTTGATATAACTTGTGTGATAACTGAAATTATTGAAAATAACCAAAACCTATGAAATAACTTGTGTAATGCCTAAAATTTGTGAAAATAACTAAAATTTGTGATATAACTTGTGTAAATAACTGAAATTATTGAAAATAACCAAAACTTGTGATATAACTTGTGTGATAACTGAAATTATTGAAAATCACCAAAACTTGTGATATAACTTGTGTAATGCCTAAAATTTGTGAAAATAACCAAAACTTGTGATATAACTTGTGTAGTAATAACTGAAATCTGTGAAAATAACCAAAACTTGTGAAAATAACCAAAACTTGTGAAAATAACTAAAATCTGTGATATAACTTTTGTAATCCTAAAATTTGTGAAAATTAATTTAAAATTGTGATATCACTTGTGTAATAACTGAAATTATTGAAAATAACCAAAACTTGGGATATAATTTGTGTAACAATTAAAATCTGTGAAAATAACTAAAACTGGTGATATAACTTGTGTAATCCTATAATTTGTGAAAATAACTAAAACCTGTGATATAACTTGTGTGATGACTGAAATTATTGAAAATAACTAAAATTTGTGATATAACTTGTTTAATAACTGAAATCTGTGAAAATCACCAAAACTTGTGATATAACTTGTGTGATAACTGAAATTATTGAAAATAACTAAAATTTGTGATATAACTTGTGTAAATAACTGAAATTATTGAAAATAACCAAAACTTGGGATATAATTTGTGTAATGCCTAAAATCTGTTAAAATAACCAAAATCTGTGATATAACTTGTGTAATAACTAAAATCTGTGACATAACTTGTGTAATATCTAAAACTTGTGAAAATAACTAAAATCTGTGAAAATAACCAAAACTTGTGATATAACTTGTGTGATATAACTGAAATTATTGAAAATGACCAAAACTTGTGATATAACTTGTGTGATAACTGAAATTATTGAAAATAACTAAAATTTGTGATATAACTTGTGTAAATAACTAAAATTATTGAAAACAACCAAAACCTGTGATACAACTTGTGTGATAACTGAAATTATTGAGAACAACCCCAACTCCAGTGTGATTAAACACTAAAACCCCACGGAGACAATGCAGAGAAAAGAGGAGAAGAAGATTTCTGCCCCTCTGTGTGCCAAACCTGCCCCTTGGCTGGGAAGAAATGACACACTGCTGTGGAAATGCCCAAATTCCATCCAGCACCCCCAAAATCCAATATTCTCTGCTGCACCTCGGGCCAGGGGCAGCCAAACCCAGGGATCCCCAGAGGGGGGAAGAGAACTCAGAGAAATGTTTAAATGTGGATAATCCTCCTAAATGCAGTGTAAATGATGTAGAAGTGATATGTTCTACAGAAATAAATAATGCATCGGGTAATACAGAGTAAATGAAGTTAATAGAGAAGGTCAATACAGAAAAAATCAATATAGAATGAGGACCTAAAGAGAAAAATAAATAGGGAAATAATTGAAATAAATATAGAGATAAATAAAGACGTGAATCTAGAAAGAAATATAGAAAAATCAATATAGAAAGAAAACCTAAAGAGAAAAATAAATAGGGAAAAAATTGAAATAAATATCTAGAGATAAATATAGAGATAAATAAAGAAGCAAATCTAGAAATAAATATAGAAAAATCAATATAGAAAGAAAACCTAAAGAAAAAAATAAATATGGAAATAATTGAAATAAATATAGAGAGATAAATACAGAGATAAATAAAGAAGTAAATATAGAAATAAATATACAAAAATCAATATAAAAAGAAAATCAAAATAGAAAAATAAATATGTAAATAATTGAAATAAATATAGAGATAAATACAGAAATAAATATATATATAAATGTAGAAAAATAAATATAGAAAGAAAGTCAATATAAAAAAATAAATATGGAAATAATAGAAATAAATATCGAAATAAATATATAGATAAATACAGAAATAAATACAGAAATAAATATATAGATAAATACAGAAAGAAAATCAATATAGAATAATAAATATAGAAATAATGAAAATAAATATAGAAATAAATATAGGAAAATATATCTAGAAAAATCAATATAGAAAAAAATCGGTATAGAAAAATAAATATGGAAATAATAGAAATAAATCTAGACATAAATATAGATATAAATAAATAAATAAATATAGAAAAACCAATATAGAAAGAAAATCATATAGAAAAAGAAATACGAAAATAATAGAAACAAATATAGAAATAAATAGAGAAAATCAAATATAGAAATAAATATAGAAACAAATACAGAAATAAATATATAGATAAATATAGAAAAATGAATATAGAAAGAAAATAAAAATAGAAAAAATAAAAACAAAAAAAGAAATAAATAAAGAAATAAATACAGAAAAATATATCTAGAAAAATCAATATAGAAAAAATCAATATAGAAAAATAAATATGGAAATAATAAAAATATATGTAGAAATAAATATATAGATATAGAAATAAATATGTAGATAAATACAGAAAAATAAATACAGAAAGATAATCAATATAGAAAATAAATCTAGAAATAATAAAAATAAATATAGAAATAAATGTAGAAAAATATATCTAGAAAAATCAATACAGAAAAAAACTATACAGGAAAATAAATATGGAAATACAAGAAATAAATACAGAAATATAGAAATAAATAATATAAATAAATCTAGAGATAAATAGGGAAATAAATATAGAAAAATAAATATAGAAATAAATATAGACAAATAAATATAGAAATAAATATAGAAAAATAAAAATAGAAATAAATATGGAAAAATAAATATGGAAAAATAAATATAGAAAAATAAATATGGAAAAATAAATCTAGAAAAAGTCGAGAAAAATAAATCTAGAGAAATAAATCTAGAGAAATAAATCTAGAAAGCGAGGAATTGCTGTAGGAAAGCCGAGTGCCCAAGCCCCGGTGAGCCCCCAGGGCTGTGATCGCTCAAACCGCAGCGGTTCAGGAGCACAGCTGGCTCCCCCCGAGCCCCCGAGCCCCCCGAGCCCCCCGGCCCCCCCAGCCCCGGTTCCCGCGCTCGTACCGGCGGCCTCCCGGGCCTGCCCCACCACCTCGTGGGCGTAGAAGGCGGGGAAGATGCCGCGCTCGCCCGTGCGCATGTTGTAGCCGCGGTACCAGTAATCGTCCTCCTCCAGCTCCACCAGGATGGGGTCGTCCACGTCCAGCTCCAGCTCGTCCTCGTGCCGCGGGATGAACCTGGGGGGACGCGCGGGGGCACGGCGTGGGGACGTGGGGAGAGCCAAACTCACTGCCCTGAGCTCCTGGTGAGCCCAAACTCACTGCCCTGAGCTCCTGGGGAGCCCCAAACTCACTGCCCTGAGCTCCTGCCCAGCCCAAACTCACTGCCCTGAGCTCCTGCCCAGCCCAAACTCACTGCCCTGACCTCCTGCCCAGCCCAAACTCACTGCCCTGAGCTCCTGGTGAGCCCCAAACTCACTGCCCTGAGCTCCTGGTGAGCCCCAAACTCACTGCCCTGAGCTCCTGCCCAGCCCAAACTCACTGCCCTGAGCTCCTGGGGAGCCCCAAACTCACTGCCCTGAGCTCCTGGTGAGCCCAAACTCACTGCCCTGAGCTCCTGGAGAGCCCCAAACTCACTGCCCTGAGCTCCTGGTGAGCCCCAAACTCACTGCTCTGAGCTCCTGGTGAGCACAAACTCACTGCCCTGAGCTCCTGGTGAGCACAAACTCACTGCCCTGAGCTCCTGCCCAGCCCAAACTCACTGCCCTGAGCTCCTGCCCAGCCCAAACTCACTGCCCTGAGCTCCTGCCCAGCCCAAACTCACTGCCCTGAGCTCCTGCCCAGCCCAAACTCATTGCCCTGAGCTCCTGCCCAGCCCAAACTCACTGCCCTGAGCTCCTGCCCAGCCCAAACTCACTGCCCTGAGCTCCTGCCCAGCCCAAACTCACTGCCCTGAGCTCCTGGTGAGCCCCAAACTCACTGCCCTGAGCTCCTGGTGAGCCCCAAACTCACTGCCCTGAGCTCCTGCCCAGCCCAAACTCACTGCCCTGAGCTCCTGGGGAGCCCCAAACTCACTGCCCTGAGCTCCTGGGGAGCCCAAACTCACTGCCCTGAGCTCCTGCCCAGCCCAAACTCACTGCCCTGAGCTCCTGCCCAGCCCAAACTCATTGCCCTGAGCTCCTGCCCAGCCCAAACTCACTGCCCTGAGCTCCTGCCCAGCCCAAACTCACTGCCCTGAGCTCCTGCCCAGCCCAAACTCACTGCCCTGAGCTCCTGGTGAGCCCCAAACTCACTGCCCTGAGCTCCTGGTGAGCCCCAAACTCACTGCCCTGAGCTCCTGCCCAGCCCAAACTCACTGCCCTGAGCTCCTGGGGAGCCCCAAACTCACTGCCCTGAGCTCCTGGGGAGCCCCAAACTCACTGCCCTGAGCTCCTGCCCAGCCCAAACTCACTGCCCTGAGCTCCTGCCCAGCACAAACTCACTGCCCTGAGCTCCTGGTGAGCACAAACTCACTGCCCTGAGCTCCTGGTGAGCCCCAAACTCACTGCCCTGAGCTCCTGGTGAGCCCCAAACTCACTGCTCTGAGCTCCTGGGGAGCCCAAACTCACTGCCCTGAGCTCCTGGTGAGCCCAAACTCACTGCCCTGAGCTCCTGGAGAGCCCCAAACTCACTGCCCTGAGCTCCTGGTGAGCCCCAAACTCACTGCTCTGAGCTCCTGGTGAGCACAAACTCACTGCCCTGAGCTCCTGGTGAGCACAAACTCACTGCCCTGAGCTCCTGCCCAGCCCAAACTCACTGCCCTGAGCTCCTGCCCAGCCCAAACTCACTGCCCTGAGCTCCTGCCCAGCCCAAACTCACTGCCCTGAGCTCCTGCCCAGCCCAAACTCACTGCCCTGAGCTCCTGCCCAGCCCAAACTCACTGCCCTGAGCTCCTGCCCAGCCCAAACTCACTGCCCTGAGCTCCTGCCTAGCACAAACTCACTGCCCTGAGCTCCTGGTGAGCCCAAACTCACTGCCCTGAGCTCCTGCCCAGCCCAAACTCACTGCCCTGAGCTCCTGGGGAGCCCAAACTCACTGCCCTGAGCTCCTGCCCAGCCCAAACTCACTGCCCTGAGCTCCTGCCCAGCCCAAACTCACTGCCCTGAGCTCCTGCCCAGCCCAAACTCACTGCCCTGAGCTCCTGCCCAACCCAAACTCACTGCCCTGAGCTCCTGCCTAGCACAAACTCACTGCCCTGAGCTCCTGGTGAGCCCAAACTCACTGCCCTGAGCTCCTGCCCAGCCCAAACTCACTGCCCTGAGCTCCTGCCCAGCCCAAACTCACTGCCCTGAGCTCCTGCCCAGCCCAAACTCACTGCCCTGAGCTCCTGGTGAGCCCAAACTCACTGCCCTGAGCTCCTGCCCAGCCCAAACTCACTGCCCTGAGCTCCTGCCCAGCCCAAACTCACTGCCCTGAGCTCCTGCCCAGCCCAAACCCACTGCCCTGAGCTCCTGCCCAGCCCAAACCCACTGCCCTGAGCTCCTGCCCAGCCCAAACTCACTGCCCTGAGCTCCTGCCCAGCCCAAACTCACTGCCCTGAGCTCCTGCCCAGCCCAAACTCACTGCCCTGAGCTCCTGCCCAGCCCAAACTCACTGCCCTGAGCTCCTGCCCAGCCCAAACTCACTGCCCTGAGCTCCTGCCCAGCCCAAACTCACTGCCCTGAGCTCCTGGTGAGCCCAAACTCACTGCCCTGAGCTCCTGGTGAGCCCCAAAGCCATGGCTCAGCACCCCTCAGATCACCATCACCCCCAAACTCACTGCCCTGACTTTGTGGTCTGCCCCAAAGCCACTCCACTCAGCTTCCCATTGCCCCCAAAGCCACTCCGCTCATCCATTCACCAAAAATCCACCCTGCTACACCCCTGCCTCCCTGGGCACCCCCACCCCCACACCCCTTCACCCCTTCCCCTCCTGAGCACCCCCAAACCCACATCTCTAACCCCCTGGGCACCCCCAAACCCAGACCCACACTCCCTTCACCCCCTGGGCACCCCCAAACCCAGACCCACACCCCTTCCCCTATTGGCACCCCCAAACCCAGACGCACACCTCTGACCCCCTGGGTACCCCCAAATCTAGACCCACACTCCCTTCACCCCTCCCCCCCACGGGCGCCCCCAAACCCAGAGCCACACCCCTTCACCTCCTGGGCACCCCCAAACCCAGACCCACACCCCTTCACCTCCTGGGCACCCCCAAACCCAGACCCACACCCCTTCACCTCCTGGGCACCCCCAAACCCCGACACAGACCCCTTCCTCTATTGGCACCCCCAAACCCAGACCCACACCCCTTCCCCTATATGCACCCCCAAACCCAGACCCACACTCCCTTCCCCCCCAGGCACCCCCAAACCCCCAGCCCTGTCCCCCTCATCCCCTCCTCACCCCCCATGCTCAGACCCCACCCCGATGTTGTGGTCACCCCCAAACCCACACCCCTGTGGCAGCTGTGGGGTGCCTGCCCTGGGGGACACGACGCCCCCAGAGCCCAGGGACAGCCCCCCCAGCAGCGGGCAGGGGCCCTGGGGTGGCACTGCGGGGTCCTGGGGGTCCCTGGCAGGGGCTGGGGGTCCCTTGGGTGTCACCTGGGGTGGCCTCACCTGAAGACGGCGCGGTGGGTCTGCTCCCGCTCCTCGCCGTTCACCATGCAGGAGAACAGCCCGAAGGACTCTGTGCCTGCAGGGACAGCGATGCCAGGGACACGGGGGACAGCTGCCACCCCCACGGGGACACGGGACAGCAGCCACCCTCATGGGGACACGGGACAGCTGCCACCCCCACGGGGACACGGGACAGCTGCCACCCTCATGGGAACACCGGACAGCTGCCACCCCATGGGAACACGGAGAGCAGCCACCCTCATGGGGACAGGGGACACAGCAGCCACCCCTATGGGAACACCGAACAGCTGCCACCCCCACGGGGACACGGAAAGCAGCCACCCTCATGGGGACAGGGGACACAGCAGCCACCCCCACGGGACACCCTTGCCCATGTCCCTGAGGGGCACTCGTGGGGTCAGAACCCTCCTGGGGGTCCCACCGGGGGAACCAGGGACCCCTGTGGTCACTGTGAGCCTGCCCCGTCTCCCATGACATGTCACGACGTGCCGTGACATCCCAGACGTATCGTGACATATCGTGACACGACATGGTACATGGGAATGGTGCCAAGGACAGGACAGGGAGGGCAGCTGGTGTGGAGAGCCAGGACAGCATGGCACGACATGCCACGACATCCCGTGACATATCGTGACATGCCGTGACATGTCGTGACATGCCACAACAGGGTACACGGGAATGGCTGGGGCAGGACACGGAGGGCAGCCGGCGCGCCAAGGTCACCCAGACCAGCCCAGGACACCGTGACATGTCACGACACGTCGCAACGTGACACCGCCACTTACTGGAGGAGCGCGAGGTGCTGTTGACGAAGACGTTGAGGAACTTCTTGGAGAACTGCAGGTCGGCCTCGGGGGACGAGTCCTCGGAGGAGCTGCGCGCGTCGGGGGCCACCAGCCCGTCCCCAAAGGCCACCTCGTCGTCGCAGGCCCTCAGGATGTCGCTGTCGTCGCTGAGCACGGACGTGCAGCGCCGCAGGCTGACCAGCTCCAGCTGCGTGTGCTCGTCCACCACCAGCGTGTACTTGACCGAGTCGTAGGCCAGCGACTCGTCCAGCGCCGGCGGCTCCGGCGGCACCGGCGCCTCCCCGGCGGGGCTGCCCCGGCGCGGGGCCACCAAGGGCGGCTCGGCCTCCTCCAAGGCCATGGCGAAGCCGCGGTTGGTCTTGGCCGTGGACACGTCCAGCGCGGCGGGGTCGGCGTCGGGCGCTAACCGGACGTCGTCGATCATGGAGTCGGCCTCCAGCACGCCCGAGTCCAGGTCCCCGTCGAGGGCCCAGCGCCGGGGGCTGGCGGGGCGGCGATCCCCGCCGGTGACGGCGGGCTCGGCGCCGGGGGACACCCGTGGCAGCGACGCCGGGCGGCAGCCCAGGGTGGCCAGGACCTCGGAGGCGTCCAGGCGGCCGAGGGCGACGGGGCGGCCGGGACACACGGGCGCGATGGTGTCGTTGGTGGGGTTGCTGAGGAACAGGAAGGGCCCCGGCTCCTCGGCCGGCGGCTCCGGCGGCGGCTCCGCGGCCGCGTGCTCGGCCTCGGCCAGGGAGCTGCGCAGCGTCTCCATGTCCACCAGCTCGATGGCGCCGCGCTGGCACCGCGCCCCCGCCGCCGCCGCGTCCGCCAGCGCCGCCGGCGAGTCCCGCGGGGCCGGCTCCTCGTCCAGCGCCTCGCTCAGGATCTCGGGCTCCAGGTCGGAGGCGGGCGAGATGGTGTCGCACAGCGAGTGGCTGTTCTGGAAGCACTCGTCCGGGCACTTGATGGGGTACGAGCCCTCCGAGATCATCTTGTTCACCAGGTTGCTGAGCAGCCACGGCGAGTCCGAGTCCTCGCTCAGGTCGGGCTCCGACTCCGAGTCGGAGTCGTACTCGCTGTTGTCCTCTTCGTCCGCCTCGGGCATCAGCTTGGGCCCCACGGGCAGGTAGAAGGAGCGGCGGATGCTCTCCAGGCTGTGGTCGGGGTCGATCTTCAGGTCCAGGGGGCTGGCGCTGGACACGTCGGTCTGGCCCTCGGGCGCGGGGCCGTCGGCCGGGTCCAGGCTGTCGTAGTAGGCATCCATCTTCAGCTCGGCCAGGCTCTCCCTCCTGAGCACGCCGCGCTCCGGCGGGCCCCTCTCGGCCGGCTCCTCCTCGTCCTCCTTGCCCTTGTCCAGCAGCAGCGAGTCCTTGATGCCCAGCAGGCCGGGCGCCTCCAGCTCGGGCTCCAGCTCGCCCTCGGAGCCGGGCGAGCTGGCCTCCTCGATGGAGTTGGTCAGGTGGGACGAGCGGCCGCTGCTGCTGTCGCTGCTGAGGTCCAGCTCGGTCTCCGAGATGGACGAGATCATGTTGCTGACCAGGCGCCCGCCGGCGAAAGCCGCCTCGAGCTCCCCGTCCACGTCCGAGTCAGAGCCGGGCGAGCTCAGCTCGTCCCCGCGCCGCCCGCCGGGCAGGAAGGGCTTGGCCGTGCGGCTCGTCAGGTCGGCCTCGATGCCCGGGTCCGAGGAGGGCGAGGTGGTCTCCGAGGAGCCCGAGGGGTGGCCGCGCACGCTGGCGGCCCGGCCGGACTGGGCGCCCTCCCCGTCGGAGCTGAGCGGCTCCGCGGGAGCCCCGTCCCGCTCCGGCCGGGGGGGCCGCGGCTGCGGCTGCGGGCGGGGGGACCCCGGGCTGCCGCCGCCCTGGGGCTGCGTGGGGGCCTGGGGGGCGGCCTGGGGCGGGGGGGCGGCCTCGGGGGCGCCGGGGGGAGCCGCGGGCCCTGTTGGAGAGAGACAGGGGTGAGGCGGGGGCTGCTGGCGGGGGCGCGGCGGGGAGAGCGGAGCTCGGAGCGCAGCGGAGATGAGGTTCATGTTAAAATCGGGCGCGGCTCTCGGGGGCGATGGGTTACCATGTGCCAGGGACTCGGGGCTGTTGCCTTGCGAGTCCAGGGGGGAGGGCGGCAGCGAAGGGGGAGCCCCCCCGGGGCCCGGCGGGCTCTCCAGGCAGGGTCCGTCCAGGATGCAGGCGTGGGGGGACGAGTGTCCTGCGGGGAGGGCGACACGGAGCCGGCGTCACCCCGCGGGGCAGCTGCGGGAGCCGGCAGCACACCCGCCTTGGCACAGCCCCACTGGCACAGTCCATTGGCACAGCCCAAATGTCACACCCGCATTGTCACAGCCCCATTGTAACACCCGCATTGGCACAGCCCCACTGTCACACCCGTGTTGGCACAGCCCCATTGTCACACCTACATTGGCACACCTGCATTGTCACACCCACCTTGGTACAGCCCCACTGTCACAGCCCCACTGTCACAGCCCAAATATCACACCTGCATTCTCACATCCTCACTGTCACAGCCCCACTTGCACAGTCCATTGGCACAGCCCCACCGGCACAGCCCAAATTTCACGCATGCATTGTCACATCCTCACGGTCACAGCCCCGCTGGCACAGCCCCATTGTCACACTTGCATTGGCACAGCCCCATTGTCACATGCCCGCTGTCACAGCCCCACTGTCACACCTGCATTGTCACAGTCCCATTGTCACAGCCCCACTGGCACATGCCCGCTGTCACAGCCCCACTGTCACAGCCCAAATGTCACACCTGCATTGGCACAACCCCACTGTCACACCAGCATTGTCACAACCCCACTGTCACAGCCCAAATGTCACACCTACCTTGTCACACCCCACTGTCACCCCGCCACTGACACAGCCCCACTGGCACATGCCCACTGTCACAGCCCCACTGTCACAGCCTCACTGTCACACTTGCATTGGCACAGCCCCAATGTCACAACCCCGCTGTCACAGCCCAAATGTCACACCTGCATTGTCACACCCCACTGTCACAGCCCCGCTGTCACAGCCCCGCTGTCACCCCGCCACTGTCACAGACCCACTGGCACATGCCCACTGTCACACCCCACTGTCACACCTGCATTGTCACACCCCACTGTCACAGCCCCGCTGTCACAGCCCCGCTGTCACCCCGCCACTGTCACAGACCCACTGGCACATGCCCACTGTCACACCCCACTGTCACACCTGCATTGTCACACCCCACTGTCACAGCCTCGCTGTCACATCCTCACTGTCACAGCCCCACTGGCACAGTCCATTGGCATGGCCCCACTGTCACAGCCCAAATGTCACACCTGCATTGGCACACCCCACTGTCACCCCGCCACTGACACAGCCCCACTGTCACAGCCCCGCTGTCACAGCCCCGCTGTCACAGCCCCGCTGTCACCCCGCGCTCACCGGTGTGTGAGGAAGAGGAGGAGGAGGAGGAGTGCAGCAGCGCGTCCTGCCAGCTGGGGCGCGGCGCGGGCGGGGCGAAGCCGCCGTTGTTGTTCAGGGAATCCTGCGGGGACAGCGGAGCCGGGGGGCTCAGTGGGGGCCCCCTGCCCCCGGGGAGCGCTCGGGGACCCCGGGGGGACAGCGGGGTGGGGGGGTGGGAATGGGGGGTGTGGGGGATGTGGGGGATGTGGGAATGGGGGGTGTGGGAATGGGGGGTGTGGGAATGGGGGGTGTGGGGGGTGTGGGAATGGGGGATATGGGGGGTGTGGGAATGGGGGATGTGGGAATGGGGGGTGTGGGAATGGGGGATGTGGGAATGGGGGGTGTGGGAATGGGGGATGTGGGAATGGGCGGTGTGGGAATGGGGGGTGTGGGAATGGGGGGTGTGGGAATGGGGGGTGTGGGAATGGGGGGTGTGGGAATGGGGGATGGGGATGTGGGGGATGTGGGGGATGTGGGGGATGTGGGGTGTGGGAATGTGGGAGGGGATGTGGGGGGTGTAGGAATGGGGGGTGTGGGAATGGGGGGTGTGGGAATGGGTCCTAGCGGGGACAGGGATGGGAACGGGCCCTGGGGGGACAGGGATGGGTGCAGGAGGGGACAGGGATGGGGGGACATCCCGGGGGATGGGTCCTGGGGGGACAGGGATGGGTGCAGGAGGGGACAGGGATGGGGGGACATCCCGGGGGATGAGCCCTGGGGGGACAGGGATGGGAATGGGTGCAGGAGGGGACAAGGATGGGGGGACATCCCCGGGGACGGGCACCGGGGGGACAGGGATGGCAACGGGTGCAGGAGGGGACAGGGATGGCAGTACGGGAGGGGTGCTGGGGGTGGGGATGGGAGGCAGGCTCCGGGGGTGTCGCAGGGAGGGCTCGGAGGTGCCTGGCAGCCCCCACGCCACGTGCGCGGGTTTATCCGGATTAGGGCCGCCGCATCCCTGCATCCCCTGCCCCGCCAGACGCGCGCCAGGGCCGGGCACGGCATGGCACGGCACGGCACGGGTGGCACGGTGCCCACCCCGGGGACAAACCCAGCAGCGCCGCTGACCGAGGGACACCCGTGTGGGACCCCGGGAGCACGGTCCCACCCCGCAGGGGTGTGGGGAACGCCCGGGACGTTCGGGAATGTCGCGCCGGCAGCTGCAGCGGGATTAGTCCCGCCGGGAAGCGCGGGCAGCGCTAATCCCGGCAGATCCCGGCCCATCCCGGCGGGAGCAGGGATTAGGGAGCGCGACCACTGGGCACCAGCCGGGGTGGCCCTGACAGGGATTGGGGTGGGCACCGAGGGGACAGGGAGATGGGAATGGGAATGGGGGATGTGGGACTGGGGGGTGGGGATGGGGGGAGATGGGGATGGGGGGTGGGGATGGGTCCTAGGGGCACAGGGATGAGAATGGGTGCAGGAGGGGACAGGGATGGGGGGACAGGGATGGGGGGACATCCCTGGGGACAGGCCCTGGGGGACAGGGATGGGAATGGTTGCTGAAGGGGACAGGGATGGGGGGACAGGGATGGGGACAGGGATGGGGGGACATCCCTGGGGACAGGGATGGGAATGGGTGCTGAAGGGGACAGGGATGGGGGGACATCCCTGGGGACAGGGATGGGAATGGGTGCTGAAGGGGACAGGGATGGGGGTA
The DNA here is from genome assembly GCF_027477595.1 of Haemorhous mexicanus. Lineage (NCBI taxonomy): Eukaryota > Metazoa > Chordata > Aves > Passeriformes > Fringillidae > Haemorhous > Haemorhous mexicanus. The sequence goes on from NC_082345.1 coordinate 75,525,299, forward strand.
CGGGAGGGGTGCTGGGGGTGGGGATGGGAGGAGGGGAAGGGTACTGGGGTGGACAAGGCCGGGGGACAGGGACGGATACTTGGGGGGAACAGGGATGGGAGGGCGTGGGAGTGGGTGATGAAGGGGACAGGGACAGGCGCTGGAGGGGACAGGGATGAGGGACATGTGGGAGGACAGGTGAAGGGTGGTGGAAGGGTTAAAGACAGGGGACAGGGACAGGGGATGGGAAGACAGGGATGGGTTCGGGGGACACAGGGATGGCTGCAGGGGGGACAGGGACACAGGGCCCGAGGACCAGGATGTCGCCTCCTCCCGGGACCTCGCGGTGGGGCAGATCCAGGGGCCCCACCCTCGCCTCCAAGGGATGACGGAGCCACGCTGGGACCCGGGCTGGGCTGGGCAGGACCCCTGGGCTCTGTCCCCTCACGGTGACCGCCACCCCCCGGAGCCCCCCCCAGGCCGGCAGCGCGCGGTGCCCTCCCGGGAAAAGGGGGGGCCCCGAAATTCCCGAGGGCCCGCGGTTCCCTGGCAACGCCGGCGGCTGCAGCCGCTCCGCACGCCGCTTCCCACACACTGCGGCGGCGCGTGCGCCGCGACACGGGGACATCCCTGCGGCGACACGGCTGGGGGGACACCCCCGGGGGAGCCCCGAGCCCGGCAAAAGGGGGGACACGGCGTGGGGGTGGGCAGCGGGGACGGAGAACCCCGGGAGAGAGGGGACAGTGACCGCAGGGCGAGGGGACAGTGACATCGTGGGGGGAGGGGACACAGATCCTGGGGGGGGGGATGGGGACAGTGACCACGGAAGGGAAGGGACAGTGACGTCAGAGGGGAAGGGACGGTCACCCCGGGACCAGAGGGGACAGTGACCCCGGGGGGGAGGTGGGACACAGACCCCGGGGGGGATGGGGACACAGACCCCGGGGGGGATGGGGACACAGACCCCGGGGCAAGGGGACACCTGCGGCCAGCCCGGCCTCACCTGGGTGCCCGGGGCCGTCAGGTTGAGCGTGGTGGGGCGGTGCTTCTGCGTCTCCTCCAGGGCGGGCGAGGGGATGGGCGAGGCCGAGGGGGACGGCGGCGCCTCCAGCTCGTTGCCTTCCTCCTCCTCCTCTTCCTCGTCGTCGTCGTCGTCGTTGTCGTCGATCATCTCGAACTCCTGGAAGTCGTCCTGGAAGGTGCACACGGGGTGCGGCTGCTCCCCGCGCTCCAGCACCAGGCAGTCCTGCGGGTGGCACCGTGTCAGGGACGCGGGGACAGCCCCGGGCCACCCTCCCCGCCACCGAGGGGTGGCAGCGTCCCCAGTCCCCTCTGGGGCGTCCTAAAGGGGACAAGGGACCCCTGGCTGGTCCCCTCAGCGCCCACAGAGCCACCAAAGCCACGGCTATGGGTGAGTGGTGGCAGCCCGGTGTCCCCACAGTGCCCGCGGTGTCCCCGAGGGCCACCAGGCTCCTGCACCTTCTCGTAGTGGTCCGAGTCGTAGTTGAGGCCGATGCCGCAGTCGTCCGTGATCTCCGACAGGTCCTCGTCATCGAACTCCTCCAGGCTGATGTCCTGGGGGGGCCTGGGGACAGAGGGGACACAGCTCAGCGACAGCCCAGCCAGGCCCTCACGGCACCATGGGGACACAGGGGACACAGCTCAGCGACAGCCTGGCCAGCTCCTCATGGCACTGTGAGAGCAAAGTGGCACCATGGGGACATCCATCTGTGTATGGGTGACACTCTCAGCATGGGAGCACCAGGGACAGGGCAGCAGGACTCTGTCACCTCTGGGTGCCACATGGACATGGCACCAGAACACTGTCACCCCTGGGTGTCACACAGACATGGCACCATAACCCTGCCACCTCTGGTGCCACATGGACATGGCACATGGATACTGTCACCTCATGGACATGTCATCAGAACACTGTCACCTCTGGGTGCCACATGGACATGGCACCAGAACACTGTCACCCCTGGGTGTCACACGGACATGGCACCACAGCCCTGCCACCTCTGGTGCCACATGGACATGGCACATGGATACTGTCACCTCATGGACATGTCATCAGAACACTGTCACCTCTGGTGCCACATGGACATGGCAGCAGAACTCTGTCACCCCTGTGTGTCACACAGACATGGCACCATAACCCTGCCACCTCTGGTGCCACATGGACATGGCAGCACAGCCCTGTCACCACTGGTGCCACATGGACATGTCACCATAATCCTGCCACCCCTTGGTGCCAGCATGGGACAACCACAGGAACATGTCACCATAACACAAGGACATGTCACCACAACCCTGCCACCCCTTGAGGCCAGCATGGGACAACCACAGGGACATGTCACCATAACACACGGACATGTCACCATAGTCCTGTCACCTCTGGTGCCACATGGATGTGGCACCAAACCCTGTCACCCCTGGGTGCTGGCACAGGGCAGCCTCGGGCACATGTCACCCACGGCTGTCACCACGTGGTGGCACCCGGCAGGGCGGAGGTGCCGAGGCCACCACATGTCCCAAATTCCCGGCCCGGCAGAATCCCCGGAGCCGAGGTGGGGAGGGGACAGCCACCAGGTTTGGGGTGACCTGTGCTGCTGGGGGGTCACCGGGGGGTCACACTGGCGCGGCTGGGGGTGACAAAGGGGACGCAGGCTGTGACACCCCGAGGGGCCCTGAGTGCATTCCTGGGGAACGGGGGTGCCATGGAAACCAGCGGCTCCTGCGGAACAACGGAACAGAGAGAAATCCCGAAATCCCAAAATCCCGGCAGGGTTTGGGGCCAGAAAACAGAAACTGGGGTTTGGGGGGGCTCGGTGAGGGGGAAGGTACAGCCTGGGTGCCGCTGGGACCCTCTGGTCACCCTCCATGGGGCTGGGGACACACAGGGTCCCCATTCCGGTCCCAAGGGTGCCTGGGTGCCACTGGGACCCTCTGGTCACCCTCCATGGGGTTGGGGACACGCAGGACCATCCCCAGGGGTGTGTGGCAGCAGCCAGGTGCCACTGGGACCCTCTGCCACCTTCCATGGGGTTGGGGACACCCAGGACCCCCAGCTTGTCCCCAGGGGGATGTGGCAGCAGCCAGGAGCCAGCAGAACCCTTTTTCCATGGGGCTGGGGACACGCAGGACTCCCAGCTTGTCCCCAGGGGGATGTGGCAGCACCTGGGCACCAGTAGGACTCTGTGCCCCCCCTCCGGGGGGTTGGGGACACCCAGGGTCCCCCAGCAGCACCTGGGCACCAGTGGGACCCTGTGCCCCCCCTCCGCGGGGTTGGGGACACACACGGGGGCTCAGCCCGCAGTGTGGCAGCAGGGTCAGACCACAAAGGGGGCCCAGGGCTGTCCCCTGTCCCCCCCGCGGTGCAGCCGCTCCCGATTCCCCGGCAGGAAGATTCCCCTAATCCCATAATTCCCAGAAGTAGGGCACGGCCGCGCCGAATCCGCGCAGATTTGGGGCAAAAGCGGCAGAAACGGAGCCGGGGCCGGGGCTGCGGCGGGAACGGGGCTGAGCGGGACCCCAAAGGGCGGCGGGACAGGGGAGCCCCGCGGCTGTGGGGTGACGGCTCCCGGGGTGCTGGGGAGCGCAGCCTTTTGGGGTGCAGAGCCCTGGGGCGCTGCGATGGAAAGTCCTTCGGGGTGCAGAGCCCTGGCGTGTAGGGGAACAGAAATTTTGGGGTTCAGAAGCCTTTGGGGTGCCGAGCTATGGGATGTGGAGATGCAGAACCCTTTGGGGTTCAGAAGCCTTTGGGATTTCAGGGTGCCAAACTCTGGGGGATTGAGGTGCAGAGCCCCGGGCTGCTGGGGAGCAGAAAGTTTTTGGTGTGCAGAACCTTTTGGGATATTGGGGTGCAGAGTTTTTTGGGGTATTGGGGTGCAGATCCTGTTGGGTTACAGGGACCAGAGCCTGGATATTAAGGAACAGAGCCCCGGGATTTTGGGGTGCAGATCCTGTTGGGTTATAGGGACCGGGTATTAAGGAACAGAGCCCTGGGATTTTGGGGTGCAGATCCTGTTGGGTTACAGGGACCAGAGCCTGGGCTATTGGGGAACAGAGCCCTGGGATTTTGGGGTGCAGATCCTGTTGGGTTATAGGGACCAGAGCCTGGGGTATTAAGGAACAGAGCCCCGGGATTTTGGGGCACAGAGCCTGTTGGGTTATAGGGGCCAGAGCCTGGGGTATTAAGGAACAGAGCCCCGGGATTTTGGGGTGCAGATCCTGTTGGGTTATAGGGACCAGAGCCTGGGCTATTGGGGAACAGAGCCCCGGGATTTTGGAGAGCAGATCCTGTTGGGTTATAGGGACCAGAGCCGGGCTATTGGGGAACAGAGCCCCGGGATTTTGGGGTGTAGATCCTGTTGGGTTACAGGGACCAGAGCCTGGGGTATTGGGGAACAGAGCCCCGGGATTTTGGGGTGTAGATCCTGTTGGGTTACAGGGACCAGAGCCTGGGGTATTGGGGAACAGAGTCCTGGGATTTTGGGGTGTAGATCCTGTTGGGTTACAGGGACCAGAGCCTGGGGTATTGGGGAACAGAGTCCTGGGATTTTGGGGTGTAGATCCTGTTGGGTTACAGGGACCAGAGCCTGGGGTATTAAGGAACAGAGCCCTGGGATATTGGAGTGCAGAGCCTGTTGGTTTATTGGGACCAGAGCCGGGCTGTTGGGGAACAGAGCCCTGGGATATTGGGGTGCAGATCCTGTTGGTTTATTGGGACCAGAGCCGGGCTATTGGGGAACAGAGCCCTGGGATATTGGGGTGCAGAACCCCAGGATGTCAGGGAGCAGAACCCTGAGGTGTTGGGGTGCACAGTGCAGGATGTTGGGGTGCAGAGCCCTTTGGGACACAGAGACCTGATTTGCTGGGGAGCAGAGCCCCAGAACGCTGAGGAGCAGAGTCTTGGGGTGTCAGGGAGCAGAGCCTCTTAGGGTCCAGAGCCCAGGGGTGTTGGGGACCAGAGTCCTGGGATATTGGGGTGCAGATCCCAGGATGTCAGGGTGCAAAGCCCAGGATATCGGGGCAGAGATCCCAGGATGTCAGGGAGCAGAGCCTCAGGGGGTGCAAAACCATCCCCCAACCCCACAGAATACCGGGGGCTGCCCCCCTGCAGGAAGAACCCCGGGACCCTCTGCTGTCCCCGGGGTCTTAGGGGGTCCTGTGGGCACACAGGGGGACAGGGACAGTGGGGCTGAGTCCTCCTGGGGTGGGGACCTCGGGGTCCCCTCTGGCACCCCTGGATCCTCCTCACTGGGGAGAAACTCCTGCTCCTGGCTGGGGGAAACGGGATGGTGGGGATGGGATGGGATGGGATGGGATGGGATGGGATGGGATGGGATGGGATGGGATGGGATGGGATGGGATGGGATGGGATGGGATGGGATGGGATGGGATGGGATGGGATGGGAACACTGCAGTGGGGTGGTCACAGTGGGATGGGGACACTGTGGTGGGATGGGGTGGTCACAGTGGCATGGGGACACTGTGGTGGGATGGAACCAGCAGTGAGAGCCCACCCAGTCCCACGATCTCCCCGATGCCCCTGGGGACTGGGCCGGGGCCAAAGGCAGCGCCCCGGCCATGGGTGCAGGGACACAGCAGCGGGGATAAGCAGCAGGAACAAGGACAGTGCCCGTCCCCACCCTGGGGACACTCCCGGGGCCGGCTGGCACCGAGGGACAGGAGAGGAGCCGAGGTTGGGCACAGGGCCAGGGAGTCTCACCCAGCCCCGCACACGCAGAGGGGATCGGGAAGGGCTGGAACCTGCAGGACCCCCCCCCCCCCCCCCCACGGCATCCCAGTGACTCCAGTGCCACCACCCCGAGCCCGGATGGGCCGGAGGGGACCCCAAAGGGGCCCAGCGTCACCTGGCGGGGGGCACGGGGCCGGGAGGGCTGGGCAGGGGACACCGGCGGTGCCAGCGCTGCCAGGGCCGGGCTCCCCGGGGAGCGCTGCAGGCGGCGCAGGCCCCGGGTGGGTGGAATTTCCTCATCCCTGCCAGCCCCGCTCCCTGCGCACCGCCCGGGGGGCGGCTCCGAGCGCCGGGAGGGACCCCCACAGCGGCCCGGGAGGGGACCCCCACAGCGGCCCGGGAGGGGACCCCCACAGCGGACCGGGAGGGGACCCCCACAGCGGCCCGGGAGGGGACCCCCACAGCGGACCGGGAGGGGACACCCGCCCGCTCCCGGAGCCGGCTCTGACCCTGTGGTCACCCCAAATTGGGGACCGGGGGCTCCTGACTGGCACCAGGGGCTGCCACGGCCCGAGCGGGAGGTGGGAGCCATCCCAAGGCCCGGCTGCGTGCGCGCCTGGAATTCCCTCATCGAGCATTCCCACATCGGGCATTCATTCCCACATCGGGCACTCATTCCCACATCGGGCACTCATTCCCACATCGGGCGGGCATTCCCAGCCCATTCCCGCCTCTCCTCTCCGGCCAGGGTGTCCCACCCCACCGGCCACCCCAAGCCGGGCTGGGCACCCCCTGCCCGCGGCTCCCTATGGAAGGCACAGCCGGGTTCGGGTTCTCCGTCACCATTCCCGGCTGATCTCGGCATGCCCGGCGGGACCTGAGCGCAGCCACAGCAGCCCCAGGGAGCGGCCCCGGGTTTTGGGATGGCTCCGGGCACAGCTCCCGCTCCCCGGACTGGGCCCGGCTGCCCCAGGGCCCGGCTCGGGGCCGAGCAGCCCCAGCGAGGCCGTGGCGTCCCCTCCCTGCGCCACCGCGGGCAGGGACACCCCGGGGTCCTGCTGCGCTGCGGCCCGGGAAGGGGACAGCCCGGCGACAGGGACATCCTGGGGACAGGGACATCCTGGGCATGGGGATGCTTAGAGAAGGGGACATCCTGGGGACGGGGACACTCCAGAGAAGGGGAGCCCTGCCCAGCGCAGGCCACAGCCACCCAAGGGCACGTCCCGCAGCCCCGCTGTCCCCTGCTCCTCTCTCCGCAGCTCCCGCATCCCCGGGGCCCTCCAGGTGCCCCTCACCGCCGCCTCCTGCCCTTCCCATTCCCCTGCCGGGCGTCTCGGCCCCGCAGTGCGCCAGCCCGGCCCGCGGCCCGCACCCCGACCCGCGGCCCCGCACCCCGACCCCGCACCCAGCCAAGGTCAGGCGCGGGGCGGGCCCCGCCGCGTCCCCTCCCCGCGGGACCCCCGGCGGGCCTGCAGGAAGGTGACCGATCCCGGGGCCCCGGTGCGGAGTCCCGGCTGCGGGAACCCCCCGGCATCCCCCCGGCCGCGCCGAGCCTCGGGGGGCGCTGAGCCCCCGCCCCCCCGCTCCCGGGACCGGCCCCCCCATCCCCGTCCCCATCCCAATCCCCGTCCCCGTCCCCATCCCGGGGCCGCTGCGGCGTCTCGGGAGAGACAAAGAGGCGGCGGCGGCTCCTCCCGCAGCGGCCCCGGGATGCGGCGGCCCCGGAGGCCGGAGGGGCTCCGGGCCGCGGCCAGGGGAAGGGAACGGAGGGGACCCCCGCGCCCCCCACTCGCAGGGAGCGGCCGAGGCTGGATGGCCGCGGCGGCTGCGCCGTTAATGCCGGGAAGGGCCGCGGCGGGGCGGGGGGCGGGAGGAGCCCCCCGGTCCCGCATCCCAAGGTGAACGAACGGGCGGGGGGAGCTGCCGGGGGGGGCCGGGGTGCCGGCCCGGTGCAAGGGCGGGACGGCGGGAGGGGAAGGGCAGCGCGACCCCGCATCCCCCCCGCGCATCCCCGCGCATCCCCCGCGCTCCCCGCTCACCGGCAGCCGGGCGGGGAGAGCGAGTGGAAGGTGGAGAGCGAGAACATCTCGGCGCGATCCGCCATTTTCTCCGGCCGGGGCTGCGCCGGACTGCGGAGCTGCGGGAGCGGGGGGGGAGCGGCGGGAGGAGCTGCGGGAGCGGCGGGGGAGCGGCGGGGGGCGGGAGGAGCCGCGGGACGGGGGGGACGGGGGGCGGGAGGAGCTGCGGGAACGGGGGGAGAGGGAGGAGGAGCTGCGGGGAAAGGGGGGAGAGGGGCGGGAGGAGCTGCGGGAGCCGCGGGGGGAGAGGGAGGAGCCGGGGGGGCGGGGGCGGCGGGAGGGAGGGAGGGGGAGGGGGATATGGGATGGGGTGGGATCGGATCAGATCGGGTGGGATGGGGTGGGATGGGATGAGGGGCGGTCCAGGGGGTCTAGAGAAGGAGGGGTCTGGGGGTGTGGGATGGGATTGGGGGAGTTATGGGAAGGGGGGTGGGATAGGGAGGGAATGGGGAGTGGTCCTGGGTGGGCGGGGAGGGAATCTCCTGAGGGAAGGGAAGGGAAGGGAAGGGAAGGGAAGGGAAGGGAAGGGAAGGGAAGGGAAGGGAAGGGAAGGGAAGGGAAGGGAAGGGAAGGGAAGGGAAGGGAAGGGAAGGGAAGGGAAGGGAAGGGAAGGGAAGGGAAGGGAAGGGAAGGGAAGGGAAGGGAAGGGAAGGGAAGGGAAGGGAAGGGAAGGGAAGGGAAGGGAAGGGAAGGGAAGGGAAGGGAAGGGAAGGGAAGGGAAGGGAAGGGAAGGGAAGGGAAGGGAAGGGAAGGGAAGGGAAGGGAAGGGAAGGGAAGGGAAGGGAAGGGAAGGGAAGGGGCTTTGGGATCGGGTGGGATCAGGACGGGCAGGAAGGGGTCGGAACGGGGGGGATGAGGGATCTGTAGGGACGGGGGGTCAATAGGGGGCCAGAGGGTCTATAGGACATCAGGGGTTTTATAGTGGGGTCAGGGGGTCTATAGGAGGGGTCAAGGGTCTATAGTGGGGCCAGAGAGTTTATAGGGTGGTCAGGGGGTGCATGGGGGGTTCAGGGGTTCTGTAGTGGGGCAGGGCGGTTTATAGAGTGGTCAGGGGGTCCATAAGGGGTTCAGGGACTCTCTAGTGGGGCAGGGCAGGGTGGTCGGTGGTTCTGTAGTGGGGCAGGGCGGTTTATAGGGCGGGCAGGGGGTCCATAAGGGGTTCAGGGGTTCTGCAGTGGGGCAGGGCGGTTTATAGGGCGGTCAGGGGGGCCATAAGGGGTTCAGGGGTTCTGTAGTGGGGCAGGGCGGTTTATAGGGCGGGCAGGGGTCCATAAGGGGTTCAGGGGTTCTGTAGTGGGGCAGGGCGGTTTATAGGGCGGGCAGGGGGGCCATAAGGGGTTCAGGGGTTCTGTAGTGGGGCAGGGCGGTTTATAGGGCGGGCAGGGGGTCCATAAGGGGTTCAGGGGTTCTGCAGTGGGACAGGGCGGTTTATAGGGCGGGCAGGGGTCCATGGCGGGGCGGGGCTCTGTAGGGGCGGTGACAGGCCGGGGGCGGAGCTGTCCGCGGTGCTGAACGCGCGAGGGGGGGGGGACAGGGGTCGTACGGGGGGCAGAAGGGCTAGAGGGGATCGGGGGTCTATAGGGGATCCCGAAGCTCTGTAGGGGCGCTGAGGGATCCATAAGGAGCTCCGGGGGTCCATGGGGTGGGTAAGAGGGGACAGGAGCCGTGTGGGGGCTGGGAGCAGAGCACAGGGGGTCAGGGGTCTATAGGGGGTCGGGGGTCTCTAAGGGGATCAGGGCTCTATAGGGGATCAGGGCTCTATAGGGGATCGGGCCCTACGGGGCGCAGGACAGGGACGCTCTGTAGGGTCGCTGAGCGGCGCCGGGAGCCGCGCAGGGCCCGCGAGCGGAGCTGTCCCTGGTGCTGACACCGGGACCGGACAGCGGCCGCCGCTGGTGGCCGCAGGGGACAGCCAGGGAGCGGGGAGGGGACACCAGGGACGGTCCCAGTTTGGGGGGCGGGCAATGGGACCCCCGCACTGCCACCCGTGGGATGTGGGGTTTCTCAGTGTCCCCCATTCCGTCAGTGCCACCCCTGTGTCCCCAATTCCCTCAGTGTCTCCCATGTCCCCAAGCAAGGCCAAAGCCATTTTGGTGCCACCGCAGGGCCCAGGGGACACCCAGGGCACCCCAACCCCCTCCCCCCCGCCATGACCCACTCCTGCCTGTGATCCCTTCCTGAAATTCCCATCCATCCCAACATCCCCATTCCAAACCCTCCCAACATTCCCATCCATCCATCCATCATCCATCCATCCATCATCCATCCATCCATCCATCCATCCATCCATCCATCCATCCCTCCATCCATCCACCCATCCATCCATCCATCCATCCATCCATCCATCCATCCATCCATCCACCATCCATCCATCCATCCATCCCTCCATCCACCATCCATCCATCATCCATCATCCATCCATCCATCCATCCCTCCATCCATCCATCCATCCATCCATCCATCCATCCATCCATCCATCCATCCCAACATCCCCATTCCCAGTTTCCAACCCAAAATTCCCAGTTTTTACCCCCTTCCCACTCCCATCTTCACCCCAATATTCCCATTCCCATCTCAATCCCAACATTCCCATTCCCAGTTTTCACTCCAACATTCCCATCCATCCCATCACTCCCAGTTTCCATCCCAACTTTCCCATCTTCATCCCAACATTCCCACTTTTCACCCCACTTTCCCATTCCTTTCTTCACCCCAACATTCCCATTCCACATTTCCACCCCAACATTCCCATTCCCATCTTTGTTCCTTTGGGGTTTTGGGACATGGCCCTGCCCCAGCTGGGATTTGGGGTTCCAGCAGCTCCCCCCAAGGTGTTTGACCCCCATTCCATGGGGAAAACATTCCCTAAAAACCGAGCAGGATCTTCCCAAGCCCAGGGATTCCCAAACTCCCAGTGGGAACTGTGGCTTTAAGGGACTTCAAAGGATTTCCACGGATAAGCTGGGCTCAATGTTCCTTTGGGATCCTGCTCCAGATGTTCTGGGATTCCTCTGGCCCCTGCCAAGGCCTGACCCCTTTCCATGGAAAACGATCCCAAATCTGGGAGCTGAGCCTGCCCTGGCCCAGGCTGCGGCCGCTCCCTCTTTTCCCGGGGCTCATTCCCTGGAGCAGATCCCGATCCCCGCTGGCTCCCGGCAGGAGCTGGGCAGGGCCAGAAGGACATTCCCGATCCCTGCCCCGATCCCAGCAGAGCTGCCCTGGCCCCCAGCCCGGGGCACATCCCGCTTTTCCCGGGCTCTCCCTGCTCCCATCCCTGGCAGCCCCTGCCCAGCCCGGGGGGGCTCGGGGGCCCTTCCCGAGGCACTGCCGGCATTCCATGGGCAAGGATTCCACAATTCCCCAATCCTGCTGTGGTTTGGCTTGGAAGGCCCTCCCAGCCCATCCCGAGGATCCCCCAGGATCCAGGAGATCCCACGGGCACCGCCCAGGAGGTTTTCCAAGTGTTTCCATTCCCAGCATCCATGAATTCCACCCCGGGTCAATCCCAAACCTTCAGCTCCTGGAATGGATCCTGAGGATCCACCCGGACCTGCGAGATCTGAAAAACGGGAGAAATTCCCGCTGGGACAATCCAGCCTGAGGAAAATCCATCCCTTCAATCCTTCCCCCCCTCCTTATCCCAAGTTTTCCCCTTTCCCTCTCACTTCCAGCCGAGTCCTTCCCATGGAGCCACAGGGTCTCCTCATTCCCACATCCCCAAATCCCAGCCCCTCTCCTCCATCCAACCCCCGCCACTTCCCACCCCAACACGGAACATCGGCTCCCGGAGCAGCAGCTGGAGCGGCTGGAGCTGAGATCCCACCAAAACAAAGGAATTTCCCTTTGGAAGAGGAAAAGCCAAAGCCGGGAAATCCCAGATCCAGGAGCGCCTGGCACGGCCCAGCCCCGAGCCCAGCCCAGGCCCCATGGAAATCTGGGAAGCAAAGGGAAATCCCTTGGGAATGAGGGAGCCCCGGGGCTGGCCCAGGGCTTCCAGAAGCTTCCCTGAGAATCCCAGGATGAGCCAGAGCCCATCCCGAAGGAGCCCGGGAGCCACCTCTGCTCCAGGCTGAGCCCAAATCCCAAATCCCCCCGGAGTTTTCCAGCCCAAATCCCAAACCCCCCCGGAGTTTTCCAGCCCAAATCCCAAACCTCTCTGGAGTTTTCCAGCCCAAATCCCAAACCCCTCTGGAATTTTCCAGCCCAAATCCCAAACCCCTCCAGAGTTTTCCAGCCCAAACCCCAAACCCCTCTGGAGTTTTCCAGCCCAAACCCCAAACCCCTCTGGAGTTTTCCAGCCCAAATCCCAAACCCCTCTGGAGTTTTCCAGCCCAAACCCCAAACCCCTCTGGAGTTTTCCAGACCTTTCCCAAATCCCTCTGGAGTTTTCCAGCCCAAACCCCAAACCCCTCTGGAGTTTTCCAGCCCAAACCCCAAACCCCTCTGGAGTTTTCCAGCCCAAATCCCAAATCTCTCTGGAGTTTTCCAGCCCAAACCCCAAATCCCTCTGGAGTTTTCCAGCTCAAATCCCAAATCCCTCTGGAGTTTTCCAGCCCAAATCCCAAACCCCTCTGGAGTTTTCCAGCCCTTCCCAGCCCTGCTCCCTTCCCTGGTCCAATTCCAGCCCCTCCAAGGCTCTCCAGGATTCCAGATGGGGCCTCGCCAGGGCCACCTTTGGGAAATTTGGGAAAACTCCCGGAAAAGGTTTGGGATCACCATCCCCGCAGGGGTTTGCAGCCCCGCAGATGTGACACTTGGGGACACAGAGGGGTGGCCTTGCCCCGCTGGATCCCAGGGGATTTTCCAGCCTCAGTTCCCCCCCCGGGCAGGCCGGGGTGGCAGCAGCAGCAGCTGGCACAGATGCCACCCCCCCCGTCACCCATCTGTCACCCCCAGCCCCCCCGGCACTTCCCGAGGCTCCGGACATAATCCGGGATCGGGGCCGGGCATCGCTGCCACCCCTGAGCCCGGGAATGTCACACGGGGGGGGACAGGGGGGCCCCGGGTGGCCTGAGGGGACCACCAGGAACAGGCACAGCTGGACACGGACACGGGGCGGGCCCGGAGTTTATTGGTGACCACGGGCAGGGGACAGGGTGGCCATGGGGGGACAGGGTGGGGTTTCGAGGGGGGCTTTGGGGTTGGGGCTGTCTGTGGGGTGGGACAGGGCTGGGGCTGTCTGTGGGGTGGGTGTGGGGTTTCTGGGGGGCATTATGGGGCTGGGGGTGTCTGTGGGGTGGGTGTGGGGTTTCTGGGGGGCATTATGGGGCTGGGGGTGTCTGTGGGGTGGGCACAGGGTGTTTATGGGGTAGGACAGCGTACAGGGTGTCTGTGGAGGGGTTTAGGGTCTCCATGGGGGCATAGGGTGTTTATGGGATGGGACAGGGTGTCCATGGGGGCACAGGGTGTTTATGGGATGGGACAGGGTGTCCATGGGGGCACAGGGTGTTTACGGGATGGGACAGGGTGTCCATGGGGTGGGCACAGGGTATTTATGGGATGGGACAAGGCACAGGGTGTCCTTAGGGGCACAGGGTGTCCATGGGGGCACAGGGTGTCCATGGGGTGGGACAGGGTGTCCATAGGGGGCACAGGGTGTTTATGGGGTGGGACAAGGCACAGGGTGTCCATAGGGTGGGCACAGGGTGTCCATAGGGTGGGCACAGGGTGTCCTTAGGGGCACAGGGTGTCCATAGGGTGGGCACAGGGTGTTTATGGGGTGGGCACAGCCACCAGGTCCCCGTGCCCTCAGCCCTGCTGTCCGTGGCCGGCCGGGGGCTGGCTCAGGGGGGTGTCCCCGTTGTCCCCCTGTGCCAGCAGCAGATCCAGGTAGGCCCCAGAGATGAGGTCCTGCTCCCCGATCCCCAATTCCCGCAGCAGCTCCCGCGCCAGGCGCTGCCCGTCCTCCTCGCTCTGCTCCGGCCGCAGCACCACCTGGGCCACCCGCTGTCACCCAGGGCCACTCAGGGCCACCCGGGGCCACCCAGGGTGCCACCCCCCGTGTCCCCTCACCTCCAGCTCCAGGAAGTCCCCGAGCCCCTGCACCCGGTCCAGGTGCAGCCGGGTCTGGCCCAGCAGGAACAGGAGCCGCTCCTTCCTCACCGTGCCCAGCACGCCCAGGGACTGGGACAGCACCGCCTGGGGACACGGGGACAGGGCTGACAGGGGGTGACAGGGGTGACAGGGACCCCACAGAGCCCAGGGACTGGGACAGCACTGCCTGGGGACACGGGGACAGGGCTGCCAGCGGGTGACAGGGACCCCACAGAGCCCAGGGACTGGGACAGCACCGCCTGGGGACACGGGGACAGGGCTGACAGCGGGTGACAGGGGTGACAAGGGTGACAGGGACCCCACAGAGCCCAGGGATTGGGACAGCACCGCCTGGGGACACGGGGACAGGGCTGACAGGGGGTGACAGGGGTGACAGGGACCCCACAGAGCCCAGGGACTGGGACAGCACCGCCTGGGGACACGGGGACAGGGCTGACAGGGGGTGACAGGGGGTGACAGGGGTCCCACAGAGCCCAGGGACTGGGACAGCACCGCCTGGGGACACGGGGACAGGGCTGACAGGGGGTGACGGGGTGACAGGGGTGACAGGGACCCCACAGAGCCCAGGGACTGGGACAGCACCACCTGGGGACAGGGGGACAGGGGTGACAGCGGGTGACAGGGACCCCACAGAGCCCAGGGACTGGGACAGCACCGCCTGGGGACACGGGGACAGGGCTGACAGGGGTGACAGGGATCCCACAGAGCCCAGGGACTGGGACAGCACCGCCTGGGGACACGGGGACAGGGGTGACAGGGGTGACAGGGACCCCACAGAGCCCAGGGACTGGGACAGCACCACCTGCGGGCACAGGGGGTGACAGGGGTGGCACAGCGGGTGACAGGGGTGGCACAGGGGTGACAAGGTGGCACAGGGGCCCCAGGTCGCCCCCAGCCCCGCTCACCTGCAGCCCCTCGGGGTCGGCCGTGGGGGTGATGCTGAACCTGGACAGTTTGGGGCCGGCACTGTCGGGGCGCTCGTAGAAAATCAGCTCCCCCCGGCCATCCTGGGGACAGCCACAGGTGGGGACAGGTGAGCACGGGACAGGTGAGCACAGGGCCAGGGCCAAGCCTCTCCAGCCACCCTTCACCTGTGTCCGGCGCAGCTTGAGCCGCCCCCGCGGCACCCGGAAGAACGTGTCGGTCTGGAGCAGCACCTGCCCGGCCCCGGGGCACACCTGGGGCGGTTCCTGCCCCTCACCTGTGCCCGGCCCGGCCCCGGGGCACACCTGGGGCGGTCCCTGCCCGGCCCCGGGGCACACCTGGGGCGGTCCCTGCCCGGCCCCGGGGCACACCTGGGGCGGTTCCTGCCCCTCACCTGTGCCCGGCCCGGCCCCGGGGCACACCTGGGGCGGTCTCTGCCCGGCCCCGGGGCACACCGGGCACACCTGGCCCACCGGGCCCAGCCCCCGCAGTCTGAGGGCCGCCCTCAGCGCTTCCTCCCGCGCCCTCAGCCGCGCCTTCACCTCCACGTTCCGCCGCATCCCGCCGAGCACGCCCATTGGCTGCCGCGCACGCGCCACCTCCCCGAGACGTCTTTCTATTGGTCTGTTAAGTCGTCAATCAGAGAATCGCGTTGTTATTGGTTAGAGACTGTCCGGCTCCCGCCCTGGCCGAGCTGGACGGGGCAGGGGCGACCATGGCGGCGGCGGCGGGGGGCCGGGGCAGCGGCAGCGAGGACGGCGACGTCCCCGCTGCCACCCGCCTGCAGGCCTACGCCTGGTGCCGCGAGTTTCTGGCCGGGTCCTGGAAGCTCATCGGCCCGGACGAGTTCGGCATCTGGCCCATCGGGTAGGAAGCGGAACGGGCGAGAGGCGTCCCCCCCCCGCCCTCTCCGCGGTGGTCTCGTCCCGGGGTTTAGGGAAGCGTCCCTCACAGCGTCCCCTCACAGCGGCCCCGGTTGTCCCCTGGAGCGGTGTCCCTGTCCCCTCACAGCGGCCCCGGTTGTCTCCTGCAGCTGTGTCCCTGTCCCCTCACAGCGGCCCCGGTTGTCCCCTGGAGCGGTGTCCCTGTCCCCTCACAGCGGCCCCGGTTGTCCCCTGGAGCGGTGTCCCTGTCCCCTCACAGCGGCCCCGGTTGTCCCAGAGCGGTGTCCCTGTCCCCTCCCAGTGGCCCCGGGTGCCCTCGGAGCGTTGTCGCTGTCCCCGGTGTCCCCTAGTTGCCCCCGTGACCAGTAGCCCAGTGCCCCTCCGGACCAGTGTCCCGGTCCCTTCCCCGACCCTTGTCCCGGTCCCTCTCCCAGCGTCCCTCCCAATGGCCCCGGTTATCCCCCGGAGCGGTGTCCCTGTCCCCTCACAGTGTCCCCAGACCTGTGTCCCAGTCCCCTCACAGTGTCCCCAGACCTGTCCCCCAGTCCCTTCCCCTCCCAGTGTCCCCAGCTGCTCCACCCTGAAGCAATGTCCCTGTCCCCCAGTGTCCCCAGCTGCCCCCTGGGCCGTGTGCCAGTGTCCCCACCCAGTCACCCCCCAGACCAGCATCCCTGTCCCGCATTTACCCCCGGCTGTCCCCACCGACTGGTGTCCCTGTCCCTCTCCCAGTGTCCCCATCCACTGTCCCCAGTGTCCCTGTCCCAGTGTCCCCATCCACTGTCCCCAGTGTCCCTGTCCCTCTCCCAGTGTCCCCATCCACTGTCCCTAGTGTCCCTCTCCCAGTGTCCCCATCCACTGTCCCCAGTGTCCCCCTCTCCTGCCAGGTGCCCAGCACATCCCGGCAGGGGTGTGGCTGTCCCCCCATGTCCCCCGCAATTCCCAGTGCCACTTCGGTGTCTCCCCTTCTCCCCCGGTTCCCGGTGCCACCTCGGTGTCCCCTGTGTCCCCCTGGTTCCCGGTGCCCCCTGACCCCCCGAATCCCGCAGTGGGGGCTCGGGAACTCCTGTACAGGTGCGCGCTGCCCACGGTGGGTCAGCGTCCCCCCAGTGTCCCC
Source organism: Haemorhous mexicanus (assembly GCF_027477595.1). Classification (NCBI taxonomy): domain Eukaryota; kingdom Metazoa; phylum Chordata; class Aves; order Passeriformes; family Fringillidae; genus Haemorhous; species Haemorhous mexicanus. The sequence goes on from NC_082345.1 coordinate 75,542,036, forward strand.
TCATGTCCCCGATGGAGGGGACATGCCCCACAGCGGGGGGCTCAGTAACCTGCTGTACAGGTGTGCACTGCCCGGGGTGGGTCAGTGTCCCCTCATGTCCCTGATGTCCCCACTGTCCCTGTCCCACAGCGGGGGGCTCAGTAACCTCCTGTACAGGTGTGCACTGCCCGGGGTGTGTCAGTGTCCCCCTGATGTCCCCACTGTCCCTGTCCCACAGCGGGGGGCTCAGTAACCTGCTGTACAGGTGTGCACTGCCCGGGGTGTGTCAGTGTCCCCTCATGTCCCTGATGTCCCCACTGTCCCTGTCCCACAGCGGGGGGCTCAGTAACCTGCTGTACAGGTGTGCACTGCCCGGGGTGTGTCAGTGTCCCCTCATGTCCCTGATGTCCCCACTGTCCCTGTCCCACAGCGGGGGGCTCAGTAACCTGCTGTACAGGTGTGCACTGCCCGGGGTGGGTCAGTGTCCCCTGATGTCCCTGATGTCCCTGATGTCCCTGTCCCACAGCGGGGGGCTCAGTAACCTGCTGTACAGGTGTGCACTGCCCGGGGTGTGTCAGTGTCCCCTGATGTCCCTGATGTCCCTGATGTCCCTGTCCCACAGCGGGGGGCTCAGTAACCTGCTGTACAGGTGTGCACTGCCCGGGGTGGGTCAGTGTCCCCCTGATGTCCCTGATGTCCCCACTGTCCCTGTCCCACAGCGGGGGGCTCAGTAACCTGCTGTACAGGTGTGCACTGCCCGAGGTGTGTCAGTGTCCCCCGAGTGTCCCCCTGATGTCCCTGATGTCCCTGTCCCACAGCGGGGGGCTCAGTAACCTGCTGTACAGGTGTGCACTGCCCGGGGTGGGTCAGTGTCCCCTCATGTCCCTGATGTCCCTGTCCCACAGCGGGGGGCTCAGTAACCTGCTGTACAGGTGTGCACTGCCCGGGGTGTGTCAGTGTCCCCTGATGTCCCTGATGTCCCCGATGTCCCTGTCCCACAGCGGGGGGCTCAGTAACCTGCTGTACAGGTGTGCACTGCCCGGGGTGGGTCAGTGTCCCCCTGATGTCCCCACTGTCCCTGTCCCACAGCGGGGGGCTCAGTAACCTGCTGTACAGGTGTGCACTGCCCGGGGTGGGTCAGTGTCCCCCTGATGTCCCCACTGTCCCTGTCCCACAGCGGGGGGCTCAGTAACCTGCTGTACAGGTGTGCACTGCCCAGGGTGTGTCAGTGTCCCCTGATGTCCCTGATGTCCCCACTGTCCCTGTCCCACAGCGGGGGGCTCAGTAACCTGCTGTACAGGTGTGCACTGCCCGGGGTGGGTCAGTGTCCCCCTGATGTCCCTGATGTCCCCACTGTCCCTGTCCCACAGCGGGGGGCTCAGTAACCTGCTGTACAAGTGCGCGCTGCCCGAGCACGTGCAGAGCGTGGGGGACGAGCCCCGGCAGGTGCTGCTGCGCGTCTATGGGGCCATCCTGCAGGTGAGGGGACAGCCACACCCCGTGGGGACCCCAGGGAACCCCGGGATCGGGGATCCGGCTGGGGTGGGGGTGCTGGGTTGGGGGTTCCAGGGCCATCCTGCAGGTGAGGGGACAGCCACACCCCGTGGGGACCCCAGGGAACCCCCGGGATCGGGGATCCGGCTGGGGTGGGGCTGCTGGGTTGGGGGTTCCAGGGCCATCCTGCAGGTGAGGGGACAGCCACACCCCGTGGGGACCCCAGGGAACCCCGGGACCCCCTGGGATTAGGGTTTTTGGGTGCCTTCCCCCTGGGCTGGGGGGTGTTGGGGCCATCCTGCAGGTGAGGGGACAGTGACACCCCAAACTCCAAGGGAACCCCCCCAGACCCAAACCCCGTGGGAACCCCAAGGGACCCCCTGGGATTAGGGTTTTCAGGTGCCCTCTCTTTGGGGTTTGGGGTTCTGAGGCTCCTTGGGGTGCTGGGTTTTGGGGTCCCGTTTTGGGGGTACCATTGTTTGGGGTGCCAGAATTGGGGGTGCAGGGTTGGGGGCCCGTTTTTGGGGTGCTGGTGTTGGAGTTCCAGTTTGGGGGTCTTGGTTTTGGGGTCCCGTTTTGGGGGTGCTGTTTTGGGGTCCCTTTCTGGAGTCCCATATTTGGGGCCCCTCTTTGGAGTCCCGATTTGGGGATCCCTATTTGGTGTCCCGATTTGGGGATCCCGTTTTTGCGGTCCCAGTTTCGGGGTCCCGTTTTTGGGTCCCATTTTTTGTGGTCCCATTTTGGATTTCCTATTTGGGGTCCCGTTTTTGGGGATCCCTGTTTGGTGTCCCATGTTTTTTGTGTCTTGATTTGTGGTCCCATTTTTTGGAATCTGCGTTTGGTGTCCTGTGTTTTCTGGTGGCCTGATTTGGGTCCCATTTTTGGGGATCCCATTTTGGTGTCCTGTGTTTTCTGGTGGCCTGATTTGGGGTCCCATTTTTGGGGATCCCATTTTAGTGTCCCGTGTTTTTTCTGTCCCAATTTGGGGTCCCGTTTTTGGGGATCCCATTTTGGTGTCCCGTGGTTTTTGTGTCCCAATTTGGGGTCCCGTTTTTGGGGATCCCTGTTTGGTGTCCCAATTTGAGGTCCTGTTTTTGGGGATCCCCGTTTGGTGTCCCGTGTCGGTGTCCCAATTTGGGCTCCCGTTTTTGGGGATCCCTGTTTGGTGTCCCAATTTGAGGTCCTGTTTTTGGGGATCCCCGTTTGGTGTCCCATGTCGGTGTCCCAATTTGGGGTCCCGTTTTTGGGGATCCCCGTTTTTGGGGATCCCAATTTGGTGTCCCATGTCGGTGTCCAATTTGGGGTCCCGTTTTTGGGGATCCCATTTTGGTGTCCCAGTTTGGGGTCCCATTTTTGGGGATCCCTGTTTGGTGTCCCAATCTGGGGTCCCGCTTTTGGGGATCCCCATTTGGTGTCCCGTGTCGGTGTCCCAATTTGGGGTCCCGTTTTTGGGGATCCCCATTTGGTGTCCCGTGTCGGTGTCCCAATTTGGGGTCCCATTTTTGGGGAACCCTGTTTGGTGTCCCAATTTGAGGTCCTGTTTTTGGGGATCCCGGTTTGGTGTCCCATGTCAGTGTCCCAATTTGGGGTCCCGTTTTGGGGATCCCCATTTGGTGTCCTGTGTTTTCTGGTGTCCCAATCTGGGGTCCCGTTTTTGGGGATCCCCGTTTGGTGTCCCGTGTCGGTGTCCCAATTTGGGGTCCCGTTTTTGAGGATCCCTGTTTGGTGTCCCAATCTGGGGTCCCGTTTTTGGGGATCCCCATTTGGTGTCCTGTGTTTTCTGGTGTCCCAATTTGAGGTCCCGTTTTTGGGGATCCCCATTTGGTGTCCCGTGTCGGTGTCCCAATTTGGGGTCCCGTTTTGGGGCGCCCCTGACCCCCCGTTGCAGGGCGTGGACTCGCTGGTGCTGGAGAGCGTCATGTTCGCCATCCTGGCCGAGCGCGCGCTGGGGCCGCGCCTCTTCGGCGTGTTCCCGCAGGGCCGCCTGGAGCAGTACCTGCCGGTAGGATCGGGGACTCCCCGAGCCCCCCGTGCCCCCCCGGGCACCCCCAACCCCCCGTGCCCCCCCAGAGCCGGCGGCTGCGCACCGAGGAGCTGCGGGACCCGCGCGTGTCGGCCGAGATCGCCGTCACCATGGCGCGCTTCCACGGCATGGCCATGCCCTTCAACAAGGAGCCCAAGTGGCTCTTCGGGACCATGGAGGGGTGAGGGGACCTGATCCCACTGGGAACGAGGGACCCAAATCCCACTGGGAATGGGAAATGGGGTGAGGGGACATGATCCCACTGGGAACGGGCAGGGGGGACCCAAATCCCACTGGGAATGGGAAATGGGGTGAGGGGACCTGATCCCACTGGGAACGAGGGACCCAAATCCCACTGGGAATGGGAAATGGGGTGAGGGGACCTGATCCCACTGGGAACAGGGAGGGGGGAACACAAAATCCCACTGGGAACGGGAAATGGGGTGAGGGGGCCTGATCCCACTGGGAACGGGCAGGGGGGACCCAAATCCCACTGGGAACTTGGAATGGGGTGAGGGGACCTGATCCCACTGGGAACGAGGGACCCAAATCCCACTGGGAATGGGAAATGAGGTGAGGGGACCTGATCCCACTGGGAACGGGGAGGGGGGAACACAAAATCCCACTGGGAATGGGAAATGGGGTGAGGGGACCCAAACCCCACTGGGAACGGGCAGGGGGGACCCAAATCCCACTGGGAATGGGAAATGGGGTGAGGGGACCTGATCCCACTGTGAACGGGGAGGGGGATCACAAAATAGCACTTGGAATGGGAAATGGGGTGAGGGGACCTGATCGCACTGGGAACGAGCAGGGGGGACCCAAATCCCACTGGGAATGGGGAGGGGGAACCAAAATCCCACTGGGAACAGGGAATGGGGTGAGGGGACCTGATCCCACTGTGAACGGGGAGGGGGATCACAAAATTGCACTTGGAATGGGAAATGGGGTGAGGGGACCTGATCCCACTGGGAACGGGCAGGGGGGACCCAAATCCCACTGGGAATGGGGAGGGGGAACCAAAATCCCACTGGGAACAGGGAATGGGGTGAGGGGACCTGATCGCACTGGGAACGGGCAGGGGGGACCCAAATCCCACTGGGAATGGGAAATGGGGTGAGGGGACCTGATCCCACTGGGAATGGGGAGGGGGGACCCAAATCCCACTGGGAATGGGAAATGGGGTGAGGGGACCTGATCCCACTGGGAACAGGCAGGGGGATCACAAAATCCCACTTGGAATGGGAAATGGGGTGAGGGGACCTGATCCCACTGGGAACGGGGAGGGGGGAACACAAAATCCCACTGGGAACAGGGAATGGGGTGAGGGGACCCAAACCCCACTGGGAACGGGGTGGGGGGGATCACAATCCCACTTGGAACGGGGAATGGGGTGAGGGGACCCAAATTCCTACTGGGAACGGGGACCAAAGTCCTACTTGGAGTGGGAAGTGGGGGCACAAATCCTACAGAGAGTGCGGTGGGACAGCTCCAGTCCCCCTGGGAGCAGGGAGTGGGGACCCAAATCCCACTGGAATCACGGAGTGAGGACCCAAATCTTACCAGGAGCAGGTGTGGGGACCCAAAATCCTACTGGGAGCAGGGAGTGGGGACCCAAATCCCACTAGTAGCAGGGAATGGGGGCCCCAAAATCCCATTGGGAAGACAGAATGGAGTGGGAGAGCTCCAAATCCCAGCAGGATCGTGAGCTTGTGAGGGTGTTCCCCAAACCCCATTGGGATCAGGGAGTGGGAACCCCAAACCCCATTGGGATCAGGGAGTGGGAACCCCAAATCCCATAGGGATCCGGGAGTGGGGACCCCAAATCCCATTGGGATCAGGAAGTGGGGACCCCAAACCCCATTGGGATCAGGGAGTGGGGACCCCAAACCCCATTGGGATCAGGGAGTGGGGACCCCAAACCCCATTGGGATCCGGGAGTGGGGACCCCAAACCCCATTGGGATCAGGGAGTGGGAACCCCAAACCCCATTGGGACCCGGGAGTGGGGACCCCAAACCCCATTGGGATCAGGGAGTGGGAACCCCAAACCCCATTGGGATCCGGGAGTGGGGACCCCAAACCCCACTGGGATCAGGGAGTGGGGACCCCAAACCCCATTGGGATCAGGGAGTGGGGACCCCAAACCCCACTGGGATCCGGGAATGGGAACCCCAAACCCCATTGGGATCAGGGAGTGGGGACCCCAAACCCCATTGGGATCAGGGAGGGGGTACCCCAAACCCCACTGGGATCAGGGAGTGGGGACCCCAAACCCCACTGGGACCCGGGAGTGGGGACCCCAAACCCCATTGGGATCAGGGAATGGGAACCCCAAACCCCATTGGGATCAGGGAGTGGGAACCCCAAACCCCATTGGGATCCGGGAGTGGGGACCCCAAACCCCATTGGGATCCGGGAGTGGGGACCCCAAACCCCATTGGGATCCGGGAGTGGGGACCCCAAACCCCATTGGGATCCGGGAGTGGGAACCCCAAACCCCATTGGGATCAGGGAATGGGGACCCCAAACCCCATTGGGATCAGGGAGTGGGAACCCCAAATCCCAGCAGGTCCAGACCCTGGGGGTTTCCTGGCTGCTTCCAGAGGGTCCCGTGGGACGCAGAGGGGACACGGGGTGGCCTGAGGGTGGCCCTGGGGTGGCCGGGGCTGGGCGGGGAGCTCTGGGGGCTCTGTCCTCGGTGTCCCCGTGCTGTCCCCACACTGTCCCTGGTGTCCCCACTGTCCCCGTGTCCCCAGGTACCTGCAGCAGATCTCGGAGCTGACGTTCTCGGAGCCGGCGCAGCTGCAGCAGCTGGAGCAGCTCCGGGGCTACAACCTGGAGCAGGAGATGAGGAGCCTCAGGTCACTGCCACCCCCTGGGTGTCCCTCCGCTGTCCCCTGTCCCCGCCCGGCCCCGCAGTGTCCCCAGAGCAGGGATCCTGCGGGGCCGGGGTGTCCGTGGTTCTGTCCTCCCCTCTGTCCCCTGTGTCCCCTCTATCTCAGGTCCCCCACTGTGTCCCTCCTGTCCCTGGTGTCACCTGTGTCCCCCATGTCCTCAGGATGTCCCTGGTGTCCCCTGTATCCGTGCCACCTCTATATCCTGGTGTCACCCGTGCCTTTTGGTTCTCTGTGTCCCACATGTCCCCATGTCCCCTGTGTCCCATATCCCTGCCTCTGCCATGTCCCCAGTGTCCCTGTGTCCCCTGTATCCCCATGTCCCCATGTCCCCATTTCCTTGGACCATCTCCCTGTCCCTGGTGTCCTCATGTCCCCATTTCCCTGCACCCTGTGTCCCCAATGTCCTTGTATGCCAGGTGTCCCCCTTGTCCCCCAAGTCCCTGTGCCCCCATGTCCCCATACCCTGCATCCCCCCACGTCCTTGGGCTGTCCCTCATGTCCCCATACCCCTGGTGTGTACCCCATGTCCCCACATCCAGGGATGCCCCCATGTCCCCGGGCTGTCCCCCTGTCCCCTCCCCGTGTCCCCTCTGAGCCCCTCTCACCCCTCAGGGACCTGCTGGAGGCCACCCCGTCCCCGGTGGTCTTCTGCCACAACGACGTGCAGGAGGGTGAGTGCCACGGGGTGGCCCTGTCCCCCAAACCCCCCAAACCCCCCAAAACCCCACAAATCCCCCAAAACCCAAACCCCACCCCGCAGGGAACATCCTGCTCCTGGCGGGGCGCGAGGCCTCCTCGGACCGGCTCATGCTCATCGACTTCGAGTACAGCAGCTACAACTACCGGTGGGCTGGGGGGCCCTGGGGGCTTTGGGGGTCCCTGGGGGCTTGGGGGGGTCCCTGGGGGTCCCTCACGCTCCAGGATCCCACTGGGATTTAGGGGCTTCCTGCTCGTGTTCCATGGTGGGATTTAGGGGCTTCCCCTTCCTGAGTCCCTGCTCTTTTTTTAGGGAGATTTTAGGGGGTCCCTGGGAGCTTTTGGAGGTCCTTGTGGGGATTGGGGGTCCCTAGAGCATTTGGGGTCGCTGCGGGGTTCCCCACACTCCAGGACCCCACTGGGATTTGGGGGCTTCGCACTCATATTCCATGGTCCTGATGGGATTTGGGGTTTCACCTCTCTGCTCCATGGCCCCGGTGGGATATGGGGTCGCCCTGTCCCCACTCCATGATCCCAGTGGGATTTAGGGCTTTCATCCCCTCTGCAGGCCCCCAGTGGGGTTTGGGGCTTTCATCCCCTCTGCAGGCCCCCAGTGGGGTTTGGGGTTCCCTCTCCAGGCTCCCACTGGATTTGAGCTCACAGTGGGGTCAGTGCTGATCCCCGGTGGGTTTGGGGTCACAGTGGGGTCAGTGCTGATCCCTGGGTGGGTTTGGGCTCACAGTGGGGTCAGTGCTGATCCCCGGTGGGTTTGGGCTCACAGTGGGGTCAGTGCTGATCCCCGGGTGGGTTTGGGGTCACAGTGGGGTCAGTGCTGATCCCCAGTGGGTTTGGGGTGGCAGTGGGGTCAGTGCTGATCCCCGGGTGGGTTTGGGGTGGCAGTGGGGTCAGTGCTGATCCCCCGGTGGGTTTGGGGTGGCAGTGGGGCCGGTGCTGATCCCCGGGTGGGTTTGGGCTCACAGTGGGGTCAGTGCTGATCCCTGTGTGGGTTTGGGCTCACAGTGGGGTCGGTGCTGATCCCCGGGTGGGTTTGGGGTGGCAGTGGGGTCAGTGCTGATCCCCCAGTGGGTTTGGGGTGGCAGTGGGGCCGGTGCTGATCCCTGGGTGGGTTTGGGCTCACAGTGGGGTCAGTGCTGATCCTTGGGTGGGTTTGGGCTCACAGTGGGGCTGGTGCTGATCCCTGTGTGGGTTTGGGCTCACAGTGGGGTCGGTGCTGATCCCCGGGTGGGTTTGGGGTGGCAGTGGGGTCAGTGCTGATCCCCGGGTGGGTTTGGGGTGGCAGTGGGGTCGGTGCTGATCCCCGGGTGGGTTTGGGGTGGCAGTGGGGTCAGTGCTGATCCCCGGGTGGGTTTGGGGTGGCAGTGGGGTCAGTGCTGATCCCCCAGTGGGTTTGGGCTCACAGTGGGGTCAGTGCTGATCCCCCAGTGGGTTTGGGGTGGCAGTGGGGTCAGTGCTGATCCCCCAGTGGGTTTGGGCTCACAGTGGGGTCAGTGCTGATCCCCCAGTGGGTTTGGGGTGGCAGTGGGGTCAGTGCTGATCCCTGGGTGGGTTTGGGGTCACAGTGGGGTCAGTGCTGATCCCCAGGGGGTTTGGGGTGGCAGTGGGGTCGGTGCTGATCCCTGGGTGGGTTTGGGGTGGCAGTGGGGTCGGTGCTGATCCCTGGGTGGGTTTGGGGTGGCAGTGGGGTCAGTGCTGATCCCTGGGTGGGTTTGGGCTCACAGTGGGGTCGGTGCTGATCTCTGGGTGGGTTTGGGCTCACAGTGGGGTCGGTGCTGATCCCTGTGTGGGTTTGGGCTCACAGTGGGGTCAGTGCTGATCCCTGGTTGGGTTTGGGCTCACAGTGGGGTCGGTGCTGATCCTTGGGTGGGTTTGGGCTCACAGTGGGGTCGGTGCTGATCCCCCAGTGGGTTTGGGGTGGCAGTGGGGTCGGTGCTGATCCCTGGGTGGGTTTGGGCTCACAGTGGGGTCGGTGCTGATCCCCGGGTGGGTTTGGGCTCACAGTGGGGTCGGTGCTGATCCCCGGGTGGGTTTGGGGTGGCAGTGGGGTCAGTGCTGATCCCCCGGTGGGTTTGGGCTCACAGTGGGGTCGGTGCTGATCCCTGGGTGGGTTTGGGGTCACAGTGGGGTCGGTGCTGATCCCTGGGTGGGTTTGGGCTCACAGTGGGGTCGGTGCTGTGTGACCCCCCCGTTGCAGGGGCTTTGACCTGGGCAATCACTTCTGCGAGTGGGTTTACAGCTACAGCCACGAGGGCTGGCCCTGCTTCCAGGCACACCCCGAGCACTACCCCAGCCGCCAGCAGCAGGTCCGGGGGGCTGGGGGCCCTTTGGGGGGCCCTTTGGGGGGCCCTTTGGGGTCCCTTGGGGCTGGGCAGGGGTCCCTTGGAGGGGTGCCCTGGGGACAGGGAGGGGTCCCTTTGGGGAGGATGAGTCCCTTGGAGGGGTCCCTTGGGGCTGAGGGTGTCCCTTGGGGCCAGGGGCTCCCTTTGGGGTCCCTCCGGAGTCCCGGCCCCACTCCCAGCCCCACCCCACCCCCCCCAGCTCCATTTCATCCGGCACTACCTGTCCGAGTGCTCGGGGATCCCTTGGGGTCGGGGAGGTTCTTGGGGTCGGGGAGGTCCCTTGGGGTCGGGGAGGTCCCTTGGGGTCAGGGAGGTTCTTTGGGGTCGGGGAGGTCCCTTGGGGTCGGGGAGGTCCCTTGGGGTCAGGGAGGTTCTTTGGGGTCGAGGGGTCCCCTGTGGTGTCCCTGGGGCCGGGGGGTCGGTGCCTTGGGGGGGTCCCTTGGGGCCGGGGGTGTCCCTGGGGTGTCCCTTGGGGCCGGGGGTGTCCCTGGGGTGTCCCTTTGGTGTCCCGGCCCCTGTCCCAGCCCGTGCCCCTCCCCAGCTCCATTTCATCCGGCACTACCTGTCCGAGTGCTCGGGGATCCCTTGGGGTCGGGGAGGTCCCTTGGGGTCAGGGAGGTCCCTTGGGGTCGGGGAGGTCCCTTGGGGTCGGGGAGGTCTCTTGGGGTCGGGGAGGTCTCTTGGGGTCGGGGCGGTTCTTTGGGGTCGGGGCGGTTCTTTGGGGTCGGGGAGGTCCCTTGGGGTCGGGGAGGTCCCTTGGGGTCGGGGAGGTTCTTTGGGGTCGAGGGGTCCCCTGTGGTGTCCCTGGGGCCGGGGGGTCGATGCCTTGGGGGGGGTCCCTTCGGGCCGGGGGTGTCCCTTGGGGTGTCCCTTGGGGGGGTCCCTTGGGGCCGGGGGTGTCCCTGGGGTGTCCCTTGGGGGGGTCCCTTGGGGCCGGGGGTGTCCCTGGGGTGTCCCTTGGGGGGGTCCCTTGGGGCCGGGGGTGTCCCTGGGGTGTCCCTTGGGGCCGGGGGTGTCCCTGGGGTGTCCCTTGGGGTGTTCCTTGGGGTCGGTGGTGTCCCTGGGGTGTCCCTTGGGGTCGGTGGTGTCCCTTGGGGTGTCCCTTGGGGTGTCCCTGGGGTGTCCCTTGGGGTCGGTGGTGTCCCTTGGGGTGTCCCTTGGGGTGTCCCTGGGGTGTCCCTTGGGGCTGGGGGTGTCCCTTGGGGCCGGAGGTGTCCCTGGGGTGTCCCTTGGAGTGTCCCTGGGGTGTCCCTTGGGGTCGGTGGTGTCCCTGGGGTGTCCCTTGGGGCCGGGGGTGTCCCTGGGATGTCCCTTGGGGTGTCCCTGGGGTGTCCCTTGGGGTCGGTGGTGTCCCTGGGGTGTCCCTTGGGGCCGGGGGTGTCCCTTGGGGTGTCCCTTGGGGTCGGTGGTGTCCCTGGGGTGTCCCTTGGGGTGTCCCTTGGGGCCGGGGGTGTCCCTGGGGTGTCCCTTGGGGTGTCCCTTGGGGTCGGTGGTGTCCCTGGGGTGTCCCTTGGGGTCGGTGGTGTCCCTGGGGTGTCCCTTGGGGCCGGGGGTGTCCCTGGGGTGTCCCTTTGGGGTCCCGGCCCCTGTCCCAGCCCGTGCCCCTCCCCAGCTCCATTTCATCCGGCACTACCTGTCGGCGCTCTCGGGCGGCCCCGGGCGGGCCCCGCCGCAGGAGCAGGCGCGCCTGGAGGAGGAGATGCTGCGGGAGATCGAGCGGTACCGGCGGGGCCTGCGGGGGCTTTGTACCTCTGTTTGGGGCTGTCTGTGCCGCTTTGGGGGGAGTCTGTGTGATTTTGGGGAGTCTTTATGCCTCCGTGCCGCTTTTGGGGTCCTTTTTGCCAAGGTTTGGGGTTTCTATGCCCTCCTTTGGGGTCTCTGTGCCACCATGGGGGTCCCTCTGTGCCACTTTTGGGGTCCTCCGTGTGGTTTTTTTGGGGGTCTTTGGGGTCTCTGTGCCACTTTGGGATGTCTGTGCCACTTTTGGGGTCCTCAGTGGGATTTTTGGGGGGCTTTGTCCCTCTGTTTGGGGCTCTGTTCCACTTTTGGGGTCTCTGTACCTGTATTTGGGGTCTCTGTGCCACTGTTGGGGTCTCTGTGCCACTTTTGGGGTCTCTGTGCCCCCAATTTGGGGTCTCTGTACCCACGAGAACCCTCCTGCCCCACGCCCCCCTCCTGTGGGTGTTTTTGGGGTACCCGGGGGGGGGTTTGGGGGTCTCAACCCCCTTTTCCCCCCAGTTTCACCCTGGCCTCACACTTCTTCTGGGGGCTCTGGTCCGTGGTGCAGGCCAAGATCTCCACCATCCACTTCGGGTACCTGGTGAGCTTTGGGGGCCGCTGTGCCCCTCGGGGCTGTGGGGGCTCCACAACCCCCTCGACACACCTCTCATCCCCCTTCCCCTCCCTTTCCCCCATTTCTCCCCGGTGTTTTCCCCTTTCCCCTTTCTTTCCTCTTTTCCCTATTTCCCCCCCATTTCCACCCCCTTTTTCCCAATTTTTCTCCCATTTTCTCCCTTATATCCCCTTTTTTCCCCCCTTTCCCCTCCTTCCCCGCCCTTTCCTCCCTCTTTCTCCCCTTTCCCCTTTTTCCTCCCCCTTTTTCCTCCCCCTTTTTCCTCCCCCTTTTTCCTCCCCATTTTTGACCCCTTTTCGCCCCCTTTTTAACCCCTTCTCTTCCCCCCTTTTTAACCCCTTTTTCCTCCCCCTTTTTAACCCCTTTTTCCTCCCCCTTTTTAACCCCTTTTTCCTCCCCCTTTCCCTCCCCCTTTTTCCCCCCTTTTCGCCCCCTTTTCCCCCTTTTCTGCCCCTTTTTGTCCTTTTCCCCCAGGATTACGCCCAGAGCCGTTTCCAGGCTTATTTCCAGCACAAGGCTCGCTGCTCCTGAGGGGATCCCCCGAATCCTGCCCCCCCCCGGGCTTTGGGGGGGGCGTTGGGACGGTTGGGGGGGGGTTGTAACGGTTTGGGGGGGCCCCGACAGTTTGGGGGGCACCACAACGGTTTGGGGGGGCTGAGCCCCGGGACCCCCCCCCCGCACCCCGGGACTCGGCAGCAGAGGTGGGTGGGCCCCCCCCCCCCAGAAGGGTGGGATTTGGGGTGGGGGCTGGGGGGAACCCCAGATCCGCACTCCTGGCCAGTAGCGGGGGTTTGGGGAGGTTTGGGGGGGGCTGGGGTGTGGCGGGGGGCGGTCGGGGACCCCCCCGTTTGTGCCTCAGTGCCCCCCCGCGCCCCCCGCCCGCAGCTCCTTGGGGCCGGGGGGGCTCCCGGGCCCCCCCGTTTCGACAGCAGAATGTAAAACTCAGACCAATAAAGCCGCGCTGGGGCCGGCGCTCGAGTCCGCCTTCCCAAATCCCGCCCTAAATCCCGCCCCTTCAAATTCCTCCTTTACCTAATTCCGCCCTAAATCCCGCCCCTTCAAATTCCCCCTTCCCAAATCCCGCCCTAAATCCCGCCCCTTCAAATTCCTCCTTTACCTAATCCCGCCCTAAATCCCGCCCCTTCAAATTCCCCCTTCCCAAATCCCGCCCTAAATCCCACCCTAAATCCCGCCCCTTCAAATTCCCCCTTCCCTAATCCCGCCCTAAATCCCACCCTAAATCCCGCCCCTTCAAATTCCCCCTTCCCTAATCCCGCCCTAAATCCCGCTCCTTCAAATCCCCCCTTCCCTAATCCCGCCCTAAATCCCGCCCCTTCAAATTCCCCCTTCCCTAATCCCGCCCTAAACCCCGCCCTAAATCCCGCCCCTTCAAATTCCCCCTTCCCAAATCCCACCCTAAATCCCGCCCCTTCAAATTCCCCCTTCCCCAAATCCCCCCTTCGCAAATCCCACCCTCTCAAATCCCCCCGTCTCCGCAAATCCCCGCCCTAAATCCCACCCCTCAAATCCCTCCTTCCCAAATCCCGCCCCCCAAATTCCCGACCGCTCCTTCTGCCCCCTCCCCAAATCCGCCCCCCCGGGACCCCCCAATCGCCGTCGGGCGGGGGGGGAGGGGCAGGGGGGGACAAGAGACACGGGGGGTGACATGGGGGGGGCGGGGGCTCTTTGGGGTGGGGGTCCCGGGTGCTGGAGACCCCTCCCCGTGTCCCCTCAGGGTGGGGGCGGGGGACAGGCAGGTGACAGCCGGGACAGAGGGCAGGGAATGGACCGGGGACAGGGAGGGTGACACTCGGGGTGACGGGCAGGTGACAAGCGGGACAGGGGCCAGAGGTCGGGCAGGTGACAACCAGGTGCCAGGCAGGGCACGGAGCAGGTGACAGGCAGGGCACGGGGCAGGTGACAGGCGGGGCAGAGGGACAGGGACAGCAGCCACTGCCCCGGGCACGGACACCCGGAGCCCCGAACCCCGTGGCAGAGCCGCTGTCCCTGTCCCTGATGCCGGACACTGTCCCTGATGAGTGTCCCTGTCCCCGCGTGTGTTCCCGTCCCGGGGTGTGTCCCTGTCCCGGGACGTGGATCCCCCCGGGATGTCGCTGTCCCCGCTGTCCCCCCGGGGGTGACGCTCCGTGCCCCGGGCTGTTGATGACGCCCCATCCCCGGGGTGCCCGTTCTGTCCCGGGACGGGGAGCCCGGGGGATGTCGGGGTCCTTGTCCCGACATGTCGCTGTCCCTCGGCCGCGGATTCCTGTCGCAGTCCCGGGATGTCGCTTTCCCGCGGGTCCGTGTCCCGGGATGCGGGTCCCCCCGCGCTCTCGCGGTCCCCGTCCCGGGGCTGCCGCTGCCCGTCCCGGTCTGTCGGGGTCCCCCCGGGCGCCGCGGTCCCCCCGGGGGCGGAGCGGCCCCCGCCGCCGCTCGGGGCCCGCCCGGCCCCCGCCGGTGTCCGGTTACCGGCTGGCGGCTGCCGCGGCCGCAGGAGCCGCCGTCCCGCGGAGCCGCGGCCCCCGCGCTGCCCACGCAGGTACCGGGCCCCGGGGAGGGGGCGCGCACGGGACCCACGCGCGGGGAGCCCCGCGGGGGCGGCGGCAGCGCGGGGGGCGCCCCCGGTACCGGCAACCCCCGGTCCCCTCCCGTGGCGTCGCGGCCGGCGCCGGCTCCCACGCGTGTCCGCGGGGAGCGACCTCCCCCCCGCCCCGCATGGCCGGGGGTCCCCTCCGCGGGTCGCCTGGCGGTGTCCCCTGTGCCCTCCGGGGGTCCCGGAGCGGGGCCCGGCCCCCACGGGGGCCTCCGGGGGGCGGGCGGGGGGCGCGGCGGGGCCGCCCCGGGGCTGCGCATCCCGGCCCCGGAGCCGCGGTGACCTTGGGTGGGGCGGGCGGGCGGGGGGACACCGCGGGAGTGTCCCCGGTGCCACCCACCGCAGGGACAAGCGGGGGGCGCGGGGGCACGGCCTGCGGGACAGGGCCGGGCAGCGGCAGTGCCGCGGTGCCCTGCGGGGTGGCACAGGGCGGTGGCACAGCCGGGCAGCGGCAGTGCCACGGTGCCCTGCGGGGCTGGGGATGTGGTTTAGTGCCCAGGTGTGCCGTGCCAGGCCTGGCCGTGCCGTGCGGTGCCATGGGTGCCATGCCAGGCCAGGTGACTCAGAGGGGTGCCATGGGGTGCAGGGTGGTGACACCACGAGGTGCAGAGGGCACAGCAACTCCGCTGTGATTGGGTCGTGGCTGTCACCCTCAGCCAAAGGCCACCGTGGGAAAGGTCCCCGTGTTGGGGGCAGGGGGGGTCACCCCCCGACGCCCCTGGCTCAGCCCTGGCTGTGCCCACACCGGGGGGTCCCAGAGCTGGGGGGTCTCCAGGGCCCCCCGTGGTGACACAGGGACTTGGTGGCACCCCTGCCCCCTCCCCCCCCGGCCGCGTCCGTGCCGCCCCTCCCGCGCTCCCGCAGGGGACACGGGGCAGGGGACACTGGGCAGGGGACAGCGTGTGCCACGTGCGGGGGGCGGGTGCTGGGGTCCGGCCGGGCGGGGGCCGGGCTGTCCTCCCCGATGTCCCCTCCGGGGCCGCGCAGGCGGCGGTGGCAGCGCTCACCCTTCCCTCAGTGGGCACCGGGCCAGCGCCACGTGACGCCGCCGTGACGCGGCCCGGGGGCTCCGCGGGCCCCCGCCGGGCTGGCACCGCCCCCGGGGACACCGGGGAGGGCACCGCTGCCCCCTCCGTCCCTGCGCCGCAGCCCCGCGGTCCCGTGTCGGTGGCCGGCGGCCCGTGCCGGGGGTGGCCGTCCCCGCGCCCATCCCCCCGGTGTCCCCCCGCAGGTGTCACCGGCGGGTCCCCAGGATGGCGGAAGCTCACCAGGCCGTGGCCTTCCAGTTCACGGTCACCCCCGAGGGCTTGGGCTTCCACCTGAGCCGCGAGGCCGTGCGCCACCTCTACCTGGCCGTCATCCACTCATGGAAAAAGCGCTTGGTCCGCGCCAAGGTGGGCTCGGCCGCCTGTGTCCCCTCCCGTGCCAGCCCCCCGTGCCCCCCGTGACCCCGCTGTGCCCACAGAACAGCTTCCTGACCGGCGTGTACCCCGCGTCGCCCTCCAGCTGGATGGTGGTGGTGATGGCCACCGCCGGCTCCTGCTACTGCCAGGTGGATCCGTCCCTGGGGCTCATCGCCCGCATCCAGCACTGGCTGCCCCGCAGGTGAGCCGGGACACGGCCCGAGCCGGGTCACCTCCCGCGGTGGGGACAGCCCGCACGGGCCCCCTGCAGTGTCCCGGGGAGAGACCCCAGACCCAGCGTGGCCCTGGGGACCTGTGACCCTGCACGTCCCTGCCCCATGTGGGGATGTCCCCCAAGGGGTCCCACCCAGGGCACGGCCCTGTCCCACAGAGGGACCCCGACCCCCAGAAGGTGCAGGGGGCCTGTGACGTCTCCGTTTGGGGGTGTCCCTCAAGGGACCCACGTAGGGACATCCCCGCCTGGGGACATTTCCTGGGAATGCCACCAGGGGCACAGCCCTGTCTGGGGCCACCTCCAGGGATGCCATCCGTGCTGTCCCCACCCCTGAGGCCGTGTCCCCCGCGTGTCCCCAGCGAGGCGCTGACCCCCCAGGCGCAGACCGTGGTCAGCACCGTGGTGTTCTCCACGGGGGCCTGGCTGGCGGCCGTGCTGCTCTTCCGGAGGCTGCTCCGCCTGCTGCTCTCCTACCACGGCTGGATGTTCGAGCCCCACGGGCACATGAGCCGCAGCACCCGCCTCTGGATTGTGAGCGGCACCCGCACCGGGAGATGGGGGAGACGGAAGTGTGGGAGCTTTGGGAGATGTGGGAGTTTTGGGAGATGTGGGAGATGTGGGGGCTTTGGGACCTTTGGGAGGTGTGGGAGGTGTGGGAGCTTTGGGGGCTGTGGGAGCTTTGGGAGGTGTGGGAGCTTTGGGAGCTTTGGGAGCTGTGGGAGATTTGGGAGCTTTGGGAGCTTTGGGAGATGTGGGAGATGTGGGGGCTGTGGGAGCTTTGGGGGCTGTGGGAGCTGTGGGAGCTTTGAGAGATGTGGGAGATGTGGGAGCTTTGGGAGCTTTGGGGGCTGTGGGAGATGTGGGAGATGTGGGAGGTGTGGGAGGTGTGGGAGCTTTGGGGGCTGTGGGAGCTTTGGGAGATGTGGGAGCTTTGGGAGCTTTGGGGGCTGTAGGAGATGTGGGAGATGTGGGAGCTTTGGGAGGTGTGGGAGCTTTGGGAGATGTGGGAGCTTTGGGGGCTGTGGGAGCTTTGGGAGCTTTGGGGGCTGTGGGAGCTTTGGGAACTTTGAGGGCTGTGGGAGC
This sequence comes from Haemorhous mexicanus, assembly GCF_027477595.1. Lineage (NCBI taxonomy): Eukaryota > Metazoa > Chordata > Aves > Passeriformes > Fringillidae > Haemorhous > Haemorhous mexicanus. Next base: position 75,559,151 of record NC_082345.1, read on the forward strand.
TTTGGGAGATGTGGGAGCTTTGGGAGATGTGGGAGCTTTGGGAGGTGTGGGAGCTTTGGGAGCTTTGGGAGCTTTGGGTGCCGTGGATGCCATGGAGTTGTGGGAACTCGGGGAGCTGTTGGAGCCATGGGAGCTTTGGGAGCCTTGGAAGGTGTGGAAGCCTTGGGTGCTTTGGGAACTGGGAGTTTTGGGTGCTGTGGCAGCCATGGATGCTGTGGGAGCTGTGGGAGCTTTGGGTGCCGTGGGAGCTGTGGAAGCTCTGGGATCCGTGGGTGCTTTGGGAGCCGTGGGTGCCTGGACGTTTTTGGGAGCTGTGGGAGCTTTGGGTGCCATTGGAGCTGTGGAAACTCAGGGAGCATTGGCAGCTGTGGATGTTTGGTAGCCGTGGGTTTTTCGGGAGTCGTGGGTGCCTGGAGATTTTTGGGAGTGGTGGGAGCCGTGGATCCTCACCCCACCCCTCCTCCTCCTCCTCCTCCTCCTCCCGCTGCTGCTGCTGCTCCCGCAGGCGGTGATGAAGATCATGTCCATCCGCAAGCCCCTCCTCTACAGCTTCCAGAGCTCCCTTCCCAAGCTGCCGGTGCCCCCCGTGAAAGCCACCATCGCCCGGGTACGCCACGCCCGTGGGGCCGGGGGCCCGAGGGGTGCCCGGCAGCGGCAGTGGCGGGGGGTCACCCCGTGTCCCCTCCCCGCAGTACCTGGAGTCGGTGCGGCCGCTCCTGGACGATGACAAATACCTGGAGATGGAGGCGCTGGCCAAGGAGTTCCAGGAGAAGACGGCGCCGCGGCTCCAGCGGTACCTGCGCCTCAAGTCCTGGTGGACAACCAACTACGTGAGTGTGGGGACACCCGGGGACAGCGGGGACCCCCCGGCCTTTGGGGTGGTGACCCCGGAACTGGTGTCCCCTCCCGGCAGCATGAGGAGGGATTTGGGATCTCCTGGGTGTCCTGGCTGGAGCCGTAAGGGCAGAGGATCGTGTCCCCCGTCACTGTCCCCTCTTTCTGTCCCTGTTTCTTGTCCCCATCCCTGTCACCTCTCCCCATTCCTGTCCCTTCCTCTGTCTCCTCTCCTTGTCCCTGCCTCCTAACCCTTGTCCCTGTCCCCTCTCCCTGTCCCCCACTCCCGTTCCTATTCCGATCCCTGTCCCCTCACCCTTATCCCTGTCTCCTGTCCCCGTTCTTGTCTCCATTCCCATTCCTGCCCCTGTCCCTTGTCCCAATTCCTTATCCCATGTCCCCTCTCCTTTGTCCCCTATCCCATGTCCACTCCCTGTGGCCTTTCCCGGTTCCCTCTCTCCATCCCTGTCCGTGCTCTCTTCCCCCGCTGTCCCCTGTCCCTGTCCCCGTCCCTGTCCCTGTCCCCGTCCCCGTCCCCGCAGGTCAGTGACTGGTGGGAGGAGTACGTTTACCTGCGCGGCCGCAGCCCCCTCATGGTCAACAGCAACTACTACGCCATGGTAAGGGATGGTGGGGGGCTGGGGGACCCCAAACCCTCCCGGGGACCCCCCGGCACCCCCCGCGACACGCGCCGTGTCCCTTGTCCCCAGGATTTCCTGTACGTGAACCCCAGCCCCGTCCAGGCTGCGCGGGCGGCCAACGTGGTGCACTCCATGCTGCTCTACCGGCGGCGGCTGGACCGGGGCGAGATCCCCCCGGTGAGGGGGCCCCGGGGGCTTGGGGGGGTCCAGGGGGTCCCGGGGCGTGGGGGACCCCGGGGGGAGGGGGTCAGCGTGGTCCTGTTGTACCGGCAGCAGCTGGACTGGGGGAGATTCCCCGGTGAGGGGGGACTGGGGGGCCCAATGGAGCTGGGGGGTCCCATGGGGTTGGGGGTCCCGGGGGGGTCCGGTGGGGCTAGGGGGGCCAAGGGGACTGGGAAGGCTGGGGGGGTCCCATGGGACTGGAGGAACTGGGAGCTTCTTTAGGGTTGAAGGGACTGGGGGGGCTCCCAGGGGGTTGGGGGATCCAGAGGGTCCCAGGGGGTTGGGGGGCAGTGGGAGTCCGGTGGAACTGAGGGGTTTGGGGGGTCCCAGAGGTTGGGGGGCAGTGGGAGTCCGGTGGAACTGAGGGGTTTGGGGGGTGCCATGGGGCTGGGGGGCAGTGGGAGTCTGGTGGAACTGAGGGGTTTTGGGGGTCCCAGGGAGCTGGGGGGGCTGGGAGTCTGGTGGAACTGAGGGGCTTGGGGGGGTCCCAGGGGGATGGGGGTTTTGGGGGGTCCCAGGGAGCTGGGGGGGCTGGGAGTCCTGTGGAACTGAGGGGTTTGGGGGGTCCCAGGGGGATGGGGGGCAGTGGGAGTCTGGTGGAACTGAGGGGTTTGGGGGGTCCCATGGGATTGGGGGGCAGTGGGAGTCCGGTGGAACTGAAGGGTTTGGGGGGGTCCCAGGAGGATGGGGGTTTTGGGGGGTCCCAGGGAGCTGGGGGTCCCGTGGGATTGAGGGAGCTCGGGGATCCCGTGGATTTGGGGGTCCTGCAGAGCAGGGAGATCTCCTGGGACAGAAGCAGGGCGGTGTCACTTGGGGCTGGCGGGGGGCACGGAGCGGGGGTGGCAGCGGCCGGGATGGGGACAGAGCCCCCCCCCGAGCCCCCCTGACCCGTGTCCCCCCCAGATGATGGCCCTGGGCGTGGTGCCCATGTGCTCGTACCAGTCGGAGCGGATGTTCAACACCACCCGCATCCCGGGAAAGGAGACGGGTACGGGGCCGGGGGGCGGCACCGCCCCGGGGGGGCCGTCCGGGGGTCCCCGCCGCCCTGACCCCGCCGTGCCCCCCCAGACACGCTGCTGCACCTGACGGACAGCAAACACCTGGCCGTGTACCACAAGGGCCGCTACTACAAGGTGTGGCTGTACTACGGGGGGCAGCTGCTGCCGCCCGCCGACCTGGAGATGCAATTCCAGAGGATCCTGGAGGATCCCTCGCCCCCCCAGCCCGGGGAGGAGCGGCTGGCGGCGCTCACGGCCGGGGAAAGGTCTGCGGGCACCGGGGAGCCCCGGGAAGAACGGGGGTGTTGGGTGTACTGGGATGCTGGGCACCTGGGAGCTCTGGGAACACCGGGAATAATGGAAATAATAGTGGGGATATTGGGGATGCTGGGCACCTGGGAACTCTGGGAATAATGGGGATAATGGAAATAATAATGGGGATATTGGTGATAATGGGGATGCTGGGCACCTGAGAGCTCTGGGAATAATGGGGATAATGGAAATAATAATGGGGATAATGGGAATAATGGGGATGCTGGGCACCTGGGAACTCTGGGAATAATGGCAATAATGGAAATAATAATGGGGATATTGGGGATAATGGGGATGTTGGGCACCTGGGAGCTCTGGGAACACCGGGAATAATGGAAATAATAATGGGAATAATTGGGATGCTGGGCACCTGAGAGCTCTGGGAATAATGGGAATAATGGAAATAATAATAATGGGAATATTGGGGATGCTGGGCACCTGAGAGCTCTGGGAATATTGGGAACCTCAGGAACGCTGGGAATAATGGGGATACTGGGTAAACTGGGGATACTGGAGACACTGGAAATACCAGGAACTCCGGGAATTTTGGGAATAATGGGGATGCTGGGCATACTGGGATGCTGGGCACCCGGGAACTCTGGAACACCGGAAATAATGGGACTAATGGGAATAATGGGGACACTGGGCACCTGGAAACTCTGGGAACTGCAGGAATACTGGGCATACTGGGGAACACCGGGCACCTAGGAACTCCAGGAACGCTGGGAACAACGGGAGCAATGGCCATACTGGGAATACTGGGGGTGCTGGGCATAACGGGCTCCTGGGAACTCCGGGAACAATGGGCACACTGGGGATACTGGGAACACCGGGAGCCTTGGGAGCCCTGGGCCACCAGGGCGCCCTGTCCCCATCCCTGTCCCCGGTCTCGCACAGGGACACGGGACACCCCCGGGGTGGGGGGCTCGGAGGGGTCCTCGGTGGCCGCGGTGCCACCCGGGGTGGGGTGAGAGGGGGCGGGGTGAGGGGGTGTGAGGGTGTGAGGGGTGAGAGGGTGAGGGGTGAGAGGGTGTGAGGGTGTGAGGGTGAGGGGTGTGAGGGTGTGGGGTGCGGGGTTTGGGGCGCCCCGCGCTGCCCGGGATGGGGTGCGGGGTTCGGGGTGCTCGGCGCTGCCCGGGATGGGGTGCGGGGTTCGAGGCACCCCGCGCTGCCCGGGATGGGGTGCGGGGTTCGGGGTTCGGGGTGCCCCGCTCTGACCGGCGCTGCCCGGGATGGGGTGCGGGGTTCGGGGTGCCCCGCGCTGCCCGGGATGGGGTGCGGGGTTCGGGGTGCCCCGCGCTGCCCGGGATGGGGTGCGGGGTTCGGGGTGCTCGGCGCTGCCCGGGATGGGGTGCGGGGTTTGGGGCACCCCGCGCTGCCCGGGATGGGGTGCGGGGTTCGGGGTGCCCCGCTCTGACCGGCGCTGCCCGGGATGGGGTGCGGGGTTCGGGGTGCTCGGCGCTGCCCGGGATGGGGTGCGGGGTTCGGGGTGCCCTGCGCTGCCCGGGATGGGGTGCGGGGTTCGGGGCGCCCCGCGCTGACCGGCGCTGCCCAGGGTGCCGTGGGCCGAGGCGCGGGCGCGGTTCTTCAGCCGCGGCCCCAACAAGGTGTCCCTGGACGCCATCGAGCGCGCCGCCTTCTTCCTGACGCTGGACGAGGACGAGCACGGCCAGGAGCCCGCCCGGCCCGGCTGCATGGACGCCTACGCCAAGTCCCTGCTGCACGGCCGCTGCTACGACCGGTGCGTGAGCCTGAACAGCCCGGACCCCACACCTGCCCCCGACACCCACAGACACACGGACACCCCCAGGCACCCCAAACCTGCCCCCGGCACCCACAGACACCCACAGACACCGCAAACCTGCACCACAGACACCCACAGACACCCCCAGAGACACCCACAGACACCCCCAGGGACCCCAAACCTGCACCACAGACACCACAGACACCCACAGACACCCACAGACACCCCAAACCTGCACCACTGACACCCCCAGACACCCACAGACACCCCCAGACACCCCAAACCTGCACCACAGACACCCAGACACCCACAGGCACCCAGAGACACCCACAGACACCCCAAACCTGCACCACAGACACCCAGACACCCACAGGCACCCAGAGACACCCACAGACACCCCAAACCTGCACCACAGACACCCCCAGACACCCCTAAACTGCACCACAGACACCCCCAGGCACCCCAAACCCCCAGCCAGCCCAGTCCCTGCTGCATGGACCCTGCTGTGACCGGTGAGCACCCCAAAAACACCCCCAGGACCCCCCCCCAACCCCTCTGAACCGCCCCCCATCATCCCCAGCCCCCCCAGACCCCATCACCCAAGTCCCTGCTGCACTGCTGTGACCGATGGGCACCCCAAAACCCTGCTGGGACCCCAGACCTCCCCCAGTACCCTCAGCACCCCCATCCTACAATGCCAGACCCACTCCCAGACCCCCCAACGCCCTCAGACCCCCACGCAGACCCCCAGCACCCCATCCCTGCCGCTCCCACCACCTGTGGGCACCCCAAAACCCTCCCAGATCCCCCGAACGCCCCCCGCCCCTTCAAACTCCCCACCCTCCCCTGCCATCTCCCAAACCTGCCCCTTGCCCTCGCCCCCCTCCACTGCCCCCTGCCCTCTCCCTCCCGGTACCCTCCGCCCCCCAGCGCCCCCCAAACCCCCCGTGCCGCCCCCAGCTGGTTCGACAAGTCCTTCACGCTGGTGGTCTACAAGAACGGCAAGATCGGGGCCAACGCCGAGCACTCCTGGGCCGACGCCCCCATCATGGGGCACCTCTGGGAGGTACCGGGGCACGGGGACACCCCCGGGGGGGCGGGGACACCCCCGGTGGGGCGGGGACACCCCCAGGGGGGCACCTCTGGGAGGTACCGGGGCACGGGGACACCCCCGGTGGGGCACGGGGACACCCCCGGTGGGGTGGGGACTCCCCCAGGGGGGCACCTCTGGGAGGTACCGGGGCACGGGGACACCCCCGGGGGGGCGGGGACACCCCCGGGGGGGCACGGGGACACTCCCAGTGGGGCACGGGGACACCCCCAATGGGGCACGGGGACACCCCCGGGGGGCGGGGACACCCCCGGGGGGGCACGGGGACACTCCCAGTGGGGCACGGGGACACCCCCAATGGGGCACGGGGACACCCCCGGGGGGCGGGGACACCCCCAATGGGGCACGGGGACACCCCCGGGGGGCGGGGACACCCCCAATGGGGCATGGGGACACCCCCAATGGGGTGGGGACACCCCCGGTGGGGCACCTCTGGGAGGTACCAGGGCACGGGGACATCCCCGGGGGGGCACGGGGACACCCCCAATGGGGCACGGGGACGCCCCCAATGGGGTGGGGACACCCCCGGTGGGGCACCTCTGGGAGGTACCAGGGCACGGGGACATCCCCAATGGGGCACGGGGACGCCCCCAATGGGGCACGGGGACACCCCCAGTGGGGCACGGGGACACCCCCGGGGGGCGGGGACACCCCCAGGGGCGCACCTCCGGCACGGGCAACCCCCCAGTGGGGCACCCCAGGGCTGGGGACCCCCTGATGGGGCTCCCCAGACTGGGGACCCTCAGCTGGGGACCCCAGCCAGGCCCCCCGAGGCTGAGGACCCCTGTTTGGGGGTGGGGAGGGGGAGAAGATGTGGGGGGGTTCTGCCCGGGCCGTGGGGTGAGGGCCGGGATTCTGGGGGGCTGGGGGGGGCGCTGAGGGCTTGGAATTGGGGGGCTGGGGGGCTCAGGGAGTTGGGGTGATGGGAGGTTTGGGGGCAGAGGGGCTTGAGGGGCTTGGGGTGGTCGGGGGGGATTGGGAGGCCATGGAATTGGGGGGTCGGGGGGCTTGGGGATTTGGGGTTTGGGGAGCTGAAGGGTTGGGGGCCATGGAATTGGGGGTCTGGGGGCACCGACTCGGGCCGTCGGGGGTCTTGGGGATTCGGGGTTGGGGCGGTCATGGATTGGGGGATAGAGGGTCCTGGGGATTGGGGTCTGGGCGGGTCGTGGAACTGGGGCTCTGGGAGTTGGGGGGCCGGGGTTTTGGGGGGGCGGGGGTTTTGGGGGGGCGGGGTTTTGGGGGGCCGGGGTTATGGGGGGCCGGGGTTATGGGGATCTGGTGTTTTGGGGGGCCGGGGTTTTTGGGGGGCTGGGGTTTTTGGGGGGCCGGGGGTTTTGGGGGGCCGGGGGTTTTGGGGATCTGGTGTTTTGGGGGGCTGGGGTTTTTGGGGGCCGTGGGTTTTGGGGGGCCGGGGGTTGTTGCCCTCTCCTCAGTCCCCCCTGTCCCCCCCAGTTCATGCTGGGCACGGACAAGTTCGTGCTGGGCTACACGGAGGGGGGGCACTGCAAGGGGGACCCCAGGTGGCAGCTGGCCCCCCCCCAGCGCCTGCAGTGGGACATCCCCCCCGAGGTGGGTGACAGGATGGACACGGGTGGGGACAGGGGCGGGGACAGGGGCGGGGACAGCTGCAGGTGAGGCTGAGGACACAGGTGAATGCTGTGCCGTGCCGTGCCATGCCATACCGTGCCATGCCGTGTCCCCAGGGGGTGGCGGCCATCGAGGGGCTGCTGCACGTGGCACAGGTGCAGGTTCAGGTGTGGGCACAGGTGAGGGTGAAGGCACAGGTGAGGGTGCCGTGCCATGCCGTGCCATGCTGTGCCATGCTGTGCCGTGCCGTGCGGTGTCCCCAGGGGGTGGCGGCCCTCGAGGGGTCACTGGGGGCACCTTGGGCACAGGTTCAGGTGTGGGCACAGGTGACGGTGCCGTGCGGTGTCCCCAGGGGGTGGCGGCCATCCAGGCTGGTGGTGGCTGGGGTGTGGGTACAGGTACAGGTGAGGGTGCCATGCCATGCCGTGCCGTGCCATGCCATGCCATGCCGTGCCATGCCATGCCGTGCCATGCCGTGCCATGCCATGCCGTGCCATGCCATGCCGTGCCGTGCGGTGTCCCCAGGGGGTGGCAGCCATCGAGGCCTCGCTGCGGGTGGCGCGGGCGCTGGCCGAGGACGTGGATTTCTGCTGCTTCCCGTTCTCCACCTTCGGCAAGGGGCTCATCAAGCGCTGCCGCACCAGCCCCGACGCCTTCATCCAGATCGCCCTGCAGCTGGCACACTTCCGCGTGAGCGACGGGAACGGGATAACGGCGGGGATGATGGATAACGGGATAACGGGGGGGACAGTGGGGTGGAATGGGATGGGATGGGGTGGGGTGGGATGGGATGGGATGGGATGGGATGGGATGGGATGGGGTGGGGTGGGATGGAATGGGATGGAATGGGATGGGATGGGATGGGATGGGGTGGGGTGGAATGGGATGGGATGGGGTGGGATGGGATGGGATGGGATGGGATGGGATGGGGTGGGATGGGATGGGATGGGATGGGATGGGGTGGGGTGGGATGGAATGGGATGGAATGGGATGGGATGGGATGGGATGGGGTGGGGTGGAATGGGATGGGATGGGGTGGGATGGGATGGGATGGGGTGGGGTGGGGTGGGATGGGATGGGGTGGGATGGGGTGGGATGGGATGGGGTGGGATAAGGGGATGGGGTGGGATGGGATGGGATGGGATGGGATGGGATGGGATGGGATGGGATGGGATGGGGTGGGATGGGATGGGATGGGATGGGATGGGATGGGATGGGATGGGGTGGGATGGGATGGGATGGGGTGGGATGGGGTGGGATGGGGTGGGGTGGCGCGGGGCCAGGGAAGGCTGGGCTGTGTCCAGGGCCCAGGGCAGGGCTGTGGCCAGGACGAGGCGGGGTGTGACCAGCGTCAGGCAGCGGGACGGGCCAGGCCCATGCCATGTCCCCACGCCGCCATCCCGCAGGACAAGGGCTCCTTCTGCCTGACCTACGAGGCCTCCATGACGCGGCTGTTCCGCGAGGGCCGCACCGAGACCGTGCGCTCCTGCACCTCCGAGTCCACGGCCTTCGTGCGCAGCATGGCCGACAGCCAGCGCAGCGTGAGTGCCACCGGCGCCCAGCCGGCGCGGGATCCTCCCCACCCTCCTGGGGGTCCCCACCTCGGGCTGTCCCCGTCCCTCCTGCGGGTCCCCGTCCCTCCTGCGGGTCCCCATCCCTCCTGGGGGTCCCCGTCCTTCCTGGGGGTCCCCATCCCTCGCAGAGGTTCCTGTCCCTCAGGGGGTGTTGGGTGCAGTTTGGGGTGCAGTTTGGGGTGCAGCCCCCCAGCCCCTCCCCAGCACGCCGAGGGGCAGCAGCAGCTGTTCCAGGTGCAGATTTGGGGTACAGGTTTGGGGTGCAGGTTTGGGTTCAGGTCGGGATGCAGGTTTGGGGGTGTGTTGGGGTTCAGTTTGGAGTCCAGGCCCCCCTGCACCCCCAGCACTTGGAGGGGCAGTGTCTGTTCCAGGTGCAGGTTTGGGGGCTGTGTCCGGGTTCAGGTTTGGGCTCAGTTTGGGGTGCGGGTTTGGGGTGTCAGATTGGGGTGCAGGTTTGGGGTTCAGGCCCCCCAACCCCTCCCCAGTGTTCAGAGTGGCAGTGACCAGCTGTTCCAGGTGCAGATCTGGGGGCTGTGCTGGGGTTCAGGTTTGGGCTCAGTTTGGGGTTCAGGTTTGGGCTCAGTTTGGGGTTCAGGTTTGGGCTCAGTTTGGGGTTCAGGTTTGGGGTGCGGGTTTGGGGTTCAGGTATGGGGTGCGGGTTTGGGGTGCAGGTTTGGGGTGCGGGTTTGGGGTGTCGGTTTGGGGTGCGGGTTTGGGGTGCAGGTTTGGGGTGCAGGTTTGGGGTGCGGGTTTGGTGTGCGGGTTTGGGGTGTCGGTTTGGGGTGCAGGTTTGGGGTGCGGGTTTGGGGTGCAGTTTTGTGGTTCAGGTTTGGGGTGCGGGTTTGGGGTGCGGGTTTGGGGTGCGGGTTTGGGGTGCGGGTTTGTGGTTCAGGTTTGGGGTGCAGGTTTGGGGTGTCGGTTTGGGGTTCAGGTTTGGGGTTCAGGTTTGGGGTTCAGGTTTGGGGTGCAGGTTTGTGGTTCAGGTTTGGGGTGCGGGTTTGGGGTGCAGGTTTGGGGTGTCGGTTTGGGGTGCAGGTTTGGGGTTCAGGTTTGGGGTGCAGGTTTAGGGTGCAGGTTTGTGGTTCAGGTTTGGGGTGCGGGTTTGGGGTGCAGGTTTGTGGTTCAGGTTTGGGGTTCGGGTTTGGGGTGCGGGTTTGGGGTGTCGGTTAATGCGGGGCTCACGCCCGGGCCCCCAGCGCTCGGAGCGGCAGCAGCTGTTCAAGGCGGCGGCCGAGAAGCACCAGCAGCTCTATCGCCTCGCCATGACCGGCGCGGGCATCGACCGCCACCTCTTCTGCCTCTACCTGATGTCGCGGTACCTGGGCATGCAGAGCCCCTTCCTGGCCAAGGTCAGCGCGGGGGGACACGGGACAGGGACAGGGACAGGGACAAGGGGCAGGGACAGGGACACGGGACAGGGACACGGGACAGGGACAGGGACACGGGACAGGGACAGGGACACGGGACAGGGACACGGGACAGGGACACGGTGGGGACACGAGGGGGACACGGGACAGGGACACGGGACAGGGACACGGGACAGGGACACGAGGGTGACACGGGGGGGACATGGGACAGGGACACGGTGGGGACACGGGACAGGGACACGGGACAGGGACACGAGGGGGCAGTGTGGGAGCAGCACGCAAGGGTGGCACTGAGGGACACGGGGGGGACACACGAGGGGGGCACACGAGGGGGGGAGCATGGGGTGACACGAGGGGCGCAGGGGTGACAGAGGACATGGGTGGGAGCACGGGGGGAGCAGCACACTTGGCACTGAGGGACACGGGGGGACATGAGGGGGACAGGCAGGGACATGGGGGGAGCTCATGTGGAGCCGCTGTGGGACGCGGGCCAGGGGCACGGGGTGGGGGCACAGAGTGGCACCGGGAGGGCATGGGGGACATGGCGAGAGGGCAGCACATGGAGGGGCACGGGAGGGCACAGCGGGGTACCAGGGGGCACTGCCACCACCTGGTGTCACTGCACGTGGAGTCCCACTCTGGGGTGCCATGGGGCACAGTGGGGTGCCCTGGGGTGCCATGGGGCTGGGGTGCCATGGGGCTGGGGTGCCATGGGGCTCCCCGGGGTGCCCTGGGGCACAGTGGGGTGCCCCGGGGTGCAGCGAGTGGCCCCACAGGTGCTGGCGGAGCCCTGGCGCCTCTCCACCAGCCAGACCCCGCAGCAACAGCTCAAGATGTTCGACCTCGAAAAATTCCCCGACCACGTCTCCAGCGGCGGCGGCTTCGGCCCCGTGAGCTCCGGGGGGCACCGGGGGGCACCGGGAGGGCTCAGGAGGGCACCGGGCGGGGGGCAGCGGGGTGCGGGGGTGGCTGTGGGCTCTGTACTGCGTCCCCCCCGTGGGTTTGGGCAGGGGGTGCCCCACACTGGGAGCCCCCAGCCCCACATGGGTGACCCGGGTGGCTTCAGCCCAACCCCACAGCGCGGGTGGGTGGCCCAGGGGGGTCCTAGGTGCCCCCAGGTGCCCCCATGGCCCCTTGTCCCCCCGCAGGTGGCAGACGATGGTTATGGGGTGTCCTACATCATCGCCGGGGAGAACCTCATCACCTTCCACGTGTCCAGCAAGTTCTCCAGCCCCGAGACGGTGAGGGGGGCACGGGGGGTGGCTGGGGCTCTCCCAGAGCTGCAGTCGCTGTCCATGGGGTCACCTGTGGGGTCACCCGGGGCTCTGGGACAGCCCCTGACCCTGATCTTGACCCTGCTGCCTCCTGTGCCCCCCGCTTCCTGTGGGACCCCCGCCCCACCCCAGCCCCCTCCTCTGGGACCCTCCCCACACCCCAGTCACCCCCACTGGGGTGCAGGTCATGCTGGGGGTCCCACAGCTCCGGGGGTGCCCCAGGGTGGGCATGGGGGGTTCGGGTCTCACTTCGGGCATTCAGGTCCCGCCCTGGGAGGGTCCGGGTGCCCCCCGGGGGTCCGGGCGGGCTCTGAGGGGTGCTGCCCGCAGGACTCGCAGCGTTTCGCCCGCAACATCCGCCAGGCCATGCTGGACATCGCGGCGCTCTTCGACAAACCGCCCCCCGCGGGCAGGAAGTGAGCGGGGGCCGCGGGGCTCCCGGCTTCTGGGGGGCCGGGGGTCGCTGCCCTGGACCTGCTCCCAATAAAGGCTCTTGGTGTGACCCCGTGTGCCGCGGGGGGGACCCCGGGGGCGCCGTGGGTGCCAGGGCTGGATCCAGGGAATGTCGGGGTGCACCCATGGGTGCCAGGGCTGGATCCAGGGAATGTCGGGGTGCACCCATGGGTGCCAGGGCTGGATCCACGGAATGTCGGGGTGTACCTATGGGTGCCAGGGTTGGATCCACGGGGTGTCCTCAGGGGGGCCCGGTGGGCACTCGCCAGGGCCGGTGAAGGCATCCAAAGGGCCACCCCTGGGGCGGTGACCCCGGTGGTTCAAACCCAGCCCCATCCCAGTGATCCATCCCCATCCCGGTGATCCGTGCCCATAGCCATGCCCGTGCTTGTCCCGGTGATCTGAGTCCATCCCCATCCCGGTGATCCGTGCCCATCCCGGTGATCCGTGCCCATCCCAGTGATCCGTGCCCATCCCAGTGATCCGTGCCCATCCCGGTGATCCATGCCTGTCCCAGTGATCTGTAGCCATTCCCAGGTCCGTCCCCATCCCGGTGATCCGTGCCCATCCCCAGCCCCATGCCCATCCCCATATCCGTACCTGTACCCGTCCCCATCCTGGTGATCCCTGCCTGTCCCGGAGATCCATGCCCGTCCCGGTGCTCCGCGCCCATCCCCGGATCCGCTCCCATCCCGGTGATCCCGGATCGGCTCCCATCCCGGTGATCCCGGATGCGCTCCCATCCCGGAGATCCCGGATCCACTCCCATCCCGGTGATCCCGGATCCGCTCCCATCCCGGAGATCCCTGCCTGTCCCGGTGCTTCGCGCCCATCCCCGGATCCGCTCCCATCCCGGCGCTCCGCGCCCGGCCCCGTGCCCATCCCCACCCGGTGACGGGGGTGCGCAGCGGGGCACGGCGGCACGGACGGGCCCTGCGCAGAGCCCCTGGGCCGTGTCCGGCATGGGGGTCGCCGCGCCCCGGGTGGCACCGCGCTGGCACCGTCCCCGCCCTCCCTCCCCGCCGCCACCGCCCGCACCCGCCCGGCGCCGCCAGCCCGGAGCCACCGGCGGGCGAGGGGCCAGACCGGGCACGGGGACTGGGGACACCCCGGGAAAGGGGACAGACTGGGCACGGGGACTGGGGACACCCCGGGAGAGGGGACAGAGCGGGCACGGGGACTGGGGACACCCCGGGAGAGGGGACAGACCGGGCACGGGGACTGGGGACACCCCGGGAAAGGGGACAGACTGGGCACGGGGACTGGGGACACCCCGGGAAAGGGGACAGAGCGGGCACGGGGACTGGGGACAGCCCGGGAGAGGGGACAGAGCGGGCACGGGGACTGGGGACACCCCGGGAAAGGGGACAGACTGGGCACGGGGACTGGGGACACCCCGGGAAAGGGGACAGACCGAGCACGAGGACTGGGGACAGCCCGGGAGAGGGGACAGAGCGGGCACGGGGACTGGGGACACCCCGGGAGAGGGGACAGAGCGGGCACGGGGACTGGGGACACCCCGGGAGAAGGGATAGACCGGGCACGGGGACTGGGGAGACCCCGGGCAAGGGGACAGGACGGGCACGGGGACTGGGGACAGCCCGGGAGAGGGGACAGGACGGGGACAGGGACCGAGGACAAGCCTGGGAGAGGGGCCAGGGGACAAGGGGCCACCCGTCAGAGGGGACAGAGCGGGCACAGGGACGGGGGACATCCCCTGGAGAAGGGTCAGGCAGGGGACAGGGACAGAGATCCCCCGGGAGAGGGGTCAGATCGGGAACAAGGACAAAGACCCCTCTGGGAGGGGCCCAGGCCGGGGACAGGGACAGGGACCCCTCCCCCGCGGGCATCCCCCTGCCTGGGGAGGGTCCCGTCGGGTCACTGTCACCCCCGGCACCGGGGCTGTGTCCTGCACCCCGACCCCATATCAGGGTGACATCGCACAACCCGACCCCATATCGGGGTGGCATCCCACTCCTCGACCCCATAGCGGGGTGACATCCCATGTAGGGGTGACATCCATCATCCGACCCCATATCGGGGTGGCATCCCGCTGTCCCCACGCTGGGGCTGTGCCCTCCCCGGAGCCCCCACGGCCGGGGGGGGGGGTCGGAGCTGACACTGGACTGTCCTGGGAGCCATGGGGACCCCGGGGTCACCGCTGGGCGCTGGCTGGGCTGTGCTGGGACCCCGGACCGCGAGTGGCTGTCCGTGTCCCTCGCTCCGTGTCCCTCAGTCTGTCCCTCGCTCCGTGTCCCTCGCTCCGTGTCCCTCAGTCTGTCCCTCGTTCCGTGTCCCCCAGTCTGTCTCTCGCTCCGTGTCCCTCAGTCTGTCTCTCGCTCCGTGTCCCTCTGTCTGTCCCTCGGTCTGTGTCCCTTGGTCCGTGTCCGCCGCAGCCGCGCCCGCTCCCCCTCCCTAATCAGATCCTTAATCAGATCCCTTATCAGATCCCTTATCAGATCCCTCACGTGACCGCGCCCCAGCCCGGCACCCCCCTGTCCCCACTCGGGGAGGGGGCACCCCCGGGGATGGCCCCTGTCCCCTCCCAGCTCCGTGCCCGTCTGGGGGGCTCACACGGAGCTGTGCCCCCGGCCCAGCCCGAGCCCCCACGCCCGTGGGTGACCCCCACTCCCCCGAGGGGTGACCCCAGAGCCCGCCAGGGACCCCCGGCTGCTGTCACGGTGACCCCGGCGACCCCAGCGGGCCCCGCGGTGCCCCCAGCGCAGCGCGCTGCCCCCGGGGGTCCCCGAGAGCGGGGGCAGCAGCCGGGGGGCTCGGGGGCCCGGGACGGGTGTGCGCGGCCCGGGGGGTGCCAGCGTCACCCGTGCCTTTGATGCGGTGCCAGCGGCTCCACGAGTGGGTGCTCCCGGCCCGGCCCCCGCACCCGCCCCCGCTCGGGCCTATAAAGGGCTCGGGGTGTCCCTGTCCCGCTCAGCCGGGGCCCTGCGGGAGCTGCGAGGTGCCGGGGGGTCCTGGGCGTCCTGGGGGGGCTGGGGAGGGGTCCTGGTGGTGCCAGGGGGCTGGCGGTGCTCTAGAGGGGTCCTAGGGGTGTTGGGGGGAGGTGCTGGGGGCACCGCGGGGGTCCTGGGGTGAATGTGCTGGGGGCACTGGGGGAGGTGGTGGGGTGGGTGCTGGGGCAGGGATGGGGGCTGCAGGGGTGGGGGCTGCAGCGGTGGGGGCTGCAGCGGTGGGTGCCTGGCCACCCCCTGTCCCTGCAGCCCCCCCCCCCCCCCATTGCAGGAAGGCTGAGGATGGGTCCCGCCGCCTTCCTGGGGCTCTGCCTGCTGGGATGCCTGGTGCTGCCACCCTCCCTGCCGGGTGAGACCCCCAAACTGCACCCTGAGACCCCAAACTGCACCGAGACTCCCCCTGCACCCCGAGACCCTCCTGCCGCCACCCTGAGACACCCCCACTGCACCCTAATCCTCCAAACTGCACCTCGAGACCCCCAAATTTCACAGATCCCCACCCACGTTCTGAGACCCCCCAAAGTGCCCCCTGCCCACCCTCTGCTTCCCACCCCCATCCCTTTCCCCAAACCTCAGCCCCCCAAACAGGGCCGGAGGTGCCCTGATCCCCCAAAAGCCGCCCCAGCTGGGCTGGGGGGTCACTGTGACACTCCTGTCCACCCCCAGGGGCTCAGGCCACCAGGTGTCCCCGGGGGTGGCTGTCCTTCGAGGGACACTGCTATGGCTACTTCGGGCAGCAGCTGAGCTGGAGGAGGGCTGAGGTGGGTGCTGGGGGGCAGTGGGGGTTTTTGGGGGTCCCCCAAACCCCCAGGACCCCCCTGCACGTGGCTCTGTCCCCAGGCGTGGTGCCAGGCCACCCGCGGGGGCCACCTGGTGTCGCTGCACAGCCCCGAGGAGCACCGGGCGCTCGCCGCCTTCCTCGCCCGGCGGCCGCGGCGGGGAGAGGACGACGAGGAGGGGGAGAAGGAGCGGGAGAGGGAAAGGGAGAGGGAGAAGGAGGAGAGCGTCTGGATCGGGCTGCACCGGCGGGTGCGTGGCCTGAGTGAGCTGTGCCTGTCTGTACCTGCCTGCCGCACCCCGATGTCCCGTCCCGCTGTCCCCTGCCTGACCCCTGCCTGCAGGGCTGCCTGCGCTCCCTGCGCCCCACCCTGCCCCCAGCCAGCCCTGCCACACCTTCCTGTCCCATCCCGGTGTCCTGGCCCCTCCCTGCAGCGCTACCTGTCTGTCACCTGTCCCCCTGTGCCCCCTGTGCCCCTGTCTCACCTGTGTGTCCCGCCCCTGTCGCAGCGCCAGGGCTGGCTCTGGGCTGACGGGTCCCCGCGGCACTACTGGGCCTGGGAGGGGGACGATGGCCCCAAGGGACATCCCTGCATCGCCCTGGAGGACTCGGCAGGTGAGGGGGCACTGGGAGCCAGGCCTGGGGACAACGGGCTGGGGACAGCCCTGTGCCACGCTCAAGGGAGCAGCTGGGGAGGGGGGACCTGGGGGCCCAGGGGGGGCAGGAGGTCCCTGGGTCGGGCCAGGGGACAATGGCCCCGGGCACAGCCCTGTGCCACGCTGGAGGACTCAGCTGGTGAGGGCACCCAAGGGTTGGGGGGCAGGGGGTGCCAGGGAGGGTCAGAGGGGGTCAGGGAGGGACGGGGGGGTCAGGAGGTGTCAGGGAGGAACCGCGGTGTCCGGGGGGCTCCGGGGCTGTCAGAGTGTCCCGCGTGTCCCCCGTGCCAGCCCCGGCTCGTGTCCCTGCAGGGTTCATGGCCTGGGAGGGCGAGGCCTGTGGGGAGCGCAAGCCCTTCATCTGCAAATACCCGGCCTAGGGGGCCAGGGGCCCGCGACCCCCACCCCTGTGCAGCCCCCCGACTCTGGGGCCTGACCCCCATCCTGCATCCTGCCCCCAAACCCCCGTCCCAGACCCCAATCCCTGCTCCCAACCCCGCCCCTGCTGCGCTGCCCCCCAAATCCCACCCCCCAATTCCACCTCCCGTCCCCCAAACCCCCATCCCAGACCCCAAACCCTTCCCCCAGCCGTGCCCCCACTCCCAGTCTTGCTCCCCAAATCCCACCTCCTGCCCCCGACACCCCACACCCCTGCCCCACAGGACCTCTGTCCCCAACCCCACACCCTGCCCCCCACCCCACACCCTGCCCCCCCAACCTCCCCCCCAAACCCCTGCCCTGCACCCCAGTTCCCACCCCCCACCCCCACTGCACCCCCAGCCCCCGGACCACCCCCACCCCGCACACGCAGCCCCCTACATGGAGACCCCCCAATAAAGTGACCGAAGCACCGGGATGTCCCCGTGTCCCTTTGCCGTGTCTACGCCCCACGGGTGACACCAACAGGGGACGGGGACCCTCAGCCCCGCGGGGGGTGGATGGGGGGCACGACCGGAGGTGTCCCCAGTACAGAGGTGTCCCCAAAGGAAGGGGTGTCCCCACGGCAGCCCCTGGGGGTCTCAGCCAGTTCCCGTGTTCCCATGTTCCCCTGCATTTTCGTGTCCCTCTGTCCTCCTGTGTCCCCCACATTCCCCTGTCCCCACATCCCCTATGTCCCCCCTGTCCCCACATCCCCCTGTCACCCCCTTCACCCTCTCCCTGTGTCCCCGTGTCCCCGTGCTCTTCCCATGTCCCCCATATGTCCCCATGTGTCATTCATATCCAAGTCTCCATGTTCCCCTGTCCCCCACTGTCCCCACGTCCCCTTCCACGTCCCCTCCTGTCCCCCTGTCCTTGTGTTCCTGTGTCCCCATGTCACTCCTGTCCTCTCCATGGGGTCCGGGGGGGTATATATGGGGTTCTGGGGGGTCAGATATGGGGTCCGAGGGGTGCATCCGTGGGGTGCCAGGGGTGCGTCCACGGGGTGCATTTTTGGGGTGTCTCCATGGGATGTACCCATGGGGTGTATTTTTGGGGTGCATCCATGGGGTGCCAGGGGTGTATCCATGGGGTCTATTTTTGGGGTGTCTCCATGGGGTGTATTTTTGGGGGTGCATTCATGGGGTGTATTATTGGGGTGCATCCGTGGGGTGCCAGGGGTGTGCCATGGTATTTTTGGGGTGTCTCCACGGGACGTACCCATGGGGTGTATTTTTGGGGTGTCTCCATGGCATGTAACCATTGGGATGTACACATGGGGATGCTGGGGGTCAATCAATGGGGTGTATTTTTGGGGTGTACCCATGGCGATGTACCCATGGGGTGTATTTTTGGGGTGTACCCATGGCGATGTACCCATGGGGTGTATTTTTGGGGTGTACCCATAGCGATGTATCCATGGGGTGTATTTTTGGGGTGTACCCATAGCGATGTATCCATGGGGTGTATTTTTGGGGTGCACCCATGGCGATGTATCCATGAGGTGTATTTTTGGGGTGTACCCATAGCGATGTATCCATGGGGTGTATTTTTGGGGTGTACCCACGGCGATGTACCCATGGGGTGTATTTTTGGGGTGTACCCATTGCGATGTACCCATGGGGTGTATTTTTGGGGTGTACCCATGGCGATGTATCCATGGCGGTGCCGGGGCTCATCCACGGGACTCCCGGCGTTCCTTCCCCGGCGCTGTCACTGTTGTCACCCCGGGGTGCTGAGCGCTGGAACCCCGCGGCCGTTGTGACACCACGGCCGCCACGCCGCCGCTGCCGGCGCCCGCGGCCCCGCAGAGTCACTTGTCACCACGGCGCCGCTGCCACCAACACGGCCATCACCGCATGCCGGCGCCGGTGCGCTCGCCCCGGGCAGCCGCGCTGGGGGTACCCACTTCTCCCGCCGAGGCCACCGGCCGGGGGGCCGAGGCTGAGACGGGGGCGGCACCAGCAGAACCCCTCATGCCAGACGACGGCTGGGTGGGTCCCTGGAGACCCCACCGGCCCCGGGGGCCCACCTCGGCCGTGTACCGGAGCCCCGGGCCCAAGTACGGGATCTCCGGCGGCATCGGTGAGTGCGGGGCCGCGGGGCCCGCGGGGGACGGGAGCCGGGGGGGCCGAGTCCCACCGAGCCCCTGCCCGCCCCCAGGCCAAGACCAGCGCGACCCCTCCGGCCGCCGCGCCCCCGCCTACACCTTCGGGATGAGGCTGGAGGGCCCCGAGGAGCCGCGCTCCCCCGGCCCCCAGTACCTGGTGCCCGCCGACTGCACCGCCCGGGGCCGGGAACGCGGCCCCGCCTTTACCATGAGCGGCCGTCCCCGCGAGCAGCGGGCCAGCGACACCCCCGGGCCAGGTGAGTGAGGGGCCGCAGCCCCGGCGGCGGGAGCCCCGCGCAGCGCCCGCAGCTCACGGCGGCTGACCCCCGCTCGCCCCCTGCAGCGTATTATTCCCCGGAGCAGGCAAACAGGGTGACCCTGCCCTCGGCCCCCGCCTGCTCCGTGAGGTCCCGGACCCGCCCGGACAAACCCCAGCAGACGCCAGGTGAGAGAGAGAGGGGGGCGTGAGGGGACCCCTGCGTCCCCCGGGGCTGGGACCCCGTCATCGCCCTGGGGCTGGGCTGGGACCTCCAACATCCCACAGGGGCTGGGATCCCCATCATTCCCCCTGTGCTGGACCGGGCCGGGACCCCCCAGTCTCCTCTGGGCTGGGCCCCCCATCTCCTCCTCGGGCTGGGATCCCCCATCCCCCTGGGCCAGAGTGGGCTCCCCGACATCTCCCGGTTGGTCTGACCCCCCAGCGCCCCGGGGCCGAGCCTTCCCTCCCAGCCCGCGGGAGGGTGAAGCCCCGTGTCCCCCTGAGCCGTGTCCTCCCCCAGGCCCTGCCACCTACCAGCTGCCACCCGTGGTGGGGCCCCGCCTGGTGGACAAGACATCGACCCCCCAATACACCATGACAGGGCGAGGCCGCAGCATCTTCGACGACAATAAAAAGGTGGGGGCTGGGAGGGCCGGGGGACTGGGGGGGCAGGGGGCCGGGGGACTGGGGGATCAGGTGCAAAGGGACTGGGGTGCCGGGGGCTGGGATCTGGGGTCCCGGGGGGCTGGGGTACCAGGAGTGTGGGGTGTCAGGGGTCCGTGGGGAGTCTGGAGTGCCACGACTCCGGGGGGCTGGGGTGCCAAGCGTGTGGGGTGCAGGGGCTCCGGGTACCGAGGATGTGGGGCGTCCAGGGGGTGATGTCACCCGTCCCTCTCGCCGCAGACCCCAGGACCCAACAAGTACGGCACCGTGGACACCAACTTGTACATGGCGCGGGCCCCCCGCTGCACCATAGTGGGGCGGACCCACTCCCGCCCGACCTCCAACACGCCCAGCCCCAGCGACTACTACCCCAAGCCGGTGAGCGGGGAGGGGGAGAGGGACAGGGACAGGGCTGGGGGACAGGGACCCACAGCCCCTCACCTTCACATCGCCTCTGTCCTCCCGCAGGAACGGAAACAAGGACAGACCTTCGGTGTGCGCCACTCGGAATCTGTGGTCCCCGTGATGGACATGCAACTGTAGGAGAACGGGGACGCGGGTGACACTGTCAGCCTGTGACAAACACGAACTTCAGCAGCACTCGCTCGCTCTCCTTCTGTCCCGCTGCGTCGCATGGGGGCCGGGGGCTCCCCTAAAGCCACACTTTGCCCATCCCGAGGGAGACCCTGGCAAGAGCACGGAGAGGGACGCCATGGTGGGTGGGACGTGCTCGGGGTGCGCGATGTGCTACCAACCCCCTCCCTGCTCCAGTCCCATCCCGTCCCACCCAGGACTTCGGGGAGTGGGGGGCTCTGGAGACACCGAACAGGGAGGGACGGGCATCAGCGCCGCGCCTTGAGGACTCCCCGCACTCTGTGGGATGTGTGGGATGGGAAGGATCCCTGGCAGGGCATCACCTGCGGGTGCCCAGGGCGAATGAGGGACCAGGGGGCCACCCCTCGTGTCACCCTCCGTGCCACCCCCGTGTCACCCCCTGCCTCTGCCTCTGCCGTGCCCCGCTCGTTGCCCCGGGCTCAGAGTCCACGGCCGGAGCCGCCTCGCCGCCCGCGGGCAGCGGGCACCGGGCACGGGGCCAGGCCGGCACGGGGCCAGGCCGGCACGGGGCCAGGCCGGCACGGGGCCAGGCCGGGCAGCGGGCAGGTCCCGGCAGCGCCGGGGCAGGCGCGGCCATGCGGGCTCGGGGCGGCGGCTCTGAGCAACCGGGGCGCGGCCCTGCGGGCTCAGGTGCCATCGGTGACACTTCGGGGTGTGACCGCTGCCACACCGCGGTGCCAGCTGTCCCAAACCGGGGTGCCAGCTGTCCGGGACAGGGATGGACGCCCCGACCCCTCTCCCGACCCTGATCCGCAAGAAGCGGGACGGGGAGCGCCTGGAGGACGCCGAGATCCGGAGCTTCGTGCGCGGCGTCACCGAGGGCACCGCGCAGCAGGGACAGATCGGTGCGGGCGGGAGGGACGCGGGGACACCCCGGGGGCGGGAGGGCAGCGGAGGGAGCGTGAGGGGGGACATGGCCGGGGATGCGCCAACGGGACGGGGACGTGGCGGGGAGCGAGGGCAGAGCCGGGGGGACACGGCCAGGGGAGTGACACGGGCACAGGGGACACCGGGCAGGGGGCCGTCCCCGCAGCGGGAGGGACAGCAAGGGAAACCCCGGGATGTGCTGGGGGTCCTGGGCAGGGGACACGGCTGGGGGACCACCCTGGGAGGACAAGAGGGGGACTCCAGGACACAGCAGGGGGTCATGAGCAGGGGACATAGCTGGGGGACCCCATGGAGGGGAGAGAGGGGGACCCCAGGACGTGGCAGAGGGTCACGGCCAGGGGATGGGTGGGGGTCCTGGGGAGCGCACTGAGGTGGCCCCGCGTGTCCCCGGGTGCCATGCAGATGGCATCTGGCAGCAGGGCACGGGTCAGGTTGGGGACAGGGGAGGGGACCGGGGAGGTGACATGTGGCCGGCCGCTGTCACCCCAGGCGCCATGCTGATGGCCATCCGGCTGCGGGGCATGGACGCGAGTGAGACACTGGCCCTGACCCAGGCCATGGCCACCTCTGGCCGGACGCTGGCCTGGCCGCCCGCCTGGCACGGGCTGGTGGTGGACAAGCACTCGACCGGTGGCGTCGGGGACAAGGTCAGCCTGGCCCTGGCCCCCGCGCTGGCCGCCTGCGGCTGCAAGGTGAGGGGGACCCGGGGATGGGGCGGGGACGGGGGGTGGCCCCGAGCCCCTGTGCCCACCTGTGCCCCTCCCCAGGTGCCCATGATCAGCGGGCGCGGGCTGGGCCACACCGGGGGCACCCTGGACAAGCTGGAGGCCATTCCCGGATTCTGCGTCTCCCAGAGCCCCGAGGAGGTGACAGACGGGGGGTGACGGGTGAGGGACGGGGACACCACGGGCACCCTCACACCCTGCAGGACCCGCACTCGGGTGCACCGGGGCTCCAGAGGGGTGGGGGGTGACAGTGGGGTGATGTCGGGGTCCCACTGGGGCACCCATGGGGTGTGGGGTGACCAAGGGGGGACCAAGGGGTCCGAAGAGGGGGTGGTTGCCACGGGGTGCTGATGGGGGTACAGGTGCCAATGGGTTGTGTGTCCTTACGGGGACCCAAAAGGGTGCAAGAGATGGGGAGTGCCCTTGGGGTGCCCGTGGGTCGTGTGGGTGTCCATGGGGTGTCAGTGGGGTGTCAGTGGGGTGCCACCGGGACACCGCTGCCCGCAGATGCAGCACATCCTGGCGCGGGTGGGCTGCTGCATCGTGGGGCAGAGCGCGGAGCTGGTGCCCGCGGACCGGGTGCTCTACGGGCTGCGCGACGTCACGGCCACCGTGGACAGCCTGCCCCTCATCACCGGTACGGGCACGCGGGACGCGGGGACACGCGGGGCGCGGGGAGGGGCGCAGGCGGTGACCCCCCCCGCCCGGCCCAGCCTCCATCCTCAGCAAGAAGGCGGCGGAGCGGCTCTCGGCGCTGGTGCTCGATGTGAAGTTCGGGGGGGCAGCTCTGTACCCCACCCAGGAGAGCGCGCGGGAGCTGGCACGGAGCCTGGTGAGACCTCGGGGACCCCCGGGACCCCTGCCCGGCTGCCCTGCCCGCTGTCCCCTCGCACTGTCCCTGTCCTCTCTGCCTGCCTGCTGTCCCGGGCCATTCCCGCTGTCCCTGCTCCTGTCCCCGTCTGGTGTTCCTGTCCTTGCTTCCGTTCCTGACCCTGCCCGCTGCCCCTGCCCCTGGCTGTCCGTGTCCCTGCTTGTCCCCTATCCCTGCCCTGTCTCTGTCCCTGCCCACTGTCCCCGCCTGTTGTCCCTGACCATCCCTACCCCTGCCTGCTGTCCCTTGTCCCTGTCTGTTCTCCTTCCCACTGCCCCTGCGTGTCTCTGCTTCTGTCCCTGTCCCTGTCCCCACGTGTCCCGGTCCCTGTCCATCCCTATCCCTGCCCGCTGTCCCTGTCCTTGTCCGCTCTCCCGGCCCGCTGTCCCCACCATCCCCGCGCGTGTCCCCGCGCAGGTGGAGGTGGGCGCCCACCTGGGCATCCGCACCGCGGCCCTGCTGACCCGCATGGACCAGCCGCTGGGCCGCGCCGTGGGCAACGCGCTGGAGGTGCTGGAGGCGCTCGAGTGCCTGGAGGGGGGCGGCCCCCCCGACCTGCGACACCTGGTCACCGCCCTGGGTCAGTGGAGGGACACGGGGGAACCCGGGGGGACAAGGGAGGGGGCGGACCCCCGACCTGCGACACCTGGTCACCGCCCTGGGTCAGCGGGGGGACACGGGGGAACCCGGGGGGACAAGGGAGGGGGCGGACCCCCGACCTGCGACACCTGGTCACAGCCCTGGGTCAGTGCGACAGGGGAGGACACAGGGGGCCAGGGTCCCAGACACGGGTCCAGTGTCCAGTCCTGGCCCCCCAGTCCCGGGGTCCCCTCCTAAGCCCCTCACGGGGTCCCTGTCTCTTTCCCCTTGCCCTCGCCCTTCCTCCCTGTCCCGCAGGGCTGAGCAGGGGTGGGGGCGCAGAGGGGCAGTGGGGCAGGGTTGGGGGCTTCCCAGGAGTGGGGGTCCCTGTGGGGGTCCCAGCCCGTGTCCCTTTGGGGTGCAGGCGGGGTGCTGCTGTGGCACTGCGGGATGGAGCAGGGGGTCCCTGTTTGGGGTGAGGGGGTCCCAGCCCGTGTCCCTTTGGGGTGCAGGTGGGACGCTGCTGTGGCACTGCGGGATGGAGCAGGGGGTCCCTGTGGGGCCCTGTTTGGGGTGAGGGGGTCCCAGCCCGTGTCCCCTTTGGGGTGCAGGCGGGGTGCTGCTGTGGCAGTGCGGGATGGCCGCGGGTGCCGAGCAGGGCCGTGAGCGCCTGGCCCGGGCTCTGGACGATGGCTCCGCCCTGGGCACCTTCGAGGCCATGCTGGGGGCTCAGGGGGTGCCCCCCGACACCGCCCGGGGCCTCTGTGCCGGGACCCCCGCACAGCGCCGCCAGCTCCTGGGCGAGGCCAAGGTCTGCGAGGAGCTGCCCGCGCCGCAGGAAGGTCAGAGGGGACCCCACCCCAAATCCTGCACCCCAAACCCCCCACCCTCCCCTCACCCCGTGCCTCTCCGGCGGGGTCAGGATCCCCCCATTCCCACTGTCCCCATCCCCTCCTACCCTTCCCACCCCTTGCTCCTCCCTGGGATTAAGGAGGACTAATCAAGACTACCCTGGATTATTCCCCCCACCCTGAGAGTCCTCATCCGCACCCCCCTGCCCCCATCCTCTGTGCTTGGGGGTCCCCAAACCCCCATGCCCCATACCCTGCCCCTTGAGGCTCCCTGCTTCCCCATCCCGTGTTCTGGGGCTGTGACCTGTGCCCCCCGTCCCACACCCCGCCCTGGGGGATGCCATGATCGTGACCTGCTCAGGATGGGGTCCCCCTGTCATATCCATGCCACTCCCACTCCCCTCCCAGGCTGGGGGCTCTCCCCCGTGTCCCCCATGTCCCTGAGGCCCCCATATTGGGAATCCCCATAATGTCCCTGCCCTGCCAAGGCTGGGGTTTCCCCCCTCCACGTCCCTGATCCCCCTGCCCCTCCCGACCTCCCTGTGTCCCCGTGCTCCTCTCGTAGCCCCCAGGCTGGGGTTTACCCCCCGTGTCCCTGTCCCCCTCCATGTCCCTGTCCCCTCCATGTCCCTGTCCCCCCCACGTCCCTGTCCCTCCCATGTCCCTGTCCCCCCATGTCCCTGTTCCCCTCCATGTCCCTGTCCCCCCTCCATGTCCCTGTCCCCCCCACCTCCCTGTCCCCTCCACGTCCCTGTCCCCCCATGTCCCTGTCCCCCCCATGTCCCTGTCCCCTCCATGTCCCTGTCCCCTCCATGTCCCTGTTCCACTCCATGTCCCTGTCCCCTCCATGTCCCTGTTCCACTCCATGTCCCTGTCCCCCCCATGTCCCTGTCCCCTCCATGTCCCTGTCCCCCCCATGTCCCTGTCCCCCCCGTGTCCCTGTCCCCCCCATGCCCCTGACCCCCCTCCATATCCCTGTCCCCCCTCCATGTCCCTGTCCCCACCATGTCCCTGTCCCTCCTCCACATCCCTGTCCCCCTCCATGTCCCTGTCCCCCCCATGCCCCTGTCCCCCCCATGTCCCTGTCCCCCCCATGTCCATGTCCCCCCTCCATATCCCTGTCCCCCCCCATATCCCTGTCCCCCCTCCATATCCCTGTCCCCCCATGTCCCTGTCCCCTCCATGTCCCTGTTCCCTCCATATCCCTGTCCCCCCCCATATCCCTGTCCCCCCTCCACATCCCTGTCCCCCCATGTCCCTGTCCCCCCCGTGTCCCTGTTCCCCCCCATATCCCTGTCCCCCCCCATGTCCCTGTCCCCCCCCATGTCCCTGTCCCCCCTCCATATCCCTGTCCCCCCCCATGTCCCTGTCCCCCCCATGTCCCTGTCCCCCCCCATATCCCTGTCCCCCCTCCATATCCCTGTCCCCCCCCATGTCCCTGTCCCCCCCCATGTCCCTGTCCCCCCCATGTCCCTGTCCCCCTACATGTCCCTGTCCCCCCCATGTCCATGTCACCCCCCATATCCCTGTCCCCCCTCCATATCCCTGTCCCCCCCCATGTCCCTGTCCCCCCCATGCCCCTGTCCCCCCTCCATATCCCTGTCCCCCCATGTCCCTGTCCCCCCCAAGTCCCTGACCCCCCGTCCCCCTTTCCCCCAGGCTGGGTGCAGCAGGTGCGGGCGCTGCCCCTGGCGCAGGTCCTGCACCGCCTGGGCGCGGGCCGCTCGCGGGCCGGGGACCCCGTGAACCCCCGCGTGGGCGCCGAGCTGCTGGTGGGCACCGGGCAGCACCTGCGGGCAGGTGAGGGGGGCTCCCCAAAACCCCCATCACCCCCGTGTGCCCCACGGGCATCCCCGTGTGTGTCCCCCCCCTCAGACGACCCTGGCTACGGGTGCACCCCAGCTGGGGGGGATATCTGGGGTCCGGGGGGACACGGCCCCCGGTGTCCCCTCCGTGTCCCCCTCCTCAGACGAGCCCTGGCTGCGGGTACACCCCAGTTGGGGGGATATCTGGGGGGATCAGAGCCCCCGGTGACCCCTCCGTGTCCCCCTCCCTCAGACGATTCCCGGCTGTGGGTGCACCCCAGCTGGGGGTGATATTTGGGGGGATCAGAGCCCCCGGTGACCCCTCCGTGTCCCCCTCCCTCAGGCGAGCCCTGGCTGCGGGTGCACCATGAGGGGACCCTCAGCGCGGAGGGCCGGCGCGAGCTGCAGGACGCGCTGTGCCTCGGCCCGGAGCCTCCCCGGGACCCGCCGCCGCTGGTGGCCGAGACCATCGTGCCCTCGGGAGCCCTCCCCGGGCCGTGCCGGGACTCACAATAAACCGCGATGATCGCCATGTCGGGGCCATGTCGCGATTCACCCCCCACGATTCTGAGGGCTGCGGCGCGGGGCGGTGGCGCCACCTCGTGGTGGAAAGGGGAGAGTGCACGAGGGCCTGGTCACGCCCTCACATTGGTCACGCCCCTCTCGTTTTGAAAATGTCCCGCCCACATTGTGCGAGCGCTCTATAGACCACGCCCCCTCTTGCGGTGGTCCCGCCCCTTTATGCTGTGGTCCCGCCCCCTCCCGGTATTTCCGGTTCCGGCGGCAGCGGCGCGGGTGCTTCGGGCGGGAGCGGCGGCGGACGGGGCGCGGGGGGACCGGGCAGAGCCAAAGGTCAGCGGGGACTGCACGCCGCGGGTGGAGGGGAGGGCGCCGGGAGGGGGGAATGAGGGGTCAGCGGGCGTTTGAGGGGCAGAGCGCGGGTTCAGGAGCAGCAGGGTCAGGGATGGGGTGCCGAGGGCCGCAGGACGCGGGGTCAGCGGCTGGAGGGCGGCGGGTCCGAGGGCACGGCGGGGGCAGGGGGTATTTGGGGGGCAGGGTTGGGGTCCCGGGGGGTCAGGCGTGGTGGAATGAGGGGTCAGGGAGCATTTGGGCTGGAGGGCGGGGGGGAAAGAGCAGCAGGGACAGGGTGGGAGTCTGGGGGGGTGACGGCTTGGGGTCCAAGGGTATCAGGAGGGGTGAAATGAGGAGTCAGGGGGCATTTGGGGCACAGGACTGAAATCAAAACCCACCGCGGGGAGGGGACACCGGGGCAGCTCCCGCCCCCTGACCCTCCTCTCGCCGCTCCCCACAGCCCCAGCGATGCTGCGGTCCCTGCGCCCCATCCCGCAGCTGTGCCCGCGGCTGTGCCCAGCCCCGTGCCACCCCCGGCGCCGCCTGGCCGTGCCCCCCGCCGCCCCGCGGCTCCCGCTGCGGCGGCGCCTGGCGGTGGCGGGCGCGGTGGCGGGCGCGGCGGCCGCGGGCTGGCTGTACCTGCGGCACCAGAAGGAGCGGCAGCAGCGCTCCCGCCGCCTCCAACACCTCCGCCAGCTGGCGCTGGGCCAGGGCGACTTCCATCTGCAGGACACGTCGGGGACGGCGCGGAGCAAGGCGGATTTCCTGGGCCGCTGGGTGCTGCTGTACTTCGGCTTCACGCACTGCCCGGACGTGTGTCCGGAGGAGCTGGAGAAGCTGAGCCGCGCCGTGGAGCTGCTGGAGCGCGACCCGGCGCTGCCGCCGCTGCAGCCGCTCTTCGTCACCGTGGACCCCGAGCGCGACGACGCGGCGGCGCTGGCGCGGTACCTGCGGGACTTCCACCCGCGCCTGCTGGGGCTCACCGGCACCCCCGAGCAGGTGCGGGCCGCCGCCGCCGCCTTCCGCGTCTACGTCAGCGCCGGGCCCCGCGACGCCGACGGGGATTACGTGGTGGATCACTCGGTGCTCACGTTCCTCGTGGATCCCGACGGCGTCTTCCGGGACTGCTACGGGCGCTCCCGCACGGCCGAGGAGGTGGCGCGGAGCGTCAGGGGACACATGGACGCCTACGAGCCGCTGCCCCCCGCGGGAGGGCAATAAACGGCCGTGACCGCCCCCCCCGAGTGGGCTCTGTCGTGGTTTGGGGTGTGGGGGAGGCACATGGTGGGGGAGGGACAGCTGACAGCCTCCAGTGTCCCTCAGGTGTGTCCCATGGTGGGGACAGAGCCCTGACAGCCTGCAGGGGTGTCACATGGAGGACAGCTGACAGCCCCCAGTGTCCCCCGGGTGTGTCCCATGGTGGGGACAGAGCCCTGACAGCCTGCAGGGGTGTCACATGGAGTACAGCAGACAGCCCCCAGTGTTCCTCAGGTGTGTCCCATGGTGGGGACAGAGCCCTGACAGCCTGCAGGGGTGTCACATGGAGGACAGCTGACAGCCCCCAGTGTCCCCCGGGTGTGTCCCATGGTGGGGACAGAGCCCTGACAGCCTGCAGGGGTGTCACATGGAGGACAGCAGACAGCCCCCAGTGTTCCTCAGGTGTGTCCCATGGTGGGGACAGAGCCCTGACAGCCTGCAGGGGTGTCACATGGAGGACAGCAGACAGCCCCCAGTGTTCCTCAGGTGTGTCCCATGGTGGGGACAGAGCCCTGACAGCCTGCAGGGGTGTCACATGGAGGACAGCAGACAGCCCCCAGTGTCCTGTGGGAGAGACAGCCCTGACAGAGCCCACACCCTGCAGGGGTGTCACATGAAGAGGGACATCTGACACCTCTAGTGTCCCCCGGGTGTGTTCTGTGGAGGAGAGAGAGCCCACACTCTCTGAGGGCTGTCACATGGCAGAGACGGGACAGCAGACAGCCCCCAGGTGTGTCCCATTCGAGAGACAGAGCCCACAACCTACAGGGGTGTCACATGGTTGGGAAGGGACATCTGACACCTCCAGTGTCCCCCAGGTGTGTCCTGTAGGAGGGACAGAGCCCACGCCCTGCAGGAGTGGCACAGGGCAGGGAGGGGACAGCTGACAGCCCCCAATATCCCCAGGAATGGTCTGGGATGAGGAAGGTTTTGAGTGGGCAGGTGGAGCGACCCCCAGGTGTGTCCTGTGAAGGGGAGAATGTGGGTGAAGGGACCCCCACCAAACCCCCCAGCAGTGTCCTGTGAAGGGGAAAATGTGGGTGGAGGGACCCCCACCAGACCCCACTGCCCCCCAGCAGTGTCACATGGCAGGGAGGGACCCCTGCAGCCCCCCAGGAGTGTCCCATGGGGCAGGGGGCTCTGCATAGGTGAGTAAAGTGCCCCCTTCCCAAAGGGAGACAAAAGCTGGGTGGCCAGAGGAACCTGCCAACCCCTCCCACCCCCTGTAGCCCCCCAGCCCCCTCCCCATGGCTGGGGGTCCCTGTGCAGGTGACTGAAGTGACCCCCCCCAAGGGAAGAGGCCTCTCCTTAGCAAAAGGGGGGGTTTATTGGGGGCCGGGGTCCCTCTGGGAGGGCAGCTGGAAGTGCTGGAACCTCTCGTGGGCCGGGCGGGTCGAGAGCAGCCGCAGCCGCGCCGTGTCCAGCGCCGCCTCCAGCCCCGGCTCCTGCGCCAGCTCCACCTCCCCGTCGTTGGCCTGGAGGGGGGGACAGGGGGTGGCCGGGGGTCCTGGCACACCCAGCGACCCCCCCAGGGAGCCCCCAAAGCCTTACCAGCTGCAGCGAGGCCAGCAGGTAGCGGCACACCTCGAACGGGGGCTGCCCGGCCACCAGGCTGGCCAGCGAGTGCCACTGGCCCACCTCCGCACAGCGCTCGGTCAGGGCCAGCCCGTAGGCTCGGACATCGAACGGGACACGGCTCTCCTGGGGGACAGCAAGGGGACAGTGGGGATCAGGGAGTGCCACTGGTCAGTGCCAGCCCGTAGGCTCAGACATCAAACGGGACACGGCTCTCCTGGGGGACAGGGAGGGGACAGCGAGGGTCAGGGAGTGCCATCTGTCAGTGCCAGCCCGTAGGCTCGGACATCGAACGGGACACGGCTCTCCTGGGGGACAGGGAGGGGACAGGGAGTGTCACTGGTCAGTGCCAGCCCATAGGCTCGGACATTGAACGGGACACGGCTCTCCTGGGGGACAGCAAGGGTCAGGGAGTGCCACCTGTCAGTGCCAGCCCTTACCCAGGGACATGGAACACAGCACAGGATTCCTGCAGGTATGAGGGGTCAGGGGTGGGCAGGGGGCTCAGGGGTAGAGAGAGAGGGGCAGGGGGTGCTCAAATGTGGGCAGGGGGCTCTGGGGCGGGTACAGGATGCTCAGGGATGGGCAAGGAAGGGCGGAGGGCTCAGAGTGGGTGGGTACTGAGCGTTAGGTGTGAGCAGGGCAGTGCCAGCCCCCTGCCCAGCCCAGGCAGTGCCCCCCAGGTCCCAGCCCAGCCCGGTCCGTGCCTGCTCCTGCAGCAGCGGCTCTACCAGCTCCTCCCACTGCCGGATGCGCTGCGACAGCTCCGTCTCCTGCGCGAACTTCTGGGAGCTGGCCATGAACAGCTCCTGGGGACAGGGACAGCAATGGGGACACCCCCGCACTCCTGGGGACACCCCCAAACCTCCTGGGGACACCTTGGCCGTCTGGAGTCACCCAGGTCCCCGCACCGGCACCTACCACGTTCCTGCGCACCAGCTCCTCGTAGCCAGGTTCAGGGGGGTCTGTGGGAAAAGGGGTCACCAGAGGGGGGGGGAGCAGCACCCTGCCACCCCATGGGAGGGACAGGGGACAGAGTGGGGACAGACGGGCCAGGGAATTGGGGATGGAAGGGTCAGCAGCTCACCCAGGTTTCCTTCCTCCAGCTCCTCTGGTGCCTCGGGCTCCATGTCCTCGTGCTCCACAAAATCATTGTCTGCCAGGATGGGAACACTCCTCAGTGTCCCCTGAGACCCCCCAACCTCCTGGGACACCCCCAGACGCCCAGGAGGGAAAGAAAGGCTCCCCAGGGGGGATTTTGGGCTGGGGGGATTTGGGGTTTTGGGTTCCAGCACCTGCCCCTTCCTCGCTATCGGCGCCGTGCTCCTGCTCCAGCTCTGGCTCCGGCTCCCTCAGCAGCTCCTGGGGGGAGGAACAGCCCTGAAGCACTGAGCACCCCCAGAGCATGGCAAGGGGGTGCTGGAGCCCCCCCAAGTTCCCAGTTTAGCCCACACCCCACTCACCCCCCGGCTCTGGAGCTTCCTGTGCACCGCCAGCCGCTCCTTGAACTGCCGCCAGTACAGCACCTCCAGGTCTGCAGGGGGTGGGAACAGGGATTTGGGATGGCCCCTCTGCGCCCCCCCAAAGCAGAACCCCCCCAGGCATCCCAGGGTCTTCTCCTCTGCAGGAGCTGGTGTCCATTCCCCCAGTTCTGGGGTGTCCTTCCCCTCCATGCCCTCCCCACTGCAGGACCCAGTCCCTGGTGTCCATTCCCCCAGTTCTGGGGTGTCCTTCCCCTCCATGCCCTCCCCACTGCAGGACCCAGTCCCTGGTGTCCATTCCCCCAGTTCTGGGGTGTCCTTCCCCTCCATGCCCTCCCCACTGCAGGACCCAGTCCCTGGTGTCCATTCCTCCAGTTCTGGGGTGTCCTTCCCCTCCATGCCCTCCCCACTGCAGGACCCAGTCCCTGGTGTCCATTCCCCCAGTTCTGGGGTGTCCTTCCCCTCCATGCCCTCCCCACTGCAGGACCCAGTCCCTGGTGTCCCCCAGGACAGGGAATGTGTCCCTGCCCGTGTCCCCTCACCTGCGAAGGTGGGGCCCTTCCTCCTGGTTTTCTGGCCCTCTGTGACGTTGTTGTCTGGGAGAAGCAGATCAGGAATAATCATTGGATGGAAATTCCATGGATTTATCAAAGTTGGAAAAGCCCTCTGAGCCCATCAAGTCCCCCCCAGCACTGCCAAGGCCACCTTTGCCATGTCCCCAAGTGCCACATGCACAGGGCTGTTAAATCCTTCTGTTAAAGATTTTTAAATCCTTTTGGATCCCAATCCCACAGGAATCACTCACAGGCAGCAGAGAACCATCTTGTGAAATCCTGGAGCTTCCTCGGGCCCCTCCTCTTCCTCTTGCCTCCAACCACATCATCCAGGCCGTGTGGCACCAGGAAGGGCCTCCCTGCAGGTGACAACGGTGACACCAGGTGTGCGGCCACTGCCAGGGGCT
The DNA here is from genome assembly GCF_027477595.1 of Haemorhous mexicanus. Taxonomy (NCBI): domain Eukaryota; kingdom Metazoa; phylum Chordata; class Aves; order Passeriformes; family Fringillidae; genus Haemorhous; species Haemorhous mexicanus. The sequence goes on from NC_082345.1 coordinate 75,591,580, forward strand.
GGGAAGGGGAAGGGACCCCTCTGGATGTCGTGGGGCTGGAATGACCCAGCGTGGGGACAGGGACACTTAGGATGTCCAGTGTGGCTGGGAGTGATCCGTTGTGGGGCTGGGAAGGACCTGCCATGGCGATGGGGATGTGGGGCTGGGAAGGACCTCCCATGGGGCTGGGAATGTCCTCCTGTGGGAGCAGGAATACCCCAGTGTGGGACTGGGGACACTGAGGGACACATAGGAATGGCCCTCCCATGGGATTAGGAAGGACCCACCATGGAGCTGGGAATACTGAGGGATATGGGGCTGGGAATGACCCGCTGTGGGGCTGGGGACACTGAGGGACACGTGGCCAGGGATGACCCACCACAGGCCATGCTGTCCCTGCTCCCCTGGAGCTGCCCAGGTTCCCCAGAAATACCTTTCCTGAAGGGCTTCTCCTCGGAGTCTCCGAAGGGGTCGAGGCTCTGCCACGGATTGGGCTCCTCCTGGCACAGGGGTGAGGATGGGCAGGGGCTCTGGGGCACTCCAGGGGTCCCATCCTGCCCGGATTTGGGATCTCCCTGGCTCCAGGCTCCCCCTTACCTTGCTGAGGGCTTTGGGGTCTGGGCTGGGGGGTCTCTCCCGCAGCATGTACCCCCGGGTCCGGGGCGTGCTCTGGGGGACACGGAGAGGGACAGTGAGGGACGGGGATCCAGGGGCTTGGGGAAGGAATTAGGGGCTCCAGGAGCAAGGGGAACAAGGGGCTCCAGGGATCCAGGGAAGGAACACAAGGCTGTGGGGCTCCAGGGATCCAGGGAAGGAGTGAGGGGATGCAAGGAAGGAGCACAGGGAGCCCCCCAAGCCCCTGCCCCACACAGACCCTCTGAGCCACGATGTGTTCGTTAGGGACCGGGGTCACTTCCATGTCCTCCCCCAGGGGGGCCCCGGGAATGTCGTCATCGTCAGGTCCTGCAGCATCTGGAGGGGTTGGAATGGGCAGAGGCTGGAGAAGCTTCCAGGACCCCCCATTCCCACCCTGTCTGCCAAGGAATCTCCCCAGGAGTTTCTCCTGCCAGGGCCCATGGGCAGCAGAGTGCAGGAGCAGGGAATGGTGCAGTTGGGAGGGTTGGAAAATCCCTCAGAGCCCAAATCCAAGCGCTCCCAGCACTGCCAGGGCCACCACTGCCCATGTCCCCAAGTGCCACATCCACAGGGATGTTAAACTTCTCCAGGGATGGGGACCCCACCCCTGTGCCAGGACTGCACAGCCCTTTCCAGGAGGAAATTCCCCAAAATCCCCCCTGAGGCCATTCCCTCTCCTCCTGTCCCTGTTCTCTGGGAGCAGGGCCCAGTCCTGACTGTCCCCTTTTGTCAGGGACAAATTCACCCTTCCCCCTCCTCTCCAGCCTGCTGGACGGACAGAGGGACCCCGGGACAGGCCTGGCAGGTGCCACCCCTCACCTGCCTCCTCGCAGAAGCTCAGTGCCCGCACCAGGGCCGTGCCAGCGCTCGGACGCTCCGCGGGGCTGGATCCCGGAGCTGCTGCCGGGGACAGTGACAGCTGAGTCCGGGCAGTGACAGTGACAGTGACACAGCCGCCCCAGAGCCCCCGGTACCTGTGGCTGTGCCCAGGCGCTGCTCCTGCTGCGGGTGGGTGGGGGAGAGCCCGGCCAGCTCCAGCAGGAAGGCGCCGGAGGCGTGCGGGGTGGAGGTGTTCATGCGGAAATCCCTGCGGCTGGCCAGCACCTCGCCGCGCCGGCTGCGGGGACACCGGCACGGCACTGTCCCCAGTGTCCCCTGGGCCAGCCCTGGGCCAGCCCAGCGCACCCCGGCTCTCCCAGCAGCACCGGACTGGCCTGGATGGCCCCCACATCCCGGGATCTTCCTGCTCCTCCACAGATCCCAGCAGGAATTGTGCGTGTGCTGAGGGACCCTGGCTGGAGCAGGGGAGGGGACACGGGACAAGCCCGCCCAGGGGAGGGGACAGGGGACAAGCCCGCCCAGGGGAGGGGACAGGGGACAACCCCGCCCAGGGACGGGGACAGGGGAGGGGACACAGGACAATCCCGCCCAGGGACTGGAGCAGGGGAGGGGACACGGGACAGTCCCACCAGGGACAGGAGCAGGGGAGGGGACACGGGACAATCCCGCCCAAGAGAGGGGACATGGGACAATCCCGCCCTGGGACAGGAGCAGGAGAGGGGACACGGGACAATCCCGCCCAGGAGAGGGGACACGGGACAATCCTATCCAGGGGAGGGGACACGGGACAATCCCATCCAGGGGAGGGGACACGGGACAATCCCGCCCAGGGACAGGAGCAGGGGAGGGGACACGGGACAATCCCACCCAAGAGAGGGGACATGGGACAATCCCGCCCTGGGACAGGAGCAGGAGAGGGGACACGGGACAATCCCGCCCAGGGACTGGAGCAGGGGAGGGGACAGGGGACAATCCCATCCAGGAGAGGGGACACGGGACAATCCTATCCAGGCACTGGAGCAGGGGACAATCCCACCGAGGAAGGGGACATGGGACAGTCCCACCAGGGACAGAAGCAGGGGAGGGGACACGGGACAATCCCATCCAGGGGAGGGGACATGGGACAATCCCAGGAGTGGCACCTCAGGAGGGGGTTTTCCTTCTTCTCCCCCTCTTCCGGGGGCACCAGGGACATCGGGGTCAGGGGAACGATGTTCACGGCCTGGGAAGGGATGGGGAGGTGGCAGAGAGCCTGAGAAAGGTGTCATTGTCCCCAAGGCCACCACCCTGGGTGGATGGCCCCAGGATGCACCCAGGAAAATGGTGCCAAGGAAAGGAGGGAGAAAGGGAGGGATAAAAAGAGGAAAAGAAGGAAAAAGGAGGGGTAAAGGAAGGGAGAAAAGGAGGGGGAAGAGAGGGATAAAAAGAAGAAAAGGGGAAAAAGGATAGAGGAAAGGGAGAGATAAAAACAGGAATTAAAGAGAGAAAAAGAGGGAGATAAGGAAGGGGAAAGGGAAGGATAAAAAAAGGAACTATAGGAAAAAAGGAAGGAGAAAAAGAGGAAGGAGGGATAAACAGAGGAGTAAAAGGAGGGAAAGGAGAAATAAAAAGAGGCATAAAATGCAACTGGTTTCTCTTACGGCAGGCTGCTGATCCCTCCTCATGTCCACGCTGGCCTGGCTGGTTTCTGGGATGTCATCCAGGGACAGGAACTGCAGGAAAGCCCCCCCAGTGTCACCCCAGCTGGCAGAGGGACCCTCTGGAGCAGGACAGGGAGCACAGGGCCCGCCTCACCTCCTCCTCCTTGTCCGTGAAGGTGGCGTCGGCATCGCGGCCGTCGGGGTCCAGGGAGGTGGGGAGCTTCTCCCTCCTAGGGAAAAACGGGCTCAGGATCCATGGAATGGTGGCAGAGGGCCCCTCCAGCCCTGCTGTGGCCCCTCCAGGTGGGAAAATCCCCAAAAAAAAACCAATGGGGCTTTCCCTCTTGTTCGTGTCAGTGTGAAAGTCCAAAGGAGCTGGCAGCACATTCCAAAGGGATTTTCCTTTTGGGAAAGGCTCCCTCAGGTTCCTTTGGACTCCTGAACCCCCATGAAGCAGAAGGAAAACCATCCCTGGCTGTGTGTGTTATCCCCGTGGTGGCATTCCCAAGCCTGGGATGCACCTCCCAGGGCAGGGATGGGAGTGGGGCTGGCCCAGGATCAGGCAGCACCGGGACAGACACAGGGCAGAGATTCTGCAGGACAAATTCCCCCTGGGAAGGGAAAATCCCACTCACTTTTTTTTGGAGATGCTGTCCAGGGTCTGGCAGACCAGCATGTACAGGTATTCCACCTGGAAAACAGCAGCTGGGGCTGGGAAGGGGGGGAGCAGCTCCTGGGAAAGCCCCTCCACCCGAGGGACTCCCCCCCTCCCGTTATGTGGGTCAGTTCCATGGGGTTTGGTGCTCTTTTCCCTTTTTTTCAGCCATTCCAGGGCCAGACTGGGGGAAATCCCTGGAATTTGGAGCAGCCTGGGACAGTGGAAGGTGTCCCTGCCCATGGTGGCACTGGATGGGCTTTGAGGTCCCCTCCCACCCAAACCACTCCAGGGCTTTGTGGTCAAAAAGCTCCAATATCCCACCAATTTTGTGACAAAATAGGATTTTATATCCCACCCTGGAGAACAGCAGAACTCCTGCTGTTCCCCCGGGCTGCCAACACCTCCAAAGGGATCAGATTCTGGAAGGAGGAGCTGAAACTAACCATTAGCCACGTGAAGCCAAGGGGGAATTCCGGGGTGACCCCAGGGACTCGGGGTGGCTCAGGAGGATGGGATGGGATGGGATGGGGCAGGGAGCAGCCGTGGGCTCACCTTCCTGCTGTAGATGCAGGCAGAGCCCTGGATCAGCAGCGCTGCCTCCATGAAGTTCATGGTGGTTCTGCCGTTGTCGAAGGAAACGCAGATCTGGTCCAGCTGGGAGGGGCAGGGTCGGGGTTGGGTTTAGCTTTTACAGCTTTGGGGCAACTGAGAGGTGCTTGGAAAGGTGGAAATGCAGATCTGGTCCAGCTGGGAGGGGCAGGGTCGGGGTTTGGTTTAGCTTTTACAGCCCTGGGGCAACTGAGAGGTGCTTGGAAAGGTGGAAATGCAGATCTGGTCCAGCTGGGAGGGGCAGGGTCGGGGTTGGGTTTAGCTTTTACAGCCCTGGGGCAACTGAGAGGTGCTTGGAAAGGTTTTATTCTGTTGTCAGTCTCAACAGGGTGAGACATGAGGGATGCAAAACTCAACACTCTTCTACTAAAAGCTAACTTATTTTCTTATAAACATTTCAAATACTTATATTAATATTATATTTGCATCATGCTTATACTATACTTATATCCATATAAGTATTTGTATATAGGTTATATTTATATAAGTATTTATATTTATATTACATTTATATAAATGTTTTCTTATAAACATACCTTATAAGTATTTTTCACCCAATTAGCTTCTTCCACACAAACCTGCTGTTAATTCTAACACTAACCCCTTATAATTCCTTATGTTAATCCCAATATTGCTGTTAACTCTAGCACTAACCACTTCTATTTTCACTCCATGTGGTCTTGCTGCCATGCGTCTTTCCCAGTTTTAATTCTCTAAAATTCAAATTTTAATTAAAACTTAATTAAATTAAAGTTTTCATTCTCTAAAATTGCTTTGGAAGGCCATATTGTGAAACTTGTTTTTAGTTCAAGCCCTCTCCCAACAATGCCATTTATATTTCATGGCTTTAGGTCGGCACACGTTATTTCAGTGTTTGCATACAGGTGAATAAATTCTGTGAGGATTTGGGAATTCTCTATAAATGAGTTCCTCCCAAGCAGGGAGGAGAGGCTGAGCCCGGGGTGCCACAGGGACAGGGATGAGGGGAGTGGCAGAGAGCCTGGCAAAGGTGTCATTGTCCCCAAGGCCACCACCCCGGGTGGATGGCCCGGGATTCACCCGGGAAAACGGTGCCAGGGAGGGGAGGAAAGGAGGGAAAGGAGGGAGAAAGGGAGGGATGAAAAGATGGAGAAAAGGAGGGAAAAGGAGGGGGAAAAGGAAGAAAAGGAGAGATAAAAGGAGAGAGAAAAAGATGGGGAAAGGGAGGGAGAAAAGGAGGAATAAAAAGAGGGAGAAAAGGAGGGGGAAAGAGAGGAATGAAAGGAGGAAAAAGAAGAAAAGAAAGGGAAAAGAGGAAGAAAAGGAGGGATAAAAAGAGGGAGAAAAGGGGGAGAGGGATAAAAGGAAGAAGAGAGAGAAAAGGAGGGATAAAAATAGGTAGAAAAGGAGAAGGAAAGAGAGGGATAAAAGGAAGAAGATGAAGAAAACAGAGAGAGAAAAGGAGGGGGAAAGAAAGGGATAAAATGAGGGAAAAGGAGAGAGAAAAGGAGGGGAAAGAGAGGAATAAAAGGAAGACAAAGAAGAGAGAAAAGGAGGGGCAGGGGACACGAGGAGCTCTGGGGTGACCCCGTTACCTCCTCCAGGTACTCCCCGAGCTGGGCAGCCACGTCCACCTCCCAGTTCTTGGTGAGGTCCCGGATGGGCTGCAGCAGGTGCAGGAAGCGGGAATCCACCTCTTCCATGATGGGACCCCCCCTGCAGAGACCCCAAAAGCGGCCTGGGAGCTCCCAGCTCTGGAGGAGGGTCCCTCAGGAATGAGAGTCCTGGGCTGCAGGGCAGGGGACAGCCCCCGGGGAAGCTCTGCAGGAATCACAGCTCAGCTGGGTGGGAATGGGGACACAGCTCAGGCCACGGGGAATTGTTTGGGCTGCAAAATCCCCACCCCAATCCCAACAGCAATCCCAATCCCGACACACAGATCCCAACCCCACTGCCAAGCCTGATCCTGATCCCAGCCTGACCCTGATTCTCACTCCGACTGTAATCCCAATCCTGACCTGGACCTGACCCTAACTTCAGTCCCAACCTGACCCCGACCTCAAACTCAACCCCAATTGTACCCCCGTCCCCACCCTGATTCTCACCCTGATCCCCTTTCCCATCCTAACCCCTCACCCGACCCCGACCCCAATTCCCATCCTTAATTCTGCTCTGGTCCCGAGCCCAACCTCCGTCCCGATCCCAACCCCAACCTCAATTCTGACCTTGATCCCGACCCCAATTCCCATCGCAATCCCTACCCCAACGGCACTCTCAACCTCGATCCCGACCGTGATCCCAATCCCGGTCCCCATCCCGACCTCAATCCCGATCCCCTTCCAAACCTCAATCCCGACCCTGATCCCGATCCCCATCCAAACCCCGGTCCCGACCCTGATCCCGGTCCCGGTCCCCGTCCCCATCCAAACCTCAATCCCGACCCCGGTCCCGGTCCCCATCCAAACCCCGGTCCCGGTCCCCATCCAAACCTTGATCCCGACCCTGATCCCGATCCCGGTTCCGGTCCCCATCCAAACCTTGATCCCGACCCTGATCCCGATCCCCATCCAAACCCCGGTCCCGGTCCCCATCCAAACCTCAATCCCGACCCTGATCCCGGTCCCCATCCAAACCCCGGTCCCGGTCCCCATCCAAACCTCGATCCCGACCGTGATCCCGATCCCGGTTCCGGTCCCCATCCAAACCTTGATCCCGACCCTGATCCCGATCCCCATCCAAACCCCGGTCCCGGTCCCCATCCAAACCTCAATCCCGACCCTGATCCCGGTCCCCATCCAAACCCCGGTCCCGGTCCCCATCCAAACCTCGATCCCGACCCTGATCCCGATCCCGGTTCCGGTCCCCATCCAAACCCCGATTCCGATCCCGGCCCCGCCCGTGTTCCCGGCCCCGCTCCCCGCCCCTCACCGGCCCCTCCTCATCCCCCGATCGCCGCCGCCATTTTCGTCCTTCCCGCGCTCCGTGACGCGCCCCGCGCGCCGCTGACGTCACGGCGCCGCTGACGTCACGCCGCGCGCCGCCGGGCCCGGGCCGCCATGGCCGCCATGGGGGAGCTGGCGCGGCCGCGGACGCTGTTCCTGGCCGGGCTGGCCGCGGTCTACATCGCCGCCTTCGGCTCCCTCTACGTACAGATCCCCGGTACCGCGGCGGGGACTGCCGGGCGGGGCCGGGGAACGGGCACAGAGCCGCGAGTGGGGACGGGGGAACCGGGACAGGGCTGGAAATGGAGCCGGGCGTGGGGCCGGGGGAACCGGGACAGGAACGGGACTGGGGCCGGGGGAACCGGGACAGGGCTGGGAGTGGGGCCGGGCGTGGGGCCGGGGGAACCGAGACAGGGACGGGACTGGGGCCGGGGGAGCCGGGACAGGGCTGGGAGTGGGGCCGGGGGAACCGGGACAGGGCTGGGAGTGGGGCCGGGGGAACCAGGACAGGGACGGGACTGGGGCCGGGCGTGGGGCCGGGGGAACCGGGACGGGAACGGGAGTGGGGCCGGGGGAACCGGGACAGGGCTGGGAGTGGGGCCGGGGGAACCGGGACAGGGACGGGAGTGGGGCCGGGGGAACCGGGACAGGGACGGGAATGGGGCCCGGGGAACCGGGGCAGAGCCGGGAGAGAACTGGGGACGTGGCCGGTGGATTCGAGTGGGACCGGAGAAGCTGGGACGGGACCGGCGGAGCCGGGGCAGGGACAGTCCATCCCCTTCCCGCTGCCGGGCCGATCGCTCCGTGTCCCCGTTATCATTTTCCCTCCTCCCGCCGCCTCCATCTCCCGTTTCCCTCCCTCCTTTCTCCCTTCCCGGGAGCACCGGCGGTCCCGGAGCGGCTCCGCTCCCCCTGAGCCCCAGCAGCCGCCTCCCGTCCGTCCCTTCCACGTGGCTCTGGCAGCTCCTGGCTCGCACCTGGGCTCTTCCCGGCGGCTCCGGCAGGGATCGAGCCCGGGAGAGCCGGGCTGGAGGCAGGGACGGCCGGGCTGGGGGCAGGGACGGCCCGGGTCGCACTCCCGGTGCCTCGGGTTTGTCCCCGGCTCCTCGGGGGGGGTTGGAAGTGGGGCTGCCGGCGTTTTCCCGGGAATGCCGGGTTTATCCCGGGTTTTTTTTTTGCCCGGAATGCCGGGGATTTTTCCCCGGGAATGCCGTTTTTTTCCCAGTAATGCCGCGGTTCTCGGGGGATTGGCGGGGTTTTCTCCCGGGACCGGCGGGTTTATGCTGGGTTTTCCCGGGACGGGCGGGTTTTCTCCCGGGAATGGCGGGTTTAAGCCGGGTTTTCCCCGGGGTTGGCAGGTTTAAACCGGGATTGGCGGGTTTAAGCCGGGTTTTCCCGGGACGGGCGGGTTTTCTCCCGGGATTGGCGGGTTTAAGCCGGGTTTTCCCGGGACGGGCGGGTTTTCTCCCGGGATTGGCGGGTTTAAGCCGGGTTTTCCCGGGACTGGCGGGTTTTCTCCCGGGACGGGCGGGTTTAAGCCGGGTTTTCCCGGGACGGGCGGGTCTAAGCCGGGCTGACGCGCTGTCCGCAGGGCTGTACGGCCGCGAGGGGCTGCTGCCGGCGCGGCGGGTGCTGCGGCTCAGCGGGAAGGGGCTCTGGGAGCAGCTCCGCGATGTCCCCACGCTGCTGTGGCTGGGGCCGCGCCTGGGGCTGGACACGGAGCAGGGCATGGAGCTGCTGTGCCTGCTGGGAATGCTGGCGGCGCTCGGGGCGCTGCTCTGCGACTCCATGCGGGACTGCCTGGTCTTCGCCCTGCTCAGGATGTTCTACCTGTCGCTGTACCAGGTGCGGGGACAGCGGGGGACAGAGGGGGGTTGGCTCGTCCCGCCGGCTCCTGGCGTGCTGGGGGAGGCACAGCTGTGAAATCAGGGAATGATGGGGTGGGAAAGGACCTTAAATCCCATTCCAGCCCCCACAGGCAGGGACACCTCCCGCTGTCCTGGGGTGCTCCAGCCCCATCCAGCCTGGCCTGGAGCTGCAGAGGGACTGGGGACAAGGCCTGCAGGGACAGGACACAGGGAATGGCTCCCAGTGCCAGAGGGCAGGGAGGGATGGGATCTGGGCAATGAGGAATTCCTGGCTGGGCTGGAACTGCCAGAGCAGCTGGGGCTGCCCCTGCATCCCTGGAGTGTCCCAGGCCAGGCTGGACACTGGGGCTGGAGCAGGCTGGGACAGTGGGAGGTGTCCCTGCCATGGCAGGGGTGGCACTGGAGGGGCTCTGGGGTGCCTTCCCACCCAAACCATCCCAGGATTCCCTGGATCCTCCCCGGTGTTGGGGCTGGAGCTGCAGTGGGTCAGAGCTGGGGCAGGAGGAGGAGGTTTCACTTCCCTCTGAAATCAGGAATTAAAGAAGGATGAATTATCTGTGTGAGGCCATCCCTCCCGGGGGGGGCTGTCACCTCCCACTGCTCCCGTGCCGGGGGGTCTGGGGGTGTCAGAGCCCCCGGCTGATCCCCACCCCGCTCCCCTCCGCAGGTGGGACAGGTGTTCCTGTACTTCCAGTGGTGAGTCAGGCCCCCCTCCCCTCTGGGGCTTTTGGGGGGCTCAGGGCTGGGGAACCATCCTGGGCCCCCAGGGCGGGGGTCTTGGGGAGGGGTCCTGGGGAGTGGGGCAGGGTGTCACAGTGGGGCAGGGGGCTCTGGGGACAAGGACAGGGCTGTGGGGGACTCTGGGGACCAGAGCATGTCAGGGCTGTAGGGGCTCAGCAGGACGGGGTCCCCACCCCACGAGCCGTGTCCCCAACCCCCCATACAGGGCGTGGCCGTGTCCCCAGCCCCCCATACAGGGCGTGGCCGTGTCCCCAGCCCCCCATACAGGGCGTGGCCGTGTCCCCAGCCCCCCATACAGGGCATGGCTGTGTCCCCAGCCCCCCATACAGGGCGTGGCCGTGTCCCCAGCCCCCCATACAGGGCGTGGCCGTGTCCCCAGCCCCCCATACAGGGCGTGGCCCTGTCCCCAGCCCCCCATACAGGGCGTGGCCGTGTCCCCAGCTCCCCATGCAGGGCGTGGCCCTGTCCCCAGCCCCCCATACAGGGCGTGGCCATCTCCCCAGCCCCCCATACAGGGCGTGGCCGTGTCCCCAGCCCCATGAGCGGGGCGTGGCCGTGTCCCCCGCCCCACATGCAGGGCGTGGCCCTGTCCCCAGCCCCCCATACAGGGCATGGCCGTGTCCCCAGCCCCACACACAGGGTGTAGCTGTGTCCCCAGCCCCGTGCAGGGTGGGGGTCTCAGCACTGTCCCCCCCCAGGGACAGCCTGCTGCTGGAGGCCGGGTTCCTGGCTGTGCTGGTGGCCCCCCTGCGCCTGCTGCGGCGGGGCTGCCCGGCCTGGAGGCCCCACGACGCCGTCACCTTCTGGGCCGTGCGCTGGCTGCTCTTCCGCCTGATGTTCGCCTCGGGCGTGGTCAAACTCACCAGCCGCTGCCCCACCTGGTGGGGGCTCACAGGTGAGGGGGGGGCTCAGCTCTCGCGGGGATCCTCCGCTTTTGGGGGCATCAAGCTCATGAGCTGCTGCCCCACGTGGGGCGTCACAGGGGAGGGGTGCAGGTTTGAGGGTTCAGGTGCTGGTGAGGGCTGCAGGTTTGGGGGTTCAGGTGTTTGGGGAGGGCTGCAGGTTTGGAGGTTCAGGTGTTTGGGGAGGGCTGCAGGTTTGGGGTTTCAGGTGTTTGGGGAGGGCTGCAGGTTTGGGGGTTCAGGTGTTAGTGAGGGCTGCAGGTTTGGGGGTTCAGGTGTTTGGGGAGGGCTGCAGGTTTGGGGGTTCAGGTGTTTGGGGAGGGCTGCAGGTTTGGGGGTTCAGGTGTTTGGGGGGGGCTGCAGGTTTGGGGGTTCAGGTGTTTGGGGAGGGGTGCGGGTTTGGGGATTCAGGTGTTAGTGAGGGCTGCAGGTTTGGGGGTTCAGGTGCTGGTGAAGGCTGCAGGTTTGGGGGTTCAGGTGTTGGTGAGGGCTGCAGGTTTGGGGGTTCATCTGTTTGGGATAGCTCACAGCTTCGGGGGTTCAGCTGTTGGGGGGCTCACAGGTGAGGGCTGCAGGTTTGGGGGTTCAGGTGTTGGTGAAGGCTGCAGGTTTGGGGGTTCAGGTGTTGGTGAGGGCTGCAGGTTTGGGGATTCAGGTGCTGGTGAGGGCTGCAGGTTTGGAGGTTCAGGTGTTTGGGGAGGGATGCAGGTTTGGAGGTTCATCTGTTTGGGATAGCTCACAGCTTCGGGGGTTCAGCTGTTGGGGGGCTCACAGGTGAGGGCTGCAGGTTTGGGGGTTCAGGTGCTGGTGAGGGCTGCAGGTTTGGGGGTTCAGGTGTTGGTGAGGGCTGCAGGTTTGGGGGTTCAGGTGCTGGTGAGGGCTGCAGGTTTGGGGGTTCAGGTTTTTGGGGAGGGCTGCAGGTTTGGGGGTTCAGGTGTTGGGGGGCTCACAGGTGAGAGGGGGGCTCAGCTTTTGAAGGGAATCCTCCACTTTTAGGGGCATGAAGCTCATGAGCTGCTGCCCCACGTGGGGGGTCACAGGTGAGGGGTGCAGCTTTGGGGGTTCAGCTCTTGGTGAGGGTGTGAAGCTTTGGGGATTCAGTCGCTAGCCTGGAATTCCATTGAATTTTTGGGAAGTAGACTATGGAAAGGCCCCCCATGCCCCCTCAGTTCTGAGGTACTGTTTAATTTGGATTTTTCTGCAAGGAGGCTTTTCCCTGTTCAGCACTGATTCTATTGCATGGTAGGGAAAATCTGCATTACTCTGGAATTCCAGGGAATTGTTGGGAAGCAGGTTATGGAAAGCCCCCCCCAAAGCCCCCTGTGTGCCCAGCCCCAAGGTACCACTTAATTCTGAATTCCAATTCTGGAATTCCCAGAATTGCTTGTGCTCTGCAATGGGAAAAACTGGCACTAACCCCGAATTAGGTTCAATTTTTAATGAGCAGATTATGGAAAGCCTCCTTGGACTCCCCTGTATCCCCCAGCCCCAAGGCACCCCTGGAAACATTTTTGTGCCAGGAAGGTTTTCCCTGATTAGCCCTGGTTGTACTCTGCAGTGAGGAAGTTCACCCCAGAACTGGGGTGAATTTTTGGGAAGTAGATTATGGAAAGCCCCTGTGGACCCTCCCTGTGTCCCCCAGCCCTGAGGCACCCCTCAATTTGGAAACATTTTTGCCCCAGGAAGCTTTTCCCTGATCAGCCCTGGAAAAACTGGCTTTAACCCCACATTAGGTTCAGTGTTTAATGAATAGATTATGGCAAGCCCCCCCTGTGCCCCCCAACCCCGAGGAACCCCTTAATCTGGAAATTTTTGCCCCAGGAAGCTTTAGCATTGCTCATACTCTGCAATGTGGGGAAAACCAGCATTTACCCAGAATTGGGGTGAATTTTTGGGAAGTAGATTGTGGAAAGCCCCCCTGGACCCTCCCTGTGTCCCCCAACCCTGAGGCACCCCTCAATTTAGAAACATTTTTGTGCCAGGAAGCTTTTCCCTGATTAGCCCCAGTTGTACTCTGCAGTGAGGAAGTTCACCCAGAAGTGGGGTGAATTTTTGGGAAGTAGATTATGGAAAGCCCCCCCGGCCTCCCCTGTGTCCCCCAACCTCGAGGCACCCCTCAATTTGGAAACATTTTTGCACCAGGAAGCTTTTCCCTGATCAGCCCTGGAAAAACTGGCGTTAACCCCAAATTAGGTTCAGTGTTTAATGAATAGATTATGGCAAGCCCCCCCCTGTGTCCCCCAACCCCGAGGAACCCCTTAATCTGGAAATTTTTGCCCCAAGAAGCTTTAGCATTGCTCATACTCTGCAATGTGGGGAAAACCAGCATTTACCCAGAATTGGGGTGAATTTTTGGGAAGTAGATTGTGGAAAGCCCCCCTGGACCTCCCCTGTGTCCCCCAACCCTGAGGCACCCCTCAATTTGGGAACATTTTTGTGCCAGGAAGGTTTTCCCTGATTAGCCCTGGTTGTACTCTGCAGTGAGGAAGTTCACCCCAGAACTGGGGTGAATTTTTGGGAAGTAGATTATGGAAAGCCCCCCTGGCCTCCCCTGTGTCCCCCAACCCTGAGGAACACCTTAATTTGGAAACATTTTTGCCCCAGGAAGCTTTTCCCTGATCAGTACTGGAAAAACTGGCGTTAACCCCAAATTAGGTTCAGTGTTTAATGAATAGATTATGGCAAGCCCCCCCTGTGTCCCCCAACCCCGAGGAACCCCTCAATCTGGAAATTTTTGCCCCAGGAAGCTTTAGCATTGCTCATACTCTGCAATGTGGGGAAAACCAGCATTTACCCAGAATTGGGGTGAATTTTTGGGAAGTAGATTGTGGAAAGCCCCCCTGGACCCTCCCTGTGTCCCCCAACCCCGGGGTACCCCTCAATTTGGAAACATTTTTGTGCCAGGAAGCTTTTCCCTGTTTAGCCCTGGTTGTACTCTGCAGTGAGGAAGTTCACCCCAGAACTGGGGTGAATTTTTGGGAAGTAGATTGTGGAAAGCCCCCCTGGACCTCCCCTGTGTCCCCCAACCCTGAGGTACCCCTTAATTTGGAAACATTTTTGCCCCAGGAAGCTTTTCCCTGATCAGCACTGGAAAAACTGGCATAACCCCAAATTAGGCTCAGTGTTTAATGAATAGATTATGGCAAGACCCCCTGTGTCCCCCAACTCCGAGGAACCCCTTAATCTGGAAATTTTTGTGCCAGGAAGCTTTAGCATTGCTCATACTCTGCAATGTGGGGAAAACCAGCATTTACCCAGAACTGGGGTGAATTTTTAGGAAGTAGATTATGGAAAGCCCCCCCTGGACCCTCCCTGTGTCCCCCAGCCCCAAGGTACCCCTCAATTTGGAAACATTTTTGTGCCCCAGGAAGCTTTAGCATTGCTCATACTCTGCAATGTAGGGAAAACCAGCATTTACCCAGAAGTGGGGTGAATTTTTGGGAAGTAGATTATGGAAAGCCCCCCCGGCCTCCCCTGTGTCCCCCAACCCTGAGGCACCCCTCAATTTGGAAACATTTTTGCCCCAGGAAGCTTTTCCCTGATCAGCCCTGGTTGTGCTCTGCAGTGAGGAAGTTCACCCAGAACTGGGGTGAATTTTTGGGAAGTAGATTATGGAAAGCCCCCCCGGCCTCCCCTGTGTCCCCAACCCCGAGGCACCCCTCAATTTGGAAACATTTTTGCCCTGGGAAGCTTTTCCCTGTTTAGCCCCGGTTGTGCTCTGCGATGGGTAAACCGGGATTGCCCCAGAATGGGTGAATCCTTGGGCTCTGTGCCAAGCCCCCGCTGCTGTGCCCCCCAGCTCTGACGTACCACTACGAGAGCCAGTGCATCCCCACGCCGGGCGCGTGGCTGGCCCACCAGCTGCCCGTGTGGTTCCAGAAGCTCAGCGTGGTGGCCACCTACGTCATCGAGGTGGCCGTGCCCGTGCTCTTCTTCGCGCCCCTGCGCCGCCTGCGCCTCTTCGCCTTCTACTGCCAGGTGGGCACGGGGTCCTGCACCTCAGGGGTGGGCTGGGCTGGGCATCCTGCACCTCAGGGGTGGGCTGGGCTGGGCATCCTGCACCTCAGGGGTGGGCTGGGCTGGGCATCCTGCACCTCAGGGGTGGGCTGGGCTGGGCATTGTGCACCTCAGGGGTGGGCTGGGCTGGGCATCCTGCACCTCAGGGGGTCCTGCCTTGGGGCTGGGCTGGGCATCCTGCACCTCAGGGGGTCCTGCCTCAGGGGTGGATTGGGGTGGGCATCCTGCACCTCAGGGGGCTCCTGCCTCAGGGTGGGCATCCTGCACCTCAGGGGGTCCTGCCTCAGGGGTGGATTGGGGTGGGCATCCTGCACCTCAGGGGTGAGCTGGGGCTGGCTGGTCATTCTGCACTTCAGGGGGTCCTTCCTTGGGGCTCGGCTGGGGTGGGCATCCTGCACCTCAGGGGGTCCTGCCTTGGGGCTGGGCTGGGCATCCTGCACCTCAGGGGTCCTACCTCGGGGGTGGGGTGGGCATCCTGCACCTCAGGGGGCTCCTGCCTCGAGGCTGGGCATCCTGCACCTCAGGGGGTCCTGCACCTCAGGGGTGGGCATCCTGCACCTCAGGGGTGAGCTGGGGCTGGCTGGTCATTCTGCACTTCAGGGGGCTCCTGCCTCGGGGCTGGGCTGGGCATCCTGCACCTCAGAGGCTCCTGCCTCGGGGGTGGGCTGGGGCTGGCTCATCCCTGCTGGCACTGGGAGAGGAGATGGCCACTGGCCACACTGGAGGTGCTGGTCAGGATGTGCCTAGTGTCCTCTGTCCCCCTGGCCCTATGACACCCCCAAACCCATCCTGTCCCTCCCCAGGTCCTGCTGCAGGTCCTCATCATCCTCACGGGCAACTACAACTTCTTCAACGCGCTGACCATCGTGCTGGCCTTCTCCCTGCTGGACGAGGAGCACGTGGGGCGCTGGCTGGGCCGGCCCCGCAGGAGGCACGGCAGCGGTGAGACCCCCAGCCCACGCTGGGTGGGGGACAGGGGACGTGGGGGCCACGCTGTGGGAGCTGCCACACTCACCCCACACTCACAGGGCAGGGGCTGTGCCCAGGGGGGACCCCAGGGGTGAGGGGCACAGCTGTGAAATCAGGGAATGATGGGGTGGGAAGGGACCTTAAATCCCATCCCATTCCAGCCCCCATGGGTGGGGACACCTCCCATTGTCCTGGGGTGCTCCAAGGCCATCCAGCCTGGCCAGAGGGCAGGCATGGATGGGATCTTGGGAATGAGGAATTCCTGGCTGGGCTGGAATTGCCAGAGCAGCTGGGGCTGCCCCTGGATCCCTGGCAGTGGCCAAGGCCAGGCTGGACACTGGGGCTGGAGCAGCCTGGGACAGTGGGAGGTGTCCCTGCCATGGCAGGGGTGGCACTGGAGGGGCTCTGGGGTCCCTTCCCACCCAAACGATTCCCTGGATCTTCCCTGGTGTTGGGGCTGGAGCTCCAATGGGTCAGAGCCAGGGGGAGGAGGAGGAGGAGGAAGTTTTACTTCCTTCTGAAATCAGGGAATTAAGGAAGGATAAATGATCTGTGTGACCATCCTTCCTGGCATTGCTGTCACCCCACAAGGGGCACCCACCCTTTGGAATTCTGTATCCCAGTGAGGTTCTGCTGCTCCTGGGCCTTTCCCTCCTCCTTCCCTATCCCTGCACCACTGGAATCAGTGGGACCCCCAGCATCCCCGGTTTGGGGGGTCCTTTCCAGGCTGGGCAGGGGACAGGTGACACCGTGGGCAGGGCCCTGTGACCCCAGGGCTGTGAGGGGGGGGTCCCGGGCAGGCTCTGAGCCCCTCTGTGCCCCAGGCTGGCCCCCCAGCCTGGGCTCGGTGCTGGGCA
The DNA here is from genome assembly GCF_027477595.1 of Haemorhous mexicanus. Taxonomy (NCBI): domain Eukaryota; kingdom Metazoa; phylum Chordata; class Aves; order Passeriformes; family Fringillidae; genus Haemorhous; species Haemorhous mexicanus. Next base: position 75,608,217 of record NC_082345.1, read on the forward strand.
CGCTGCTGGAGCTCAGCACCTACGGGCTCCTGCTCTGCTGGACCGTGCGCTACTTCGGCCTGGAGCTGGACTGGGACAGGAGACTGCTGGACTCCAAAGTGGGTACGTGCCAGGGGCACGGCCTGCACGCCCCTCCCGGGGGCTGGCCCGGCCCGGGGCTGGCCCTGACCCACGGCTGTGCCCCCCTGCAGCCTTCACCTACCACGAGTTCACCACCTGGCTGCGCACGGTGACGCTGCCGCTCGTGGGGGTGGCCTTCCTGTCCCTGTCCTGGGAGATCCTCGTGGCCATGTACCGGTGGGTGTGGGGGGCACTGCGGGGCCCCCGAGGGTCTGAGGGGACTCCGGGGTGCCCCCAGGGGTGTGGGTGGACACTGGGGTGTCTCCAGGGGTGTGGGTGAAACCAGGGTGCCCCTGAGGGTGTGGGGGACACCAGGGTGCCCGTGGGGGACACTGGGTGCTCCCAGGGGCATGAGGGTGCAGCAGGGTGTCCCCAGGGGTGTGGGGGACACACCGGGGTGCCCCCAGGGGCATGGGGGACACTGGGTTGCCCCCAGGGGTGTGGGTAAAATCCAGGTGCTCCCAGGGGCGTGGGGGACACTGGGGTGACACCCTGGGAGCTGGGAAGGGGTGACCCTGCTCTGGGATTTGAGCAGTCAGACACAGCGTGGGGGGTTTTAACCCCCAAACCGGGGGGGCTGAGCCTCTGTGCCCCCATAACCCCCCAGTTATGTGCCCCCAGCTGTGCCTGCGTCCGGGGATGCTTCTGGAAGCTCTGGGCCACCCTGCAGTGGGCCATCATGGCCACGGCCACCGTGGGCCTGTTCGCCGTTAGCCTGGTGAGGCCTGGGGGCCACGGGGCTCTTGGGGACCCCCAAACCCCCCCAGGCCGTGACAGAGCCCCCTGCCCCCCCAGGTGCCCTTCACCTACATCGAGCACGAGTCCAACGGGAAGCTGTGGCCCGGGATCCACCAGATGTTCGGGGCCGTGGAGCGCTTCCAGGTGGTCAATTCCTACGGGCTCTTCCGCAGGATGACCGGCGTGGGCGGCCGGCCCGAGGTCATCCTGGAGGGCAGCTACGACGGGCACAGCTGGACCGTGAGTCTGGGCTGGGCACAGAGCCTGGGCTGGGCACGGGAGTGGGCACGGCTGGACACAGAGCAATGGGCTGGGCACGGGAGTGGGCACGGCTGGACGCAGAGTCTGGGCTGGGCACGGGAGTGGGCATGGCTGGACACAGAGTCTGGGCTGGGCACAGCTGGGCACAGAGTCTGGGCTGGGCATAGGAATGGGCACGGGAGTGGGCATGGCTGGACACAGAGCAATGGGCTGGGCACAGCTGGATACAGACTCTGTTCATGGCACAGGAATGGGCACAGCTGGACAGAGTCTGGGCTGGGCACGGGAGTGGGCATGGCTGGACACTGAGCAATGGGCTGGGCACAGCTGGGCACAGAGTCTGGGCTGGGCATAGGAATGGGCACGGCTGGACACAGAGTCTGAGCTGGGCACAGCTGGACACAGAATCTGGGCTGGGCACAGCTGGGCACGGCTGGGCACAGAGTCTGAGCTGGGCATAGAGTCTGGGCTGGGCACGGGAGTGGGCATGGCTGGACACAGAGCAATTGGCACAGCTGGGCACAGAGCCTGGGCTGGCCACAGCTGGACACTGAGCGAAGGGTGGGGACACAGAGTCGGGGTTGGGAAGGAGGTCTGAGGTCATGGAGTCCCAAGGCCCAGTTTTTCCTGCCAGGGAATTGCCCCTGGAGCTCCTCCTGCCAGGCCCAAGGGGCAGCAGAGGGCAGGAGCAGGGAATGGTGCAGTTGGTCTGGTTGGAAACATGGAGATCATGGAGTCCAGCCGTCTCCAGCACTGCCAAGGCCACCACTGCCCATGTCCCCAGGTGCCACATCCACGTGACTTTGAAATCCCTCTGGGAGTTGGGGACTCCAGCCTGTGCCAGGCCTGGGGAGCCCTTTCCAGGAGGAATTTTCCCAGTATCCAGCCTAAACCTTCCCTGTGGCAACTCGAGGCTGTTTCCTCTCATCCTGTCCCTCGCTGGGATTAGAGCCACCCTGGGTCCTTCCCCTGGGGCTCTGGTGACCCTGGGCAGGACCAGGCCCTTGGGTGGATCAGGTTCTGGAGGTGTCCTGCCCCAGAATCCCAGGATTTTGGCTGGGAACATCCTTTTCCTGGGGTTGAGGTGACCCCAAGCAGGGTGAGACACAGGTTGGGTCAGCGGTGGTTGGTGCTGTCCCTGTCACAGAATCCCAGGATTATGGGTGGGAATGTCCTTTTCCTGAGGCTGTGGTGGCCCTGGGCAGGACCATGCCCATGGTTGGATCAGGTTCTGGATGTGTCCCTTTTACAGAATCCCAGGATTTTGGGTGGGAATGTCCTTGTCCTGGGCTTGAGATGACTCAAGGCACTTGGTTCGATCGGGTTTTGGGGGTGTCCCTTCTACAGAATCCCAGGATTTTGGGTGGGAAGGTGTTTTCTTGAGGCAGAGGTAACTCCAGGCACTTGGTTGGATTGGGTTCTGGAGATGTCCTGCCCCAGAATCCCAGGATTTTGGGTGGGAATGTCCTTGTCCTGGGCTGAGGTGACTCCAGGCGCTTGGTTGGATCAGGTTCTGGAGGTGTCCTGCCCCAGAATGCCAGGATTTTGGGCGGGAATGTCCTTGTCCTGGGCTGAGGTGACTCCGGGCACTTGGTTGGATCAGGTTCTGGAGATGTCCTGCCCCAGAATGCCAGGATTTTGGGCGGGAATGTCCTTGTCCTGGGCTGAGGTGACTCCAGGCACTTGGTTGGATCAGGTTCTGGAGGTGTCCTGCCCCAGAATCCCAGGATTTTGGGTGGGAATGTCCTTGTCCTGGGCTGAGGTGACTCCAGGCGCTTGGTTGGATCAGGTTCTGGAGGTGTCCTGCCCCAGAATCCCAGGATTTTGGGTGGGAATGTCCTTGTCCTGGGCTGAGGTGACTCCAGGCACTTGGTTGGATCAGGTTCTGGAGGTGCCTCTTCACAGAATCCCAGGATTTTGGGTGGGAATGTCCTTGTCCTGGGCTGAGGTGACTCCAGGCACTTGGTTGGATCAGGTTCTGGAGGTGTCCTGCCCCAGAATCCCAGGATTTTGGGCGGGAATGTCCTTGTCCTGGGCTGAGGTGACTCCGGGCCCCGGGTGGGGCTGGGTGCCGGAGGTGTGCCTGTCGCCGTTGCCATGGCAGCCGTTCCCTCGCCAGGAGATCGAGTTCATGTACAAGCCGGGGAACGTGAGCGCGGCGCCGGCCGTGGTGGCCCCGCACCAGCCCCGCCTGGACTGGCAGCTCTGGTTCGCCGCCCTCGGGCCCCACCAGAGCAGCCCCTGGTTCAGCGCCCTGGTGCTGCGCCTGCTGCAGGGACAGCCCGACGGTCAGACACGGGGACAGGGGGACAGGGGCTGGGGGGCTCTGGGGGCAGGGGGACTCTGGGGGCTCTGGGGGCAGGGCAAGGGGGCTGGGGACACGGGACACTGGGGGCTCTGGGGGCAGGGGGCATGGAGGGTGGGGACAGGGGTAACAGGGGCTGGGGGGCTCTGGGGGCAGGGACGCGGGGGCCTGGGGCTCTGGGGGCAGGGCAGGGGGGCTGGGGACATGGGAGACTGGGGGCTCTGGGGGCAGGGGGCATGGAGGGTGGGGACAGGGGTAACAGGGGCTGGGGGCTCTGGAAACGGGACATGGAGGCTGGGGGCTCTGGGGACAGGGGACATGGAGGGTGGGGACAGGGTTAACAGGGGCTGGGGACTCTGGAAATGGGACATGAAGGCTGGGGGCTCTGGGGGCAGGGGACATGGAGGGTGGGGACAGGGGTAACGGGCTGGGGGGCTCTGGGGACAGGGGACGGGGGGGCTGGGGGCTCTGGGGGCGGGGCAGGGGGGCTGGGGACAGGGGTAACAGGGGCTGGGGGGCTCTGGGGACAGGGACGGGGGGGCTGGGGGCTCTGGGGGTGGGGCAGGGGGGCTGGGGACACGGGACACTGGGGGCTCTGGGGGCAGGAGACATGGAGGGTGGGGACAGGGGTAACAGGGGTGGGGGCTCTGGGGACAGGGGACGGGGGGGCTGGGCTCTAGGGATAGGGGACATGCAGGGTGGGGACAGGGGTCATGGGGGCTGGGGACTCTGGGGACAGGGGACACAGAGTGCTGGGGCTCTGGGGGCAGGGCAGGCGGGCTGGGGACATGGGGGGCTGGAGGCTCTGGGGACAGAGTACACAGGGGGCTGGGGGTCTGGGGACCCAGAGTATGGTGGGACCTCCCCAGCATCGGTGCCACCATCGGTGGTTTTGGGGTGTCCCTGGATGGATTTGGGGTGTCCCCACGGCCTTGGAGGTGTCCATGTTTGGGTTTGGGGTGTTCCTGCAGCCCTGGGGGTGTCCCCGGGTATGTTTGGGGTGTCCCTGTTTAGGTGTGGGTGTTGTGTTTGGCCGTGTTGGGGCTGTCCCCCGTGTGCCAGGGCTGTCCCCCATGCCGGGGCTGTCCCAGCTCTGACCCCTGTCCCGCAGTGATCCGCCTGGTGCAGACGGACGAGTCCCGGTACCCGTTCCACGGCCGCCCGCCCACCTTCCTGCGGGCCCAGCTCTACAAGTACTGGTTCACATCCCCCAGCGAGGGCAGGTGAGCGGGGAGGGGCCCCTGCAGCCCCCAGCCCGGCCTCGGGGGGGTTTGGGGTCACCTGAGCCCCCTGTGTCCCCAGCCCGGGCCCGGCGCCGTGGTGGCGGCGGCAGCACGTGCAGGAGTTCTTCCCGGCCGTGTCCCTGGGAGACCCCACGCTGGAGTCCCTGCTCAGCCAGCACGGCCTCAAGGTGGGCACGGGGTGACCCCTCCCTGGGCCCTGACCCCTGTCCTTCAGCACCCCTGACCCCCTTCCCTTGCCCCCAGCTCTCTCCCTGACCCTGTTCCATTTCTCATGACTCTCTCCTCCTTCACCTTGATCCCCTTCCCTCACCTTTGATCCCCGAGCCCCCATGCCAGCCCCCTTCCCTGACCCACTTTGTTGGCCCCCTGACCCTCTCCCCCCACCCTGACCCCTTTTTTGGCCCCTGATCCCCCCTTCCCTCACTCCTGAGCCCCCATCCTTCCCTCTCCCTTGTTCCCTGGACCCCTTCCCTGTCCCTTGTTCCCCTGACTCCCTCTTCCTGGCCCCACCTCCCCCTCCCTGACCCCCTTCACTTGCCCCATTCCCTCACCCTGATCCCCTTTATCAGCCCCTGATCCACCCTTCCCTTACCCCTCACCCTCTCCCTGTCTCCTGACCCCATTCCCACACTGGGATCCCCTTTTTCAGCCCCTGGCCCTTTTCCCTCACATCCAATCCCTTCCCCCCCTCAACCCCATTTTTTCTCCAAGACAATCCCCCTGACCCCTTTCCCCCCCCAGCACAATCCCCCTGACCCCTTTCTCCCAGGACAATCCCCCTGACCCCATTTCCCCCCAGCACAATCCCCCTGACCCCGTTTGCCCCCAGCACAATCCCCCTGACCCATTCCCCCCAAAGACAATCCCCCTGACCCCATTTCCCCCCAGCACAATCCCCCTGACCTCTTTTCCCCCCCAGCACAATCCCCCTGACCTCTTTTCCCCCCCCAGCACAATCCCCCTGACCCCGTTTCCCCCCAGCACAAGCCCCCTGACCCCTTTCCCCCCAGCACAATCCCCCTGACCCCTTTCCCCCCAAGACAATCCCCCTGACCCCTTTCCCCCCAGGACAATCCCCCTAACCCCTTTCCCCCCAGCACAATCCCCCTAACCCCTTTCCCCCCAAGACAATCCCCCTGACCCCGTTTGCCCCCAGCACAATCCCCCTGACCCCGTTTGCCCCCAGGACAAGCCCCCCTGACCCCTTTCCCCCAGGACAAGCCCCCGCTGCGCCGCCGGGCTGACGCCGTGCTGCCGCGCCTGCTGGGCTCCGTGCGCCGCCTGTGCCAGCCCTTCTCGGGCCCCGCCCTGCTCTGGTCCCTCTACCTGGTGGCCGCCACCGCGGGGCTGCTGCGGGCCCTGGCCCGGCGGGCCCGGGGGGCGCCGCCCCCCGCCCGCCACAAAGGGCCCCGGGAGCGGGGGGAGCGCAACGGGGCGCGGGGCACCGAGGGGGCGCGGGGCACCGAGGGGACACGGGGCACCGAGGGGACGCGGGGCACCGAGGGGGCGCGGGGCACCGAGGGGACACGGGGCACCGAGGGGGCGCGGGGCACCGAGGGGGCGCGGGGCACCGAGGGGGCGCGGGGCACCGAGGGGGCGCGGGGCACCGAGGGGACACGGGGCACCGAGGGGGCGCGGGGCACCGAGGGGACGCGGGGCACCGAGGGGGCGCGGGGCACCGAGGGGACACGGGGCACCGAGGGGGCGCGGGGCACCGAGGGGGCGCGGGGCACCGAGGGGGCGCGGGGCACCGAGGGGGCGCGGGGCACCGAGGGGGCGCGGCCCGAGGGCCGGCACGGCAACAAGAGGAAGAAGTAGCCCCCGCAGCCCCCCCAAAGACGGGGGACAGGGAGGGAGTCCCCGGGTGGGGGGGCAGCGCTTGTTGGACCCCGGCCCGGGGGTGCCCGTGTGCCAGTGCCTTCAGCACGGGGTGGCCATGCGGGGTGGGGACACACCCGGGGCTTGGGGACACCTCCCCCTGCTACCTGGGGACCCCTTGGGGGCACCTCCCCAGTGTCCAGGCACTCCTGGGGACCTCTCCCTGCTACCTGGGGACCCCTCCCTAGGGTTTGGGGGCTGCTTGGGTACATGTCCCCGTCTCTGGGCACCCTGCCCCAGTGCCCAGGAACCCCTTGGGGACCCAGCCCCAATGTCGGGGGACCCTCCCCAGTGCCCAGGGACCCCTCCAGGCCCCACGGTGGGGGATCTCAGCACAGGTCAGGGGCTCAGAGCGAGTGGGGGCTCTGTGCCCACGGGCTGGAGCAGTTTGGGCACTGCCAGCCCTCCGGTTACCCTGCCCAGCCCCTCAGGTCACTTTGGGGTCCCCCCCAGCACTTTGGGGTGCTCCCCCCCGTGGGCTCTGCCCATCCCATGGTTCCCCCCTGCCCGGCTCAGCCTGAGCCCAGAGGTTTCCTATAATTTTCTAATTAAAGCCTTTGACATTCCAGCCCTGCAGCTCTCCTGGATTTGGGGGGTCCTGCCTGGGGCAGGGGGACTGGCACAGGGGTGTGACAGGAGCAGGTTTATTGTAGAGCCCAGGGCGGGGCCCGGGGGTGCTGCGGGGGGCCCGGCAGGGTCCGGGGGCCCGGCCGGGTCCGGGGGTCACCCCGCGGGGTGCAGGGTCACCAGCAGAGCTGCCCCGGGCAGTATTTGTCAATGAGGCCCTGGTAGTAAGTGCGGAGCTGCTGCACGTCGGGCAGCTCCTCCTGCTTGGTGTACAGGTCGAACTTGCTGCGGGGCAGACGGGGGGGTCAGGGCGGGGTCTGCACCCCCCAGAGCCGCGGGGGGCCCGGCCGAGCCCCCAGCCCCCCCCGGGCACGCACTTGAGCTCGCGGAGCCAGGGCAGCATGCGGCGATCCTCCTCCGAGCACAGGTGCCCGTAGTCGCCGTGGGCGTGCCAGGGGTAGAAGGAGTGGAAGCGAATCATGTAGAAGGCCTGGCGTGGGGAGGGGGGTGGGACACGGGTTTAGGGTGCTCCCCCCGCACCCCCAAACCTCCCGGGGGTCCCTGAGCCCCCCCGCACTGAGCTCACCTCCTTGGGCAGGGCGAAGTTGTTGAACTTCATCACTTGGTACATGTACTCTGAAAAGGGGGGGGGGTGTGGGGAGGGGCTGGACCCCCACTGGGGGGGACCCCGAGAGGTGCGGAGCCCCCCCAGAGGCACAGAGCCCCCCCGGGAGCTGCAGCCCCTGCCCCACACCAAGGGCTGCAGTCCTTGCAAAGGGGGCGGGGGGGGGGGGTCAGCACAGCCCCGGGGGGCACCAGGGCCCCATTTGGGGCGGGGGGCCCGCCCTGCCCCCACGAGGGAACCCCCAGCGCCCCAAACTCACCATCGTGGCCCCAGGACATGAGGACGTTGTCCAGGCCACAGCCGGGCTGGTACATCCCGTACTCGGTGCTGGGGAAGGGGTGGGGGCTGAGGGGCTGGACCCCCCCTACAGCCCGGCCGGGCCGGGGGTACAGCCCCCGCCCCCCAAACCCCCCCGGGGGTCCGGCTCACCTGTACCGGGGGTCTTTGGTGTCGGGGTTGTCGTGGAAGGTGGAGTCCCCGTAGACCACCGACTTCTGCACCTTGCAGCCCACCGGGAAGGTGTCCCCGACCACGGCCCACTGCCGGGGGGCACGGAGGTCACAGCACCCCCCGAGGGTCCCCCGGCCGCGGGGGGACCCCCCTGAACCCCCTCCCCACCGTGCCGCTCACCTGGGGCTCCCCGAACAGCACCAGCACCTTGCCCAGGTCGTGCAGGAGCCCCACGAGGTGGAACCAGTCTGGGGGCGAGCGGGGCCGTGTCACCCCGGGCCGGGGACCCGGCGGGGGACGGGGCGGGCAGGGCGGGCTCCGGCCCTACCTTTGTCGGGGTGCGCCCGGCGGATCCCCTCGGCCGTCTGGAAGGCGTGGAAGGAGTTGGGGAAATCCACGTCGGGGTCCGACTCGTCCACGAGCTGGTCCAGCAGCTCCAGCGCCTCCATCACGCTCATCCTCCGCAGCGAGCAGGAGCCGTACTGGGCGCTCTGGGGACACGCGACACGTGGGGACAGCGCCGTCCCCTCCTCGGGGGGCTGGTGCCCCTCGGTGCCCCCAGACGGGCTGGGATGGGGCGGCGGGGCTGGGTGTGGGGTGCGGGGGGGGAGGGCTGGCGCACCCCCGCTGTGGTGGCACCGGGGGACACGGGGTGGCACCGGGGGACACGGGGTGGCCCGGGGCAGCTCGCACCTTCCTGCGGACGAACTCCACGGTCTGGTGGGTGTGCATGAGCAGGTAGGTGTTGTACACGCGGTCGATCAGCTTCCCCTCCTGCGGGGCAGCACCGGGGGCTGGGGGGGCTCCGCGGGCTCCCCCCGTGTCCCCCCACCCAGCCCGGGTGCCAGAGCCCCCCGGGCTGCTCCCGCCAGCGGGGCGGGACTCCCAGCGCGGCTCTGGGGGCAGCCGGACCCCAGGGACCCCCGGACCGCCCGGTTGGGGACCCCCGCCCACCCCGGCACCCCCCACTCACGGTGTAGTTGCGGAGCTCGCTCTTGGCCTTGCCGGGTTTGGGCTCCTCGGAGGAGTCGGGGCCCTGCGGGGGACGGGGCTCAGCGGGACCCGCGTGGGCACCGCGGGACCGGGACAGGGGACAGGGACAGCAGCGGCTCAGGGGGTCCCATCCTGCCCCCAGCCCGGGCACTGCGGGAGGGGGACAGGGACAGACGGGACCAGGGGTCCGGTCCTGTCCTGCTCCTCTGGCCCAGGCTCTGCGGGACAGGGACACGGCGCAGGGACAGGAGGCTGGGGACAGGGGGACACTAGCACCTAGGTGGTCATTTGGGATCGCACCGTCACAGGGGGTCACAGTGTCACCCACCAATGCATGGGGTCACACAGTGTCACAAACTATCACACACAGTCACACTTTGTCACACGGTGTCACACACTATCACACAATGTCACACTTTGTCGCACGGTGTCACACACTATCACACACTATCACTGTGTCACACGGTGTCACATGCTGTCACAGATCACCACGCACTGTCCCCCCCGGGGCACAGATGGACCGGGCGGTGCCATCCCCGATCCCTGGGGGGGGTCCAGCCCCGGCTGTCCCCGTTGGGGACAATGTGCAGGTCCCTGCTGAGCCCCACGGGTGCTGTGGGACACCCCCCGGGCTGGCCCTGTCCCCCCAACCCTGCCCAGCGTGGGGAGCAGCTCGGGGGTCTCGGGACCCCCGACCTGCAGGGGATCCCCCAGGCTGGGACCCTTTGAGGTGGGGTGGCACCCCCCAGCAGGGACGGCATGGCCAAGGGGTCTCCTCTGCCCCCAGGGCTGGGGATGGCGCGGGTGTGTCTGCCCCCCCCCAGGTGTGTCTGCTCCCCCCGGTGTGTCTGCCCCCCCCGGTGCAGCCCCCCGCCCCACTCACCTCCTGCAGGCTGCTCATGCTGGGTCTGGGGGCTCCCGGGCTGCGGGGTGGCTGCTGCACCCCCGCTTTTATGGCGGGGGGTGGCGCGGGGGGCCCGCCCGGCCCCGCGGGGACAATCGGTGACCAGTTAACCCGCCCCGGTTAATGTTTGACCCCGCGCCCGCCTGGGGGGCTGCGGCTCCCGGAGGGGGCTGGGGGACCCCCGGGCCGGGCACCCCCAGCGCCGGTGACCCCCGGGTGGGGCCGCGGAGTGACCCCGCAGGGACGCGGGGAGCGGAACCGGCCCTGGGGACGTGGGGCACGGGGGGCTGGGGGCACAGCGGGGACACCGGGCTGGCACTGCCCCGGGCGGGGGGGGACGGGGACAGCGCAATGGCACGGGTGTGACAGGGCACGGCCCGGGCTGGCACGGGCTGACAGGGCACGGGTGAGCACGGGCACGTGTGGGCACGGCCAGGACAGGGCACGGACACGGCCGGGCATGGGCACGTGTGGGCACAGGCACGGACACACGTGTGAGTGTGAGTGTGTCCCCACTGTCCCCACATCTGTCCCCACAGCCGTGTGGGCACAGCCTCTGCCTGTCACCTCCTGCCCCTGAGGGACCCACTGCCTGTCCCTGGACACGGCTGCCCTCACCCACCCCCGCCCCGTCCCCATGGGATCACCGTGCCCCATCCCTGCCCCATTCCCATGGGATCACTGTGCCCCATCCCTGCCCGTCCCCATGGGATCACCGTGCCCCATCCCTGCCCCATCCCTGCCCCATCCCTGCCCCATCCCTGCCCCGTCCCCATGGGATCACCGTGCCCCATCCCTGCCCCGTTCCCCATGGGATCACCGTGCCCCATCCCTGCCCCATTCCCATGGGATCACCGTGCCCCATTCCTGCCCCATTCCCATGGGATCACCGTGCCCCATCCCTGCCCCATTCCCAGGGGATCACCGTGCCCCATCCCTGCCCCATCCCTTCCCATCCCCATGGGATCACCGTGCCCCCATCCCTGCCCCATCCCCATGGGATCACCGTGCCCCATCCCTGCCCCATCCCCATGGGATCACCGTGCCCCCATCCCTGCCCCATTCCCATGGGATCACCACGCTCCATCCCGGCTCCTCCTCCTCACACGTTTTGTTTATTCCACCCAAACCAGGATTCCCGGGAAGCAGCGAGCTGGGCCAGGGTGGGTTGGGCACCCACCGGGCCCAGCGGGGGCACCCAGGGGAGGGGACAAAGGCCTGGGGACCCCATGCGCCCTTCAGGTCCCCCAGTGCCCCTCAGCAGCTCCACGGGGTGTGGGAAGTCCTGGGACACCCGTGGGGTGGACAGGGCTCCTGGCGGCATCCATGGGATCCCACAGAACGTCCTGGGACACCCAGGGGACACTTGAGACATTCCTGGGACATCCTGTGCTGAAACTGGGACACCCAGGGGATGGACACTGAGGGGCAGCTCCGTCCGTGTGGCACCCGGGGACATCCTGTCCCTGAACCTGCCGGGACACCCAGGTCCTCTGGGGAATGGGGGCGGGGAGGTCCCGGGAGGATTGGGGTGCTCCCGGGAATGGGGTGTTCTGGGAATGGGGGTGCTCTGGGAATGGGAGTGTTCCCAGGAATGGGGGTGTTCTGGGAATGGGAGTGCTCTGGGAATGGGGGTGTTCCCGGGAATGGGGGTGTTCCTGGGAATGGGGTGCTCTGGGAGAACAGGCACATTCCTATGGGAATGGGAATGCTTTGGGAATGGGGGTGTTCTGGGAATGGGGGTGTTCCTGGGAATGGGGGTGTTCCTGGGAATGGGGGTGTTCCCAGGAATGGGGTACTCTGGGAATGGGGGTGCTCTGGGAGTGGAGTGCTTTGGGAATGGGGGTGTTCCCGGGAATGGGGGTGCTCTGGGAATGGGGGTGCTCTGGGAATGAGGGTGCTCTGGGAATGGAGTGCTTTGGGAATGGGGTGCCCCGGGAATGGGGGTGCCCCGGGAATGGAGTGCTCTGGGAATGGGGGTGCCCCGGGAATGGGGGTGCCCCGGGAATGGGGGTGCCCCGGGAATGGGGGTGCCCTGGGAGGACAGGGCTGTTCTGGAGGGAATGGGGCTGCTGCTCTTGGGGGGCTGCTCAAGCTGCTCCCCGGAGGGGGGGGTGGCACAGTGACCTGGGGTCACACATTCCTGTCCCACCGGGCCGTGGGGTGACAGCTCTGGGGGGTGACAGGGATGTCACACGTGTCCCCTCATGTCCGTGTGGGCACCCACTGAGCCTGTGGGGACACGACGTGGGGGTGTCCCCGAGGGTGCAGCGGGGGACAGGTCTGGGACAGGCAGCAGTGGGCCACAGGACCCCAACCTTTCCACTGCCCCCCACATTTGGGGACATCTCCCTATGGCCAGCTCCTGCCGGGCTGTGGGTGACACAGGCTGGGACAAGGTGCCAGGGGAGGGGACAATGCTCACGCTGAGGAGGGCAGGACCCCCCCAGCACCCGGGAAGGTGCCAGCCCCAGGTGGGACCCCCAGGTGGGGAAGGTGCTGGGGGCTCCCCCAGCCCGGAGCGGGGTCCCTGTGCCCTGTCCTTGCCGGGCCCCCACCCCCAGTGTCCCCCTGGGGAAGGACTGGGGCGCTGGGGGTGCCCTGGGGGGCTCCGGGGGTGCCACGGCGGGCACGGGAGTGCTGAGTCAGCAGGAGCGCGGCCGGAGGGGCTTGCACGAGGTCCCGGCGCTGCTGCGGTCAGCGCGATTCCCGGTGGCCCTTGGACCCGCCCCGCACAGACTGGCCACTGCCAGCCGCCGCGGGCCACCGCGGGTCACCCCGGGCCACCACCGGCCACCAGGGGCCACTCTGAGCCACCAAGAGTCACTACGGGCCAGCGCCGGTCACCGTGAGTCGCTCTGGGCCACCGCCAGTCCCTGTGGGCCACCGCCGGCCACCACGATCCCGCTGGGTCATCACGGGCCACCAGCAGTCCCCAGGTCGCCGCTGCAGCTCCTGTCCGTCCCTGGCCACCCCGGGGCTCCATCAGGGGCTTGCGGTGCCCGGAGCCCCCCGGGGCGGCGGCGGCGGCGCGGAGGAGCCCGCGGCGGTGCTTGGGGGTCCCGCGGGGCGGGGGCGCGCCCCCCCCTCAGCCGTAGCTGTGGGGGCTGTTGGGGTTCATGGGGGACGAGTCGCGGCGGCCCGACTGTCCCCGCAGCTGCCACAGGCGGTGGCTCAGGTTCTGCACCTGGCAGGTGCCCAGCACGCAGCCCACCCGCATCAGGTGTGCCCCGACGTGCCGGCGGTCCCGGGCGGGCCGGGGGTCGTGCCGGGGGTCCCGCCGCAGGATGAGGCGCCGGACGTGCCACGGGGGGGGCCGCGGGGCGGGCGGGCGGTGCCGGAGGGCGGCCCACGGGCCGTGCCGGGGAACCGGAGCTCGGTGTCGCAGGGTCCCGACGGGCTGCGGGGCTGGGGGGTCTCCGGGCAGAGCGGGGATCCGCTCCGGGGGGCTCCGCGCCGGGGGGGGCCTGCGGGAGAGAAGGGACACGGTCAGGGGGACACAGCTGCGGCTCCCAGGCACGGGGGTGGCACCGCGACAGCAGCGGGGAGGCACCGGGCATCTCTGAGCCCAGAGCCAGCGCTGAGCGCCGGGCCTCCGGAGGAGAGGGAGGAGGAGGAGGAGGAGGAGGAGAAGGAGGAGGAGGAGGAGGAAGCAGCCGCTACCTGCAGGCACACACGTACCCCGAGCACACGGACACGTGTCCCGCGCACACGACACCTCCGGGCACCCGCCGGTCCCGCCGGAGCCCCCCCGGCTCCCCCCGCTCCGCCCACCCCGTTCCCACGGCCTCTGCCCCGGCTGTGGCACCCACGCCCGTGCCCCGGGCACCCGCGGGGGGGTCCGGCCTCCGGCACCCCCGCGGTGCCACAGAGCTCCCCCGTGCCTCAGTGTCCCGGGGACACTTTTTCCTCAGGGTTCCCCTCCTCAGTTCCAAGGAACTTGGAGTTTTTGGTCCAATCCTCAGTCCCGTCCTTTTCCCTTTTTTAAATATTTCCTCCCCACTTGAACCCTCGTCCCGTGCCCCAGAGGACCCCAGCCCCAGCCCAGCCCACCCCGGCCATGGCAGGGGCTGCCCGGGCCCTGCGGAGTCGGGGTGCCCCGGTGCCCCCCACGCACGGCGGTGCCAGGCTGCCCCTCCCGCACCCCCCGAGCCAGGCGGGGATCCCCGGGCTCCGGGGCCGGCCCAGACGCGCTCCCCGAGCAGAGACACGCACCCGCACGTGCGGGGTGTGCACACTCACACGGGGGGGCTGTCCCGACCCCAGGTGGCACTTCAGCACCCCAGAGACCTCCCCAGGGCACCCACACCGGCCACGGGCACCCCCGAGCTCCTGCCCTCACTAAATCTCTGTCCCGGCGAGTGCCAGCCCCCGCGGCTCTGGCACGCCCGGCACACCTTTGCACACCTTTGCACACCTGGCACACCTCTGCACACCTTCACACACCTGGCACCCCCGGGCGCGCCGTGCCCCCGGTGCCCCCAGAGCCCATGGCGGGGGCCGGGACCCCGCACCCCCCGCCCGGCACCGCGTCCCCGGGGTGGGGGCCCGGCAGGAGACGCTGCCCCGGGACCCCCCCCGGCCCCCATCCCGGGGGGACGCGGAGGGCGCGGAGCTGGCTGGCGGGCAGGGGGCGCGGGAAAAGGGGGGGCGGGGCCGGGCAGGGTGCGGGGAAGGGAGGTGCGGGCGTGCAGGACGAGCGGGGAGGGGGCTCGGCAGGGGCTCGGGCCGGGGCTCGTCCCAGGCAGAGAAAGAGGGCAGGGGGTTCCAGAAGGGTCCGGGCAGGGGTGCGGACAGAGGGTGCGGACAGGGGTGCGGGCGGGGCAGGGATCGGGCAGGGTCCCTCACCTGCGCGGCGGCAGGGCCCGGCCGTGGGGCAGCTCCAGAAGGCACAGCGCGAAGCTGACGCAACCCAGCGCCAGCGGGGCCGGGGCTCGCATGGCCGGACGGGACGGGACGAGCGGCGGCGGCGGCGGGAGACACGGGGACGGTGACTCGGTGGGGGGGTCGCGCTGGGATCCGGCTCCAGATCGCAGCCCTCTTCTCGTCCCGCCCCGGCCCCGCTCTCTGCCTGTGCCCAGCCGGGGGCGGCGCGGGGTCCCGGCGGTACCTGCGCGGGACCGGGCTGCGCTGGCTCGGGGTCGGCTCTGTCCCCGCTCGGCGCTGCCGCTCCCCGCCCCGGCCCAGGTTAAATATCGCCGGGGCCGGCGGGCGGGAGGAGCTCAACGGGACGGGAGGAGCTGCGGGCGGGAGCAGCCCCGCACCGCCCTCGGCTCCGCACCGGCCCCGGACCCCCGGCCGCGCACCGGCTCCGCACCTTCCCGGCACCGCAGCGGCCCCGCAACCCCCAAGTCCTGCGGCACCCCGGCCCCGCATTGCCCCCTCCCAGACCCCGCATTGCCCCTCCCAGACCCCGCGCTGCCCCTCCCAGACCCCGCGCTGCCCCTCCCAGACCCCGCGCTGCCCCCGGCCCCCTCGGCCCCGCACCGCCTTTGCACCTTCCCCGGCCCCTCTTCACCCCTGCAGCCCCCAGCCCCGCACCAGTCCCGGTTCCGCAGCGGCCCCGGCCCGCACCTTCCCTGGCACCGCCCCAACCCCGCAGCACCCCAGGGCCGCGCCGGCCCCGAACCTCGCCCCGGTACCGCACGTACCCGTCCCCCTCGGCCCCGCTGCCCCCGGGACCTTCCCGGCGCGGGGCCGGGACTGGGGAGGGGCCCTGGGGCTGGGCTGGGCTGGGGGACCCGTCTGGGGGCAGTGGGATGGGACTGGGCTGGGGCTATTGGGGGATCTGGGCACCCCCGCAGCCCCGGTGGCGGGCCGGGTCCGGGCTGCCCCGTGCCACGTCGCTCCGGGCCCTGCCAAGCCCGGTGTGTCCTCCCGCCTGGCACCGCCGGGCAGCGAGGCCCCCCCGGGCACCCCGACACCCCCCTGCCCTGGCGGGGACCCCGGGGGGACAGAGCCCCCCCAGTGCAGCCCAGTGCCCCAGTAGGGACAGCCCCGTGTGCCCCCCGGCCCCCTCGGGGGGCAGCGCCACCCCCGGTTCTGCCAGGGCTGATTCCATGGTTTCCAGCATCACATGGGGCCTGGCAGAGCAAATAAGGAATGTAAATCCGCAGGGATCAGGCGGGCCCCGCTCCCGCCGGGCAGCAGCTCCCCCAAACTGGGGTGATGGGGTCCCGGGGGGGGCTCCTGGGGGGCTGCTCCTGAGCCTGCAGGGGAGGGGTCCCCACAGCTTCCCTCGCTGGGACCCCCGGCCAGGACCCCCACCCTGCTCGGGGCCGGAGCTCCCGGGGGGGTTGGGGGAGGACCCCCGGCACCCCTGGGTCCCGAGCCTACCGGACCCCAGGGTTGGGGGTTCCCTCTCCCCCCGGCGCGGCTTCCCCAGGCCGAGGGCCGGGGGCCTCCGCGTGCCCGGAATCGCTGGGATTCTTCCGCATTATCGGGACACAAAGGCTCCACACACCCGGCCCCGTGCGGGGGGATTTGGGGCAGCACCTGATCCCGGCGCGGGGGGGACCGGCGGGGGCGGCGGGACACGGCCCCGAGCGGGGCGGGGGGCACGGCCGGCCCCCGCCGCGACCCCCGGTGCCGCCCGGCTCCCGGGGAATTCCTGCCGCTGGGCTGCCGCTGGATTGCCCCAGCGAGAGGGAAATCCGGCTCAAAACAAGGCCGAGAGCCGCGGGTGGGGGTACCCTGGGCCCCCCGACCCCCGCCCTGAGCGCACCGCCGCCACCGCGGTGTCCCCACGGCTGTGCCCGCGAGTGTCACCCTGTGGGATGTGGGGCACAGATCTCAGAGGTGACATCTGTCACCCAGCACGGCGCAGTGGCAGCGCGCCGACAGCGACCCCAGGGCCATCCCAGGCTCCGGGCTGGGGTCCCCTCCCAGGCCCTTGTGCGGGTCCCCGCGAGGGGCGGGGCCAGCCGCTGTCACCCCCAGGTGTCACCAGGGTCAGTGTCACCAGAATCAGGCGGGGCACGAGGAGGGGGCTCCGGGGACATGGCAGGGGTGCAGCTGAGCCCCCGGCCCCCCAGCAGGGGCAGGACGCGTTTCCCTGCCCTCCTCCTCCTCAGGGATCACCATCCCTGGGGCGCTGGGAAGGAGCCCGGGCGCTGCCCCCTGCCCGGCCGTGCTGGGTCCGCCTGTCCCCTCACGGCCACCCCGGCACGGGTGATGGCTGGAGCCACCCCGGGAGCTGCTGCGGCCCGGTCGTGCCACAGCTGGACCCGCACCGGGAGCTGCCGCCCCCGGGTCACCTCATCTGTCCCCGGGGCCCGGCGGCGCTTTCCCTCTCCCTCTCCCTTTCTCTCTTCCTCTCTGCTGGCTCCCGGCCCTGGGAACCCAGGAGAAGTTTTAATTAGCTTAATTGCCTGCTGGCTGAGGCCCCGGGGCAGGGCGAAGGCTGCGAGCAGCACCCACAGCCCCGCTCCGGTCACCCCCTCCCCAAAAGGCGCCTCTGGGTGCTGGGACCCCCCGAGCAGCGCCCGCCGTGTCCCGGCGGGGGCGGGGGGCACAGCCGGGACCCCCAAACCCAGGGGCCGCTACCCCATCCCTGAGCCCACCGGGACCCCCTGCCGGCAGCCCGGCACCCCCGAGGCGGCCGCGCGCGGGCCCGGAGCCGTGTCCCGCCGGGCAGCGGAGACAGGGACACTCCGGGACATCGGGCTCCGCGTCCGGGCCGCGGGGACGGCCGGGAGCTGCCGGGAGAGGGAAGGAACCGCGTCCGCCGGCCTGCAGACACGTCCGTGTCCCCAGGGTCACCAGCATCCCCAGTGTCACCAGCACCCCCAGTGCTCCCAGTGTCCCCAGTGTCCCCAGCATCCTCAGGGTCCTCGCTATCCCCAGTGCTCCCAGTGTCCCCAGCATCTTCAGGAACCGCAGCAAGCCCCAGTGTCCCCAGGGTCCCCAGGAGCAGCTCTTGCCCGAGAGGATCCCGGGCACCCAGCACGACCGGGCTCTGCGCGTGCCTTGTGTCCCCGTGCCCGTGCCCCCTCCTGTCCCCTCCCCGTGTCCTGCGCTCCCCGTGCCCGCTGCTGCCCCTGCGGGTCCCGCACAGTCCCTGCTGCCGTGTCACCGCTGCCACCACAGCCCGCGGCACCGCCAGCTGCCACCGCTCCCTGCAGTGCCAGCCCCGCGGTGCCAGTGCCAGCCCCGCGGTGCCAGTGCCAGCCCCGCGGTGTCAGTGCCACCCCTGCCTGCCAGTGCCAGCCCTGCGGTGCCGACCCCCCCGGTCACTGCCAGGGTGGATCAGCCCGGTTTTCCTGTTCCCAGCCTCCGGCACCTCTCCGGTCCCACGTCCCCGCTGTCACCTTCGCCGGGTACCCGATCCTTGGGCTGTCCCCGCTCTGTCACCCTGCTGGTGGCCCCGTGGCACTGTCCCGCGGGGTCACAGCCGGCCCCCAGCGGGTGTCCCCGCTCTGTGCCCGCACAGACCCCTGTGCTCCCTGCGCACCGAGGTCCGGGTGTGGCTCCGTGCAGGGGACACGGGGATGCGGACACCTGGGGTGCGGGGACACGGGCACGGCCACTCCGGTGCCATCAGCACCCGGTTGGTGCCCGAGCCGTGCCGGAATGGGCACGTGGCACAGGGACAGCCGCGGCTCGATGCCACCACCGGTCACCGCTGGCCCAGTGCCGCGGGTGTCCCCAGGAGCCGCCCGTGCCGTGGGACCCGCCCTGGGCAAGCTCTGCCAGGAGCGGGGCCCGCGCGGTGCGGGGGTCTCGGCGGGGACCCCGCGGCCGTGCCCGGCACGGAGCCAGCCGTGTCCCGACACGCCGCACTTGTCCCGACAGGCGGCGGCCGGCGGGGCCGGGCGGAGGCGCAAGGACTGGGCAGGGTTGCATCACCCCCGCCCGGGGTGCGGGGTGCGGGGTGCGGGGGGACCCCACTCGGGGGCTGCGGGGGCCGGCCGCACGTCCCGGGGATCCCCCCCAGTCCGGAGGGGTGAAGCCCAGGGCCGGGGATGGGGCTGCCCTGGGCTGTCCCTGCCCGGGCACACCGTGGGGACACCGTGGTGACCCCAGGGCTGCGGGAGTGCGGAGCTGCCGCTGCTGCCGGGGCTCTGCCCGGACCCTCGGGGGGCGAGGCCGGCCGCTGCGGGCCCCCCCCGTCCCGCACGCAGCCCACGTCCCGCTCCCGCGGGGGTGGGGATGGGAGCTCCCGTGGGCCGTGCCCGGCTCGGCAGCGGCCGCGCCCCGCCGTGTGCCCGAGGGCACCGGGCCGGGGCCGGCGGGTGTCCTGGGCCTGGCACGGGCCAGCTCCGGGACGGAACGGGACGGGACTTAACGGGACGGGAGCAGCGGCACTGCGGGCGCTGCTCGGGCCGACCCCAGCCCCCGGAGGAACGGCACCGGACACACGCTGCCCACGCGGCCCTGCGGCCACTGCCACCCTCGGGCAGGGGCCCGCTGTCCCCGGGGGACGGGTGGCACAGAGCCCCGAGTGCCGGGGACACCACGGGTTGGGGACACCGAGCCTCAGGGTCGTGTCCTGGGGGTCACATCTGTGCGCGGGGTCACATCTGTGTGGGGTCACACTCGTATGGGAACACATCTGTGTGTGGGGACACACCTGAGTGTGCGGGGCCACATCTGTGTGTGGGGACACACCTGAGTGTGCGGGGCCGCATCTGTGTGTGGGGTCACACCTGTGTGAGGCACACCCGAGTGGGGCACACCTGCGGGGTCCTTTCCAAGGGGATTGTATGGAATGGGGGTCCTGTACATCCTGTGGGCACGCCGGGGGCCGTGCACACCTGCGGGGTTCTGTGCTCCCATATCCAGAGGGTCTCCACACGCGTGTCCGAGCACACCTGAGGGGTCCGTGGTCCGTGCACACTCGGGGATAGCCCCGCACACCTCTGGATGTCCCCGCACCCCTGGACGTCCCCACACACCCCGGGATGTCCCCACACCCCCGGCTGTCTCCGCACATCCCTGGATGTCCCCGCACCCCTGGATCTCCCCTCACACCTCTGGATGTCCCCACACCCTTGGGTGTCCCCGCACCCCTCTGGATGTCCCCACACCCCTGGATCTCCCCTCAAACCCCGGGATGTCCCCACACCCCTGGATGTCCCCGCACACCCCTGGATGTCCCCACATCCCTGGACGTCCCCGCACACCCCGGGATGTCCACACACCCCTGGATGTCCCCCCACATACCTGGATGTCCCCACACCCCTGGATGTCCCCGTGCTCGCCCCCTCCCGGACCCTCCGTCCCCCCTCCCCCCACACCCCGGGGAAGCCCCTCGCCCGGCCCCGCCCCCTCCCCACCAGCCCCGCCCCTCCATCAGCTGCCAATAGGAGGCGCGGCCTCTTCTGCCCGCAGCCAATGGGAGGCGAGGCCCCGCCCCCCGCGGCGCCCGGCGCTGGCGCAGGCGCGGTGCGCGCGGGGCCAAGATGGCGGCGGCGGCGGGCGGTGGGCGCGGGCGGGCGGCGGCGCCCTGAGGAGCCGAGCGCGGCCTCGCGGGGCTCCCGGGGCCGGCCCGGGCCGCCCCCGCCGCCATGGCCCGCCTGGCTGACTACTTCGTGCTCGTGGGATACGACCCCGGAAAGCGCGGTGAGCGGCGGAGGCACGCGGGGGGGCCGGGCCCGCGCGGGGCCGCCCCGGCCGGGGCTGCGGGGCCGGGACCGTGCGGTGGGCGCGGGGCCGGGGCCGCGGGGCGAGCCCGAGCCCGGGGTGCGGGGCGGCGCTACACGGTGGTCCTGGATCAGGGACGAGGCTGTGGGGCCGTCCCGAACGTGCGGGGTGAGCCCGGGCCGGGGGAGCGGAGCCGTCGAGGGGCCGTGGCCGGTCCCGGGCCGGGCAGCGCCGGGAAGTTCTCCGGCCCCCGTGAAGCCGCTCCGAGCGGCCCCCAGGCAGCTCCCGGCAGCCGGAGCCGCCCCTGCGCGGCTCGGCGCGTTCACGGTTTGGGTGTTTTCGGTCTGTCTCCCTCCCCCGCCGTGCGCGGGCTGTCACCGCTCCGGAAACATCGGCTGCGCTTGGGGGGGCACTGCTGTCCTCCGGGCACGGCCGCGGGCCTGCTCCCCCTGCGCATCCTCAGCTCCGGGCATGCGACCTGCTGCTCCCAGTCCTGCTTCCAGTGGGCACCACAGCCCCTGCCTGCGATAAGGGGACTGTGCCCCCGGCCCCATTCCCCGGGATGGGGGGGCTGTGCCCCCGGCCCCATTCCCCGGGATGGGGGGGCTGTGCCCCCGGCCCCTGGGATGGGGGTGGTATCCCTGGATACCTCCAGACCCATTCCCTGGGTTGGGGGGCTGTGCCCCCAGCCCCATTCCCTGGGCACCTCCAGCCCCCTCAGGCAGGCCCTCGTGCCCTCCCTGCTCCCTCGGACGCTCCTGACCCCAGGATCTGTGGGATGTCCCACAGTTCCTCTGTCCTCTCCCTCATCCCTGCTCGCTGTCAGGTGATGCTGTTGGTTGTTTTGGTTGTGGGGTGTTCCTTGTTGGGGATTTAGGGTCTCTTCCTGTCGTGTTTTCTTCTGGTTCCTGCCCCCAGAGCTGTCAGGGAAAATGAGCTTTGGCAGCGTCACAGAGGAGGTGAAGTGCCCTAAAATCAGGAAATGAGGCCTTTGCTGCAGAACCCCCCCAAGTGTCTCTTCCCACCTGGCACACTCCCAGGCTGTGGCTGCGCTTGTTCCAAGCCTGTGCTCGGAGCTGGGGAAGGGGAGTGCTCATTTTGCTGTGGGTTTGTCCATCAGGGGATGCTCATGGGGCTCAGCTGCACAATCCCAGGGCGGATCCCAGCCCCATCCCGGGGTCCCTGGAGGAGGGCAGCAGGAGCAAGGTGTGTGTCAGGAATGTTGGAGAGCAGAGCTCTGGATCAGAGTTTGGTGTTCCCTCGGGGCTTTCTGCTCATCTGCTGTTGGTTTGGTGTTGGGTTGTTGTTGTTTGTATTGCTGTTATTGCAGTTGTGTCCCCTGGTCCTGGGGCACAGGGATGGGCAGGAGCTGCTGTCCCACGGCTCACACCGTGCTGGGGTGGGAGATGCAGGGGGGATTCCGGGATTCCATCTGGGAGCAGCTTCCACGTCCTCTCAGCAGCCATGCTGGGTGGCTGTACCCGCTTTGTCCTGCCTCCAGGTGCTTCCTCCTGCATCTTCTTCCTCATCTTCTCCCTGAGGATGCTGCAGCTGGGACCTGCACCTTCAAACTGGTGCTGTCAGCTGGTTGGTGCCTGGTGAGGATCAGGAACCTGACCTTCCTGGGGCCTGGGGCTCCTTGGGACTGGT
The DNA here is from genome assembly GCF_027477595.1 of Haemorhous mexicanus. Lineage (NCBI taxonomy): Eukaryota > Metazoa > Chordata > Aves > Passeriformes > Fringillidae > Haemorhous > Haemorhous mexicanus. The sequence goes on from NC_082345.1 coordinate 75,630,536, forward strand.
GTTCCTTGCTGTGACTCCCAGAGCCTGAGTTTCCCAGGGAACAGAAATGTCCCACGTGTGCCTGGGGTCATTTGGGATTCGTTTGGGGGAGAGGGCTGATGCTGTGAGGTGGTGTGGTTGGCTGCAGTGGGACAGCCAAAAGGAAGAACAGGTTTAGGTGGGATATTGTGAGGGAATTGCTGGCTGGGAGGGCAGGCAGGCCCTGGCACAGGGTGCCCAGAGCAGCTGGGGCTGCCCCTGGGTCCCTGGCAGTGCCCAAGGCCAGGCTGGAGCAGCCTGGGGCAGTGGGAGATGTCCCTGCCATGGCAGGGGTGGATCAAGATGAACTTTCTGGTCCCTTCCCACTCAAATCACTCAACGATTCTGTGCCACTGGGAAGGGAAGAGTTGACATTTGACAAATTATGTTCCTTTGGTGTAAATGTTCGCTTTATTTTGGGTTTGACTCACTTCTGCAGGGAAGAGATGGCTCCAGGATATTGTGGGGAGGTGGATCCCGGTTCCCCTGGGGGGATGGATCCTGGTTCCCTGGGAAGGGACAGGTCCCAGACACCAGCCCCAGCCTCCTGGCTGCTGGGATGGCCCAGTCACAAGTGACCTGGGCAGGATGGGGCACCCAGGAGTTGTGGCCTCTCTGTGACAGCCCAGGCAAGCCCCTTCCCCTGCCAGGCTGGAGGTGTCCGAGCGCTGTCCTGCGCCGTGTCCCCGGGGCTGTGCCAGCCTGTCCCCAGGGATGGACTGACACTGGTTCTGTGGTTTGTGGGATCAGGCTGGCAGCATTCCTGGCTCCCAGCTCTGTGTTCCCACCCCCCTCCCTGCTTAGATAATGCTGGAGGAAGGGCAGCGGCGCTCGTCTGCCGGTGACTAATTGCTGTACAGGTTGGGTTGCTCTGGCAGAGCCGTGGGCTGTGCCAGGCTGGGCTGTGCCAGGCTGGGCTGTGCCATCCCTGCAATCCTCACCTGTAAACAAAGCTGGGCTGAGCTGCACCAGGGCTGGATGAGCCCTTCGGCACTGCCAGGGCCCCGGGAGTGCAGTGCCTGTGGGGTTTGGGGTCGAGCAGGGATGGGTTTGCAGCTGGGGATGTGAAAGGGTCTGATGGGGTGGTGGGAGCTGAGGTGGATCTGCAGCATCTCCAGAGAGACAATGCCAGGCTGGGCTGGGTGGGAAGGGACCCCAGAGCCCCTCCAGTGCCACCCTGCCATGGCAAGGACACCTCCCACTGTCCCAGCCTGCTCCAGCCCCAGTGTCCAGCCTGGCCTTGGGCACTGCCAGGGATGCAGGGGCAGCCCCAGCTGCTCTGGCAGTTCCAGCCCAGGCAGGAATTCCTCATTGCCCAGATCCCATCCATGCCTGCACTCTGGCAGTGGGAGCCATTCCCTGTGTCCTGTCCCTGCAGGCCTTGTCCCCAGTCCCTCTGCAGCTCTCCTGGAGCCCCTTCAGGCCCTGCCAGGGGCTCTGAGCTCTCCCTGGAGCCCTTCCCTTCCCTCCCAGCCTGGCTCCAGGAGATGTTGCCGTGGCTCAGTGCAGTTTGTGGGAACAAAACCGAAAGCAGATCCGTGCTGGGTTCCTTGGGGTCACTGGGTGCTGCTGGAGCCGCCTGTCCCTGGGGTTTCCTGGAACAGCCTCCTCCCCCGTGACCTGGGGCTGTGCTGCAGGGCCTGGGACCACGTCCTGCTCCTCGGGCAGGGGCAGAACAGGGCTCTGAACTCTCTCAAGGGCTCTGGCTTTGGCTGTGGACCGGGGCCTTAAGCTGCTCTGGCTGCACGGGCTGTCCAGGACGCAGGCAGGCATCCAGATGCTTTTCCTGGTTTGTGGAGCTGCAGGGGACGTGTCCAGGAATGCAGAGCATGGACATGCCACCTGCCTGGCACAATGTCCCCGTGTCCCTCCGCTGTGCCAGGCACCCAGCCCACTCCGTGGGACTGTGGGAGAGGGGCTCCGGGGAAAAGTGTGGAGTGAACGCTCCTGGCAGTGGGAACCGCCAGGCAGTGGGAACCAGCTCCTTCCATGGCAGTGTCTGTTTTATTGTGTGCTGATTGCTCGCATTATTCCCTTGTAAATGAGCGGGTTTTGTTCTCCTGGCTCTTCTTTCAGCTTCCCAGAGCTGGGAGTGTGCTGGGTTTTACCTGGGAATGTCAGCTTCCCAGAGCTGGGATTGTGCTGGGTTTTACCTGGGAATGTCAGCTTCCCAGAGCTGGGATTGTGCTGGGTTTTACCTGGGAATGTCAGCTTCCCAGAGCTGGGATTGTGCTGGGTTTTACCTGGGAATGTCAGCTTCCCAGGGCTGGGATTGTGCTGGGTTTTACCTGGGAATGTCAGCTTCCCAGAGCTGGGATTGTGCTGGGTTTTACCTGGGAATGTCAGCTTCCCAGAGCTGGGATTGTGCTGGGTTTTACCTGGGAATGTCAGCTTCCCAGAGCTGGGATTGTGCTGGGTTTTACCTGGGAATGTCAGCTTCCCAGGGCTGGGATTGTGCTGGGTTTTACCTGGGAATGTCAGCTTCCCAGAGCTGGGATTGTGCTGGGTTTTACCTGGGAATGTCAGCTTCCCAGAGCTGGGATTGTGCTGGGTTTTACCTGGGAATGTCAGCTTCCCAGGGCTGGGATTGTGCTGGGTTTTACCTGGGAATGTCAGCTTCCCAGGGCAAGGATTGTGCCTGGTTTTACCTCGGGATCTGAGGGTTTTTCTCTGTGCATCCCCCATACCCTGAGAGTCCAGGACAGCTCAATTCCAAACTCTGTGGCTGAAGGAGTCTGGAATTTTTGGATACAGAGCACTGGATGGGCATGGCCTGGATGATTGGAGCCAAGACCCAGCTTGGGATCGATTTGGGTTTTCCCAGGGGGTTTAAGCTGCCAGAGGGCAGGCATGGATGGGATCTGGGCAATGAGGAATTCCTGGCTGGGCTGGAACTGCCAGAGCAGCTGGGGCTGCCCCTGCATCCCTGGAGTGTCCCAGGCCAGGCTGGACACTGGGGCTGGAGCAGGCTGGGACAGGGGGAGGTGTCCCTGCCATGGCAGGGGTGGCACTGCAGGGGCTCTGGGGTCCCTTCCCGCCGTGCCCATCCCGTCACCGATCCCGGTGCTGCCGGTGTCCCGTGGGTGTCGGGCTGGCTGCGGAGGATGCCGCGGTGGTTTCTGCGTTTCCGTGCTCACGGAGCAGCATCACCCCACGCTTGTGCCCTCCTCAGACACCCGGCCTGGCACTTGGCAGCTCCGTGGGTGGCTGGGGTGGCAGGAGGAAGCTGCTCTGTGCTCAGGGCTGCCTCTTTCCATGAGGTGCTTGGGGCAGGTTTTGGGGTGCTCTTTGTGAGGAGCGAGGGCACAGACAGCACACATCCTGCTCTTCCCGAGGTGCTCCTGGAGCTGGTTCCTGGTGGGAGAAGCTGAATGGATCTGCAGGCCAGGGCAGGGCTCTCAGGGCTCATCCTGCTGCTGTCCCAGCTGTGTTGGGTTGGGTTCCAGCTCTCCTGGTGGCACCCGTCTGTGTCACTCTGTCACGAGTGGCCGTGGCCCAGTGACTCAGGGTTTGACTCAGCTGAGTTCCTGCCCCTGGAGAAGCCCCCGGGGCTGGCAGCAGTGATGGAGCTGTTTGCTGGGTCAATATTTGCACAGGGGAAGAGGCTGGGAATGGCCCTGCCACGTGCAGAGCTGCTCCCACCCACGTGCCCGGTGGTGGGAAAGGTGGGGATGTGAGAGGGGCAAACCCAGAGAGGCCCCGGAGCTGTGCCAGGGCTGGAGCCTCTGGAGCCAGGCTGGGACAGCTGGGGGTGCTCATCTGGAGAAGGGAAGGATGCAGGGAGAGCTTCCAGCACATTCCAGGGCCTAAAGGGGCTCCAGGAGAGCTGCAGAGGGACTGGGGACAAGGCCTGCAGGGACAGGAGCCAGGGAATGGCTCCCACTGCCAGAGGGCAGGCATGGATGGGATCTTGGCAGTGAGGAATTCCTGGCTGGGCTGGAATTGCCAGAGCAGCTGGGGCTGCCCCTGCATCCCTGGAGTGTCCCAGGCCAGGCTGGACACTGGGGCTGGAGCAGCCTGGGACAGTGGGAGGGGTCCCTGCCATGGTGGCGTTGGATGATGTTGAAGGTCCCTTCCCACCCAGCCCAGTCTGGGGTTCCCTGATTCTGTGTGCAGCACTGGCTGCCTCTGGAAGGGGTCACCCCTTCCGCCAGCCCCCACAGCTTCCAGCTGCATCCAGGCCTGGGAACTGCAGCTCTTCTGATCCCAGCTGCTCCATGAATCCTCCTCTCCTTCCTTTGAACTCCTGCCCGGGAGGAGCAGCTCTGTGGGCTGCAGGTCCCACGCGGGAGTTGGAGGCCAAACAGTGACAGTGACAGGGGCAGTGACGGGGCCAGAGCTGTCCCTGGGCAGTGCCAGGGCCGGGCCTGAGCTCGGCCTGAGCTCCTCCAGCTCCACCGAGTTGTGTTTGTGGATGGAGAGAGATTCATCTTGGAATCATTGAGTTGTTTAGGTTGGAAAACCTCTCAGAGCCCATCCAGTCCAACCATCCACAGCACTGACAAGGCCAGCACTGACCCTGTTCCCAAGTGCCACATCCACATGGATTTTAAATCCCTCCAGGAATGGGGACTCCCCCACTGCCCTGGGCCACCCCTGCCAAGGCCTGAGCACTCTTTCCCATGGGGAAATTCCTGCTGATTCCACCTTGCGGCTCCCCTGGCCCAGCCTGGGGCCGTTCCCTCTACTCCTGTCCCTGCTCCCTGGAGCACAGCCTGATCCCCCCGGTGTCCCCTCCTGGCAGGGACTTGTGCAGAGCCACAAGGTCCCCCTGAGCCTCCTTTGCTCCAGGCTGAGCCCCTTCCCAGCTCCCTCAGCCCTCCTGGGGCTCCAGCCCCTTCCCAGCTCCATTCCCTGACACCCCTGGCTGCCCCTCCTTTTCCCTGTTGTTGTTGGTGTGCGATGGATCCGGCTGGACCTGGAGCAGCCCCTGAGCAGGGAAGTCAGAGCTGCAGCTCTGGGCTGGTCATTTCTCCCCCTTTGGACACATTCCCGTGTCCAGCTGGGTTTCCTTGCCAGAATTCCCTGCTGCTGTCCCCAGGAATGGTGTCTGGTATTCCTTGGAGTGGCAGTCCCTGTTTTGGGAAGGTGGCTGAAGGTGAGGTGGGCACACAGCCCTAACCCCGATGTTGTACCCAGATCCTCGCCCCATTTCTTGGTGGTATTTTGTGTGCTTCCAGTGAGGATTTAGCACTTTTCTCTCGGGTCTCTCTCACCCCAGCTCGTGTTTTCCCCGAATCTGAAGCCTTTCCTTGCAGCCAGTTCCCTTTTCCCATTCCCGGCTGGGCTGGGCTGGAGCAACAGCTGCGGTTTTATGGGCACTAAAAACACAAACAAACCCCACTTGGAGCGTGCCCTGGAGCTCCCCGGGCTGCAGGGAGGAGTTAACCCCGAGAACCCCTTTGGTCTGGTTCCCTGCCACACCTGGGGGAGCAGGGACGATCCCGTGGGGTTGGGTGGGATCTGCAGGAGCTTCTCTGCCACCTCTCTCCGGGATGGCGGCGGTGGCGCCTCCAGGGCCGGTCTGTTCCTCCTGTGGCTCCAGAGCTCCTGACCACTAAATGCTGCTCTTGTGGCAGAGGCGAGCTGGAGAGCCTGCCGGCCTCGGGGCAGGGAATTCCTGCTCCTGGGAACGAGCCTCCCCAGATCCCGAGTGTGTTTGTCCCTCCCGGGGTGGCAGCTGCTGCCAGGGGAGGCACGGAGGCTTTGGGGGCTGCTGGGACCCTCTGAGAGGGTCCTTGGTGACTGGTGGGACCCTGTGGGGTGATTTGGGGGCTGCTGGGACGCTCTGGGGAAGTTTGGGGGCTGGTGGGACCCTCTTGGAGGGTTTGGGGGCTGCTGGGACCCTCTTGGAGGGTTTGGGGGCTGGTGGGACGCTGTGAGGGGGTTTGAGGACTGATGGGACCCTGTGAAGGGGTTTGGGAACTGGTGGGGCCCTCTGAGAGGGTCCTTGGTGACTGGAGGAACCTTCTGTGGGAATTTGGTGACTTCTGGGACCCTCTCAGAAGGTTTGGTGACTCTTGGGAACCTCTTGGAGGGTTTGCTGGCTGGTGGGACCCTGTGGGAGTCCTTGGTGATTGGTGGGACCCTCTGGGGGAGTTTGGGGACTGGTGGGACCCTGAGAAAAGATTTGGTGACTGGTGGGACCCTCTGGAAGGATTTAGGGGCTGGTGGGACCCTCTGGAAGGGGCTGGGGACTGGTTTAGGGGCAGGCGGTGGGTGGGGCACATGGGGAGCAGCAGTGAGGGCCCTGCCCCTCCCTCCCTCCCTCCCTCCCACAGCAGTTCCAGAGGTTTGTGTTTGTGGAGTGGCTCCAGTGCCACGTGTCCCCTGGCAGGGAGCAGCCGCGCGTTCCCAGCTCCCGCGGCCTCCTCGGGATCCCGAGAGTCTCACACGATATTTCTGTGTGTCTGAGCTGTTAGATCGAGATGTGGCAGCACGAGGGGGATTTTGGGGAGGAAGAGCTGCCTGTGGTGTGTGTGCAGCTGAGGTGTCTCTGTGGGCAGCTGCAGGAAGTGCAGCAAAGCAGCTCCTCGGTGAGCTCTGCAGCACCTTCCTGCCCAGCCAGGTCTGTTGATGGCCCAGATAAGGCCTCTTGTGTCTTGTCACTGCCACTGTCATTGTCACACCCTCCCCAGGGCAGGCTTGGGGCTGGTCTGATCAGCTTCTGACCCCAGCCTGGATGCTCCAAGGGGCTTGGCCCTGCATCCACGGGAGCAGTGACAGTGACCTCCTGCCCATTGTCCCTCCCAGACCTCCCAGTGCTCCTGTCCAGGGCAGGGAACGGAGCTGGGAAGGGGCTGGAGCCCCAGGAGGGCTGAGGGAGCTGGGCAGGGGCTGAGCCTGGAGCAAAGGAGGCTCAGGGGGCCCTTGTGGCTCTGCACAAGTCCCTGCCAGGAGGGGACAGCCGGGGGGGTCGGGCTGTGCTCCAGGGAACAGGGACAGGAGCAGAGGGAACGGCCTCAGGCTGGGCCAGGGGAGGGGCAGGGTGGATTTTGGGGAATTCCTTCCATGGAAAGGGCTGTGCAGCCCTGGCACAGGGGTGGGGTCACCTGGGGACATGGTCAGCGGTGGCCTTGGCGGTGCTGGGAATGGCTGGACCCGATGCTTTTCCAACCCAAACAATTCCCTGATTTTGAGTCAGCTCTGCTCCAAAGCTGCTGTAATGTTGCTGGTTTATGTGGGAAAAGCCTCTGCCCTGGTTTTAGGACCTTGCCCTGGTGTTTGGTGTTTTTGAGCTACCTGCAGTCACAGCCCTGCAGCAAATTCCCGTCAGGATGCCCAGCCAGGCGTTGGGAGGTGCCAGCTGGGTGTTCATCCACACCTTCACCTGCCAGCTTTTGTGTCCCTCAGCGGGGAAAGCTGGGGAGGAGCTCTGCAAGGGCAGGGAAGGGGCTGGAACCGCTGGGAATGAGCTCTGCAAGGGCAGGGAAGGGGCTGGAACCACTGGGAATGAGCTCTGCAAGGGCAGGGAAGGGGCTGGAACCGCTGGGAATGAGCTCTGCAAGGGCAGGGAAGGAGCTGGAACTGCTGGGAATGAGCTCTGCAAGGGCAGGGAAGGAGCTGGAACCGCTGGGAATGAGGCCTGCAAGGGCAGGGAAGGAGCTGGAACCGCTGGGAATGAGCTCTGCACGGGCAGGGAAGGAGCTGGAACTGCTGGGAATGAGCTCTGCACGGGCAGGGAAGGGGCTGGAACCGCTGGGAATGAGCTCTGCAAGGGCAGGGAAGGAGCTGGAACCGCTGGGAATGAGCTCTGCAAGGGCAGGGAAGGGGCTGGAACCGCTGGGAATGAGCTCTGCAAGGGCAGGGAAGGAGCTGGAACCGCTGGGAATGAGCTCTGCAGGGCAGGGAAGGGACTGGAACCACTGGGAATGAGCTCTGCAAGTGCAGGGAAGGAGCTGGAACCGCTGGGAATGAGCTCTGCAAGGGCAGGGAAGGGGCTGGAACCGCTGGGAATGAGCTCTGCACGGGCAGGGAAGGGGCTGGAACCGCTGGGAATGAGCCCTGCAAGGGCAGGGAAGGGGCTGGAACCGCTGGGAATGAGCTCTGCACGGGCAGGGAAGGGACTGGAACCACTGGGAATGAGCTCTGCAAGGGCAGGGAAGGGGCTGGAACCGCTGGGAATGAGCCCTGCAGGGCAGAGAAGGGGCTGGAACCACTGGGAATGAGCCCTGCAAGGGCAGGGAAGGAGCTGGAACCGCTGGGAATGAGCTCTGCAGGGCAGGGAAGGGGCTGGAACCGCTGGGAATGAGCCCTGCAGGGCAGAGAAGGGGCTGGAACCACTGGGAATGAGCTCTGCAAGGGCAGGGAAGGAGCTGGAACCGCTGGGAATGAGCTCTGCAAGGGCAGGGAAGGGGCTGGAACCGCTGGAAATGAGCTCTGCAAGGGCAGGGAAGGGGCTGGAACCGCTGGGAATGAGCCCTGCAAGTGCAGGGAAGGGGCTGGAACCGCTGGGAATGAGCTCTGCAAGGGCAGGGAAGGAGCTGGAACCGCTGGGAATGAGCCCTGCAAGGGCAGGGAAGGGGCTGGAACCGCTGGGAATGAGCTCTGCAGGGCAGGGAAGGGGCTGGGACCGAGGGCAGGTACCGCTGCGCTGTCCCTCTGCGGGGACACGGGGCTGGGCCGCAGCTGTGGGGACACGGCCCTGCTGTCCCTCGGACACAGCGGCTCTGTCAGGGCCCAGCCGAGGACAATGGCTGGCTTCAGCCTCGCCAGGGCCGTGCCACGGGCTGGGGCTGGGCAGGAGCAGAGCTGTGGCTCTGGTGCCTTCAGGGGATGAGCCCAGCCAGGGCAGCTGGGCTGCCCTGCACAGGCAGGGGATTGGAAAGGACAGGGATAAGCTCCTGGGTGGGATCAAGGTGAGCTCAGCAGGAAGGAGGTCAGACGGTGCCCACTCCTCCTGGGAGCAGTGAGAGGTGATTCCTGCAGGGATTGGCTGCAGGAACGGGCTCTCAGCTCCGCCGGGGGATGTGTCAGCTGTTCCCAGCACTGGGAATTCCTGCAGAGATGTGTGGAAAGCCCAGCAAGGTGGTTTCCTGCAACTCCCTGACAGGAGGGTGGGTCCAGGTGGGGTCGGGTTCTGCTCCCAGGAAACAGGGACAGGAGGAAAGAGAACAGGCTCAGGCTGGGCCAGGGCAGGGGCAGGGTGGACATCAGGAGGGATTTCCCCATGGAAAAGCTGGTCCTGCCCTGGCACAGCCTGGCAGTGCCTCAGCACCCTCACAGCCAGGAATCTCTTGTCGCTATCCCATCTAATTCATGTGGCAGTGGAGGCCGTTCCCCCTTGTCCCAAGTGCCTCTCCAGGTGACCACAGCGCTGTCCCAGTGCCAGCAGGGCAGGGGACAGTGGCACTGCAGACAGCCCTGGGTGTCCCAGAGCCTCTCCTGCCCCGGCTCCTCCCTGCAGAGGGGCTCTCCCGGGGGATTTCTCCGTCCATTTAACTTCTCCTTCCTCCCTCTCCGAGTTCCTCTCAGCTCTCCTGGCTCAGGTCTGTGGTTTCACTTCACGTTTTCTTTCCCCCCCGTCTGGATGGGTTTGGGCTGTGTTTGGAGGCTGCTTTGCTCCTGTCACACATGATCTGCATCCACATTCTTCCCACTCTCCCTGGCATCCCTGTTTTCCCTTTTTCCTCCCAAGTCCTGGCAGTGGAGTCACCTCACCATCATTAACACAGAGGGAGGAAATGTGGATTTTCTTCTGGATTCTCCCTCTGACCCAAGGTTTTCTCGGCAACTCTGGTTTTATACAAGGACCTTTCAGAAATGTTGGATTTCTTGGGAATTCCATCGAGGGTGTTGGGATTTTGTACTTTTGTTTAATGCTGGTGCAGAACTCGAGGTTTGCAGTGTTTGGGATCCAGATCTGGTTTCAAGGAGCAGCTCCAAGAGCTGCTGGAGCTCTGTCCTTCATCCCCATCCCTGGCAGTGCCCAAGGCCAGGCTGGGCACTGGGGCTGGAGCAGCCTGGGACACTGGGAGGTGTCCCTGCCATGGCAGGGGTGGCACTGCAGGGCCTCTGGGGGTCGTTTCCTACCCAACCCGTTCCAGGATTCCCTGATTGCAATCCTGGCCTTCTCAGGGAAGTTTTCTCCCAAGAAAAAGCGGTTTCTTTTTCCCAGAGGCCCTTCTGAGCATCCCTGGGCGTGTGCCAGCCGTTCCTCCTGGCCCGAGGGATGCAGGTGGCAGCAGGCCAGGCAGGAATGTGATCTGTCATCCCGCCGGCCGCACGCGGGGATGAATCGGCAGCCCCAGAAATCCAGCGCTCCAGCCTGGAGCCTGCCGGGTGGAGTCATGAGACAGGCACAGGGCTGGGATCCTCTGAGTCATCCTGGGAGAAATCTGTTCCCGGCTCCAGAGCCCGTAGGAAGCGCGGGGGGAAGCGGAGGGAGCAGCTGGGAGCTGTGGAGCCCATCCCAGGGAGGCTGGTGGGGTGTGGGGGGAGGAGCAGGGCTGGGGGCAGCTCCCCCAGCCGGGGTTTGCTGCCTTTCACCATAAAAGGGGAAATTCTCCTTCACACCTCGTGCAGAGTGTGCGTGAGTCCGCAGGGAGTGGGAGAAGGGAACATCCCAGGAGGGAAGGCTGGAGAGGGTGTGGCCGTGAGGGAGAGGAGGTGGAGATCTCGTGACCATGGGGACATGGGATGGGGCTGGAGGGATGTGGGGTCAGAGGGATGTGGGGCCAGAGATGGGATGGGGCTGGAGGGATGTGGGGCTGGAGATGGGATGGGGCTGGAGGGATGTGGGGCTGGAGATGGGATGGGGCTGCAGGGATGTGGGGCTGGAGATGGGATGGGGCTGCAGGGATGTGGGGTCAGAGATGGGATGGGGCTGGAGGGATGTGGGGTCAGAGATGGGATGGGGCTGCAGGGATGTGGGATCAGAGATGGGATAGGGCTGGAGGGATGTGGGGCTGGAGATGGGATGGGGCTGGAGGGATGTGGGGTCAGAGATGGGATGGGGCTGCAGGGATGTGGGGCTGGAGATGGGATGGGGCTGGAGGGATGTGGGGTCGGAGATGGGGTGGGACTGCAGGGATGTGGGGCTGCAGGGATGTGGGGTCAGAGATGGGGTGGGGCTGCAGGGATGTGGGGCTGATGTCCTGACTAAGGAGGCAGTTCCAGTTTGAGAGGTGAAATTCCAGTCTGTGTTCCAGTAGAAGCACTGGATGCAGCTCCAGGAGGATCCACAGCCTTGTGGAGTTGCAAAAAACCCCAAAACCAAAGAGCCCCACCTGCCCCAAGCCAGTCCCAGCTTCTCCTGGTGTTGTCAGTCCATGGAGCTGTTCAGGATTTGACCCCAGGCTCCTGGGGTTCCTGGGGTGCTGCAGGGCAGAGCAGCTGGCAGCCCACCTGGCACGGTGGGGAAGGATGGATGGGGACAGGACAGAATTCCCAGTGGGAAGGGAGGGAAGGGACCGTGTCCTGCCCCAGAGCCAGGGAGTGAGGAGGGCCCGTGGCTCCCCGAGGCAGCACCTGGGGACTTGCTGGGATGTCCTGGGAGCAGTGCCAGCCTGGGGCCTGTCCCATCGCAGGCAAGGCTGCTGTGGGATTTGCAGCTCTTGGTGCAGATGGAGACTGCCAGGCTCCAAGTAAATCCTGGGATTTACTGGGGTTTCCTGGCTGAGACGGGGGGAGTGGTGCTGGGATGGGGACGGGGGGAGGGAGTGTGGATGGGGTCAGCCCCGGCCAGGGACCCCCGGGAGGGGACAGGAGCCTGCCGTGGCCACAGAACAGGGATGTGGATTAATGGAATGGGTTTGGGTGGGAAGGGACCCCAGGGCCCCTCCAGTGCCCTCCCTGCCATGGCAGGGACACCTCCCACTGTCCCAGGTGCTCCAGCCCCAGTGTCCAGCCTGGCCTTGGACACTCTCAGGGACCCAGGGGCAGCCCCAGCTGCTCTGGGCACCTGTGCCAGGCCTGCCCACCCTCCTGGGATGCTGGAGATCCAAAAAAGGGGGAAGGGGACCTCAGGGTGTGCTGAGGGCTGGGTGACATTGTTCAGGCATGGGGGGAGCTCACCTGGGGGTGTTGGTACCTGTGAGGAGCTCACCTGGCTGCAGCTGCTCCACCTGCCCCCCACGGGCAGCTCTTGTGCTTCTCTGTTCCGTTGTGTGTTTTTAATGGAATCATGGAATTGTTTGGGGTAAAAAATCACTCAGGGCTCATTGAGTCCAACCACTCCCCAGCACTGCCAAGGCCACCACTGACCCTGTCCCCAAGTACCACATCCACATGGCTTTGAAATCCCAACAGGGATGGGACTCCAAACCTCCCTGGGCAGCTGTGCCAGGGCTGCACAGCCCTTTCCAGGAGGGAATTCCCCAAAATCCCCCCAGCCCCTCCCCTGGCCCCGCCTGAGGCCGTTCCCTCTGCTCCTGTCCCTGTTCCCTGGAGCACAGCCCAACCCCCCCGGCTGTCCCCTCCAGGCAGGGACTTGTGCAGAGCCACAAGGTCCCCCTGAGCCTCCTTTGCTCCAGGCTCAGCCCCTGCCCAGCTCCCTCAGCCCTCCTGGTTCTCCAGCCCCTTCCCTGAGCTCCCTGGCACTGTCCAGGGGGTTCTGCAGCCTCAGGCTCAGGAAGGACCCAGGCCCTTGAAGGTGCTGGAAAATTCCGTTTAGGGAACATTCCTGCAGCACCAGGTGCCAGTGCTGGGAGCAGAGCTGAGGCTTTGGCACACAGGAATTCCCGGGATAACCCAGGCTAAGTCCTCCTGAGCCATTCCAAGCTTGTCTGAGGGACAGTGACAGTGGCACCAGCCAGGCTGGGAGAGCTGGGGGTGCTCACCTGGAGAGGAGAAGGATCCAGGGAGAGCTCAGAGTCCCTGGCAGGGCCTGGAGGGGCTCCAGGAGAGCTGCAGAGGGACTGGGGACAAGGCCTGCAGGGACAGCACACAGGGAATGGCTTCCCTCTTGCAGCCATCCCATTGTCTGTCCCTGAAGTCATTTCAATGGGATTATTGCACATTGTTTTCCTTGGCTCTGCTGCCTCATCCCAGCCCATGAGGGCTTTGGGGTTCATGGAATTTTCCAAGCACTGGGGTGGCTGGAAGGGAGTGACAGAAAAAGGGGGGCAAGGTGGGAATGTCACCGTGCACCACCCCAAAAAGCAAAGTCCCATCTCCTGGCCCTGCCTTTGGGCAAAAGGAGGATGAGGAAGGGGCTCTGGAGGAGCAGGGAGAGTCAGGAGCTGCTCACAGCTCTTGGATCTTTTCCCAGAAATGTTTGATGGAAAATGTGGACTCTTCTCCCCGAGTCTGGAATGAGAGACAGGGATGTGGTGGGCTCATCCCAGCTCCTGCTCCAGCCTGGGGTGGGTGGGAGGGAGGGAATGGAGACGTGGTGGGCTCATCCCAGCTCCTGCTCCAGCCTGGGGTGGGTGGGAGGAAGGGAATGGGGATGTGGTGGGCTCATCCCAGCTCCTACTCCTGTCTGGGATGGGTGGGAGGGAATGGAGACGTGGTGGGCTCATCCCAGCTCCTGCTCCAGCCTGGGGTGGGTGGGAGGGAGGGAATGGAGACGTAGTGGGCTCATCCCAGCTCCTGCTCCTGTCTGGGATGGGTGGGAGGGAGGGAATGGGGAGGTGCTGGGCTCATCCTGTGCAGTTCCAGTGCTCCTTGTCTCATTCTGGACAGATTTGGGGCATTTCCCCCACTTTCCAGTTGATGCAGATATTCCCATCAGGAGCCTCTGTGTCCTCCCTGCCTCTGGCGTCCACCCAGACCCCTGGGCAGGGGCTGTGCCTGTGTCCGAGCCCCTTTAGCCCAGAGTGCTCTTGGCCCCGCTGTTCCTGAGCCCCTTTATCCAGGAGTGCTCTGGCCCCGCTGTTTCCTGAGCCCCTTTAGCCCAGAGTGCTCTTGGCCCCGCTGTTCCTGAGCCCCTTTATCCAGGAGTGCTCTTGGCCCCGCTGTTCCTGATCCCTTTATCCAGGAGTGCTCTTGGCCCCACTGTTTTCCTGATCCCCTTTATCCAGGAGTGCTCTGGCCCCGCTGTTTCCTGATCCCCTTTATCCAGGAGTGCTCTTGGCCCCGCTGTTTCTGATCCCCTTTATCCAGGAGTGCTCTTGGCCCCGCTGTTCCTGATCCCTTTATCCAGGAGTGCTCTTGGCCCCACTGTTTTCCTGATCCCCTTTATCCAGGAGTGCTCTGGCCCCGCTGTTTTCCCAGAGCCTTTGGGCTCGGTGCCGGTTCCCGTTCCCGGTTCCCATTCCCGTGCGCTCGCCCCGCCGTCGCTCCGTGCCTGCAGCGGTCCCAGCAGGCCTGGGATGTGTCTGTGGGGTTTATCCCAGCCCTGGCTCTAGCCCAGCCCTGTGTGCCCACGCAGGGATCATCCCCAGGGCTCTGGGATCATCCCCAGGGCTCTGGGATCATTCCTGCCTCTGGGAATGTTGCTTCTGCTCTGGAACAGGGGGGTCCCTCCCATCTTTCCTGCCATCCTTCCTCCCCCGAGCTCTGTGCATCCAAACCAGCCTTAATCCTTAATCCATGTCCAAGTTTGGAATGCTTGCAGCGTGTTTGCTCCGTTTTCTGGCTGTTAGCTGGTGGTTCTGGGGCTTTTAGATATTTTTTTTGCTGGGACTGGTGTGTCTGGAACCAGCTGTCCTGCTGAAATCCCCAGGGGGACAGGGTCAGCACGGGCATCACTCAATATTCCTGAAAGTCCAGGCAGGACAGGAAGCTGATGTTGGAGAAAATGTTTGAATTTTTAGTGTTTCTGTTGAATGTATTGTTAATTCCCATTTTTTGGTGTTTTTCGATAGTTTGTTGCTCATCTTCCCCTGACCTTTGCCCCATGTCTGACTTGGTTTTACTCGTATGTTGTCTTGATGGTTTGGGGTTGTTTATTTTATTGTTGAACTCTTTAATGGTTGTTTTTTGTCCAGCTTGGTAAATCCCAAGATGGTTTGGCTGAACGGGGGGTCAGTCACTTGTTGAGGGTTTGGAAAAACCTAAACCTACGCCAGAGATGGGATTTATTTGGGTCAAATTCCAAGTGCTTTTTCTGGGAAATCAGGGTTTTGCTGTGGGGGAAGTGAAGCAGTTTGGGGCAGAGGGGTGGCCATGCCCGAGCACCTGGGACAGTGGGAGGTGTCCCTGCCATGGCAGGGGTGGCACTGGAGGGGCTCTGAGGTCCTCTCCCACCCAGCCCGTTCCAGGATTCCAGGATTCTCAGTTTTTCTGGCAGAGCAGCAGCAGAGATGAGTGTTTGCTCTCTCAGGTCTGAGCTGTCGTTCCAAGGCTGGAAGCTCCATGTGTGGAACGTGCCAGGCACATCCATGAGGAGCACTCCTGCTCCAGCTGGATTCTCCTCTGCTCCACAGGACGGGGAATTCATCTTCCTTACTCCACTGAGGCTTTCCTGTCTTCTTCAAAGTCAAAGTGGTCCAAGGATTTCAGTTGAGTTCTTTTGGGAAATGAGGGATTTTAGGCTGGTGGAGGTGGAGGAGCTCCTCAAGTCACATGGAACTCTTCCAGCCTTGTCCTCTGCTGCCCGGGATCCCCTCCAGGGCGGCTCCCAGGTGTGTGAGGGCCCAGCCCCTGCCCCGCCCTGTCGGCTTTGGGTGGAGGAGCAGAGCTGTGTTTCCTTCTGGGAAGGAGCCCATGGGGCTGTGATTCCCAGCCCTTCCCATCAAACAGAGCCTCTGCCCCTGGCCCAGGTGTGGGTGTGCCTCGGGGTCATGGAATCCTGGAATGGGTTGGGTGGGAAGGGACCCCAGAGCCCCTCCAGTGCCACCCCTGCCATGGCAGGGACACCTCCCCCTGTCCCAGGCTGCTCCAGCCCCAGTGTCCAGCCTGGCCTTGGGCACTGCCAGGGATGCAGGGGCAGCCCCAGCTGCTCTGGCAGTTCCAGCCCAGGCAGGAATCCCTAATTCCAAGATCCCATCCATGCCTGCCCTCTGGCAGTGGGAGCCATTCCCTGGGTCCTGTCCCTGCAGGCCTTGTCCCCAGTCCCTCTACACTTGGCAAACTGCATTCTCCAGGAACTGCCACTAAAATGGGGAATTTCAAGTCAAGTTTTGTATGGTTTTCTTCCCAGTATCCCATCTACATCTCCCCTCTTCATTCAACCCCTGGGATGAGCTGGGAAGGGCCCCATGTCGGGCTGGGAGCAGCTCCAGGGACAGGTCTGCAGGTGAATCCTGGAACATCCTGAGCTGGAAGGGAGCACAGGGATCCCAGATCCAGCTCCACCCTGCACAGACACGCCAACGATCCCAGGGAGGGGACTGCATCCCTGGGAGGGGAGCTCTGGCAGCCCCGGGGCCGTGCCCATTTCTCAGGGAGCCCCTGGGCAGTGCCCAGCACCCTCTGGGGCAGAACCACTCAACTCTGTGACCTTGGGACTCATCCCAGCCTGTTCCAGCCTTCCCAGATAATCCATGTGGGGGGATGAGGTGTGTTTGGGGGAGCTGGGTATTGGTGGGATGCACTGGGAGCAGAATCTGCTGGGAATGTGCTAATCCCAGGAATCCCTGTCAGGGCTCGGAGCTGGCAGCACTCCCTGGTGCTTCCATTCCCATCTCTCTGCTTATACCCAAGGATCAGAGGTGAGGAGCTGCTCCAGGTCACTGGGGCAGGACTGGGACCACAGCTGGGGTCGTGTGCCATGGGCTTTTGGGGAGCAGGGTGGGCATTCCCGAGCCTGGGCAGAGCAGGGATTGGCATTCCCGAGCCTGGGCAGAGCAGGGCTCCTCTCCGGGCTCTGGGGTCAGGCTGGGGGACAGCTCCAGGCTCTAGGGCTGCTGGTGCTCCATGGGAGCTGTACCTGCTGCAGAAAATTCCCTGGTTCTCTGGGAAATGCCGATGAGGAAGCTGAGGGCTCCAGGGCAGGATCATTTCCCCATCCTGGAGCAGTCTGTGGTCAGTGGGGTTTCAGTTCCCCTTGGATTCAGCCTCTTCCTCCTCCTACACCCTCTGCTGTTCCTGCTGCCCCAGGAGAGGCAGATCCCTGGTGAGGGCTGTCCCTCATGGAGGGGATTCCCTTCTGCAGCACAGATCCTGTGAGGAGGGCTGAGGGAGTTGGGCAGGGGCTGAGCCTGGAGCAAAGGAGGCTCAGGGGGACCTTGTGGCTCTGCACAAGTCCCTGCCAGGAGGGGACACCGCGGGGGTCGGGCTGTGCCCAGGGAACAGGGACAGGAGCAGAGAGAACGGCCTCAGGCTGGGCCAGGGGAGGGTCTGGGGGGATTTTGGGGAAATTCCTCCTGGAAAGGGCTGTGCAGCCCTGGCACAGGGGTGGAGTCCCCATCCCTGAGGGATTGCAGAGCCGTGTGGATGTGACGTTTGGGGACACGCACAGTGGTGTTCTCGGGGAATTCTCGCAGTTCCCAGACTGATGGGACATTTCCTCCCCCGTCAGTTCTGGTGGCTCCGGCACTGCCCAGCCCTCCTGAGGCCCCTGTGGAAGCTGAGCCCATTCCCACTTCTCCATTCCTACCCCGTGGTTCCTGTCCCTGTCCCTCCCTGCAGGGCTCCCCCCTGGACGTGCCACGCTCCGCCCTGCGGCCGCCGCCTGTGTGGGACACAGGGAACAAAAGCTCCTTCTGCCCTCGTGGGAGATGTTGATGCTGGCAGAGGCTGGGTGGAAATGATCCCTGCAGGGTCAAGACAAACTGAGGCAGGGCTTGGATCATTCCCTGTGCCCTGGCAGCACGGAGCAGGGAGGGACTTGGGCACCCACGTGTGATCCGTGAGGGGCAGCCCAGGCTGGGGTTTGGGTTTGGGGTTTCCCTCTGTCCTTGGCTGCTCTGCAGGGAATTGCCCAGCACGGACAGGACCGGGGCTGGCACTGAGGCCTTTTGTCCTGGGGCTTGGAGCTGCTCTCTGCCTGTGCCTGGATCCTGTCCCACTGTCCCTCTGTGTCCCTTTGCCTGTTGGGAACAGCTCTTCTCTGGAGCCAGGCTGGGAGAGCTGGGAATGTTCACCTGGAGGGGAGAAGGCTCCAGAGAGAGCTCAGAGCCCCTGGCAGGGCCTGGAGGGGCTCCAGGAGAGCTGCAGAGGGACTGGGGACAAGGCCTGCAGGGACAGGAGCCAGGGAATGGCTCCCACTGCCAGAGGGCAGGCATGGATGGGATCTGGGCAATGAGGAATTCCTGGCTGGGCTGGAATTGCCAGAGCAGCTGGGGCTGCCCCTGCATCCCTGGAGTGTCCCAGGCCAGGCTGGACACTGGGCTGGAGCAGGCTGGGACAGTGGGAGGTGTCCCTGCCATGGCAGGGGTGGCACTGGAGGGGCTCTGGGGTCCCTCCCACCCAAACCATTTTGTAATTCCCACATTTTTTTCCCACAAGGCAGGAGGGGCCATGGGAGCAGCTGGGGCTGTTTTTAGGCCATGGGTAAATGTTGGCATCCCCATAATTATCACCCAGGGTGGCAGTGGAGCTGGGAATGGCTCCCCTGGGAAGCAGCTGGAATTTGGCATCAGGTAAAAATAGCAGAGGTTCCTCCCCAAAATGCTTTTTGCAGCTCTGGCCAGGGGACCGTGGCTGGACACCAGGATCCTCCTCCCAGGGGAGCTGAGCCACAGCACCCGCCCGGCTCCAGGTCCTGCAATCAGGGAGGCAGGGAATGGGTTGGGTGGGAAGGGACCCCAGAGCCCCTCCAGTGCCACCCCTGCCATGGCAGGGACACCTCCCACTGTCCCAGGCTGCTCCAGCCCCAGTGTCCAGCCTGGCCTTGGACACTGCCAGGGATGCAGGGGCAGCCCCAGCTGCTCTGGCAATTCCAGCCCAGCCAGGAATTCCTCCTTGCCCAGATCCCACCCATCCCTGCCCTCTGGCAGTGAGAGCCATTCCCTGTGTCCTGTCCCTCCATCCTTGTCCCCAGTCCCTCTGCAGCTCTCCTGGAGCCCCTCCCGGACATTTTGCCCCCAGCTGGGTGTCACTGTCACCTGGCTGCTCCTGGTGGACCCCCAGAGGATGTGAGGTCCAAAGGGACCTTTGGAGGTCACCTGGGATCCCTTAAAGCAGCTCCTGGGCCCTCACAGCTTCCAGTTTTCCTGGAGGGCTCCTCCAAAGGGACCTCTGGCTCCTGCCCCGTCTGGGTGGTGGTTTGAGGGGTTGTGGGGCCGTGTCCTGCAGGGATTTATGGAACCCCTTCCTGCTGCAGCCTGGCTGGGTGAGCAGTGGCAGCTGCAGGCCGTGGCCGTGTCCCCTGCCAGGAGCGCTCGGGGCCGGCGGCGCTTTCCTGCGCCGAGCTCTCGGAAGCAGGCGGGGTTTTTTTAATTTAATTACTTCCTCTTCTGCCTTAATGTTTCCAAAGATAAACACAGCTCTCCCTTGGAACGGGGTCAGGGAACAGCTGGGCTCTGCCCAGGCTGTGCCGAGCCCGCTCCCAGGCACAGCTTTGGGTGGAGGTGGTGGGCATCTCCCAGGATCTGACCCTGCCAGGACAGCCGGGATTCCATGCCGGGAATCCCTCTGCCTGCTCCCTCTTCACCGACCACTCCTGCATCCTGGGATCTTCCCTGGGGCACGTGCTGGGTGTGGGCAGGATCCACGTGGATCTTCCTGCAGGATCTGGGGTGGTGGGAGAGCAGAGAACCCCACATTCCACAGGCTCCCTGGATTTTCCAGCTGCACTATGTGCCAGGGATTTGCCAGCGTTCCTGATCCCTGGGAGTCTGCACCCCCAGCTCCTGGCAGAGCACCTGGCACTGCCCCTGGGCTGTGTGCACAGAGAGGTGGCTCTCTCCAACATTTCTCCTCAATTTGAGGGGGATTTGGGAGAGGTTGAGAGGGGTTAGGAAGAGGTTTGAGGAATAATGACATCCCGGGACAGGACTGGTGTGAGCCAGGGTGGGGGGATCAGCCCTGACCCCTCCTTCACCTGCCTCATTTCAGCTTCCTACAAACACCCTCACCCAGAGCCTCCCAAAGCCATTGCTCCCTGAATTCCGTAGGGAATGGGAGCCGTGCTCCCTGGAAGTGCCATGCTGGGCACATCCCCAGGTCCAGCTCCCCGTGCTGGCCAGGGGTGACACCCCCTGCTGCAGCTCCAGGATGTTGGAACTGGCAGTGAGTGACCCCAGGCTGGAGGGCTTTGCCTCCTGTGGGAAGCGTTCCGTGGCTGGATGGAGTTTTTCCAGCCTGGAATTGCATGCAGACGGTTTGTTTCCTCACCCAGCTCTGTGTCCCAGGCTGTGGGTGATCCTTATCTTCCCTGGGTGATCCTTATCTTCCCTGTGTCCAGCAGGTCAAGCACATCCTCAGGCATCACCGAGGTGACCATTAAACAGGGAGTGAGACCCTTATTCCCAAGTTTTTCCCTTTTTTTAGCTGCACTCAGGACAGGAATTGCTGTTCCGGGTGTGACTTTGGGAGACTTTTGCCCCAGTTCCCCTCCAAATCCCTTTGGCCAAGCCAGAGGTGTCCCTGCCACCCTGCTGCTGCAGGTTCCTGCTGTCTGGGAAGGGCTGTGTCCTTCCCAAGTTCCTTGTCCCATGGGATTGCACTTAAACTTGGAGAGAACCATGAGTAGGAAATTATTCCTTGGGATTTTGCATGTCCCGTTCTGGGGGGCACAGCAGCCGTGCCACAGGGGGGATGTGGCCTTGGGGACAGCTGGAGGGGGCACTGGGGGTCCGGTAAGTGCCACTTCTCCATGGAAGGAGTAGTCCAGCACTGGAACAGGGATTCCATTGCCCAGGGAGGTTTGGAGTGCCCATCCCTGGAGGTGTCCAAGGAATTCCTGGAGGTGGCACTCAGGGCTCTGGGCTGGGGACAAGGGGGGCATTGGGCACAGCTGGGACTCAGTGATCCCAAAGGGCTTTTCCAGCCTCAGGGATCCCGGGATTAGCACAGGGAGCTGCCAGCACCTGCCGTTGGTGCTGGTGGGGACAGGGCTGTCCCATGCCATGCTGGTGGCCAGGGGTGGGACAGGGGCTGTGTGCTCGCCCTGGGCTGGGTGGGCTTTCCTGGCGGTGGCCGGAGCAGCGGGGCCACCCCAGCCCCACAAATGTCCCCTTTGTTCCCTCCATAGAAAGGCCATTCTCGGGGACACGTCACAGGAACAGAGGCTCCTTTGTCCCCACTGCAGACACTCGGGTGTTGTTCTGGGTGGGCTTGGGGGCGGGGGGCTGCAGGGCTGGGCTGGGCTGGGCCGGCTCATCCCTGTCTGTGCCTTATTCCTGCTCTTTGGGAGGGAGGCAGGAGCTGGTGGCCAGGGCTGGAATAGCCCAGCTCCCCACTCAGGTGATGATTCCTGGTGAACAGAGGGGTGAAGGGTGGGCTGTCTGTCCTCAGGTTGGTGTGACATGTCTGAGAATCATGGAATGGTTTGGTGGGAAGGGATGTCAAACCCCATCCAGTGCCATCCCTGCCATAGCCGGGACACCTTCCACTGTCCCAGAGTGCCCAGTGTCCCTAAAGGGGCTCCAGGAGAGCTGCAGAGGGACTGGGGACAAGGCCTGCAGGGACAGGACCCAGGGAATGGCTCCCACTGCCAGAGGGCAGGCATGGATGGGGTCTGGGCAATGAGGAATTCCTGGCTGGGCTGGAATTGCCAGAGCAGCTGGGGCTGCCCCTGCATCCCTGGAGTGTCCCAGGCCAGGCTGGACACTGGGGCTGGAGCAGGCTGGGACAGTGGGAGGTGTCCCTGCCGTGGCAGGGGTGGCACTGGAGGGGCTCTGGGGTGCCTTCCCACCCAAGCCATCCCAGGATTGTGGTAGAGATGTGGGAAAGGGGATGCAGCTCCTGGACATGACTGGAGGGATGACAGGAGGTGGTCACAGGGGTTTGGGGCTGGACTGGGATGGGAGGCATGGCATGGCACGGCATGGCATGGCATGACATGGCACGGCACCATCCCAGGCCATCGCCCCCTGGTGTGGCACACAGCCTGTGCCTGTCTGGGAGCTCCCTGGCAGCTGCAGGCTCCCTGTGTTCCCGCAGGCTTTTCCTGCCTCTGGAGCTTCCTGCTGGTGCTGGTGCCACGCGGGGCAGGTGCTGCAGCCGGGCCTGGCCCAGGCCCAGCTCTGGGGCTGTGCCACTCCCAGATCCTGGGGAATTCCAGGGGGAGCTGCAGGAGCCCCAGTGCCAAGCTTTGATCCTGCTGTGGCCCCTCTGGCGTGTCCCAGCAGCTGAACGGGGCAGGTTTGGTCCTTGGGCCCACCTGGGCTGGCAGCAGCTGCTGGTGACAAATGCCACCGGCTCCATCGGCGTGGGAATGTCCTGGACAGGGCTTCCCTGGGGACAGGGCTGTTCTCTTCTGACACCGTGGATTCATGGACTCAGGTCGGAAAGGCTCTCCCAGATGATTGAATCCAGCCATTAGCAGCACTGCCAAGGCCACCACTGACCCTGTCCCCAAGTGCCACATCCACACGGCTCTGCAATCCCAACAGGGATGGGGACCCACCACTGCCCTGGGCAGCTGAGCCAGGGCTGCACAGCCTTTTCCAGGAGGGAATTCCCCAGTATCCACCCTGAGGCCGTTCCCTCTCCTCCTGTCCCTGTTCCCTGGAGCACAGCCCGACCCCCCCGGTGTCCCCTCCTGGCAGGGACTTGTGCAGAGCCACAAGGGCCCCCTGAGCCTCCTCTGCTCCAGGCTCAGCCCCTGCCCAGCTCCCTCAGCCCTCCTGGTTCTCCAGCCCCTTCCCAGCTCCATTCCCTGACACGCTCCAGCCCCTCCAGGGCTCTCCTGGCAGGAGGGGCCCAGAGCTGCCCCCAGGATTCCAGGGGGTCCCTCGGCAGGGCCAGCACAGGGGACAGTCCCTGCCCTGGGGCCGTGCCCACAGCCCAGGGGCCGTCATCCTCCTGCCCCCCTGGGCTCACATTCCAGCCTGGCAGTGCCTCCCTGCTCTGGCTGTGTGCCAGGCCCTGGCAGGAGCCACCACTCAGTGCACAGGCAGGACAGAGTGACTGGAGGATCAGGGAGTCCCAGGGTTGGTCGGGTGGGAAGGGACCTCAAACCCCTGCAGTGCCACCCCTGCCCTGGCAGGGACCCCTTCCCCTGTGCCAGGCTCCAGCCCCAGTGCCCAGCCTGGCCTGGGGCAC
The DNA here is from genome assembly GCF_027477595.1 of Haemorhous mexicanus. Classification (NCBI taxonomy): domain Eukaryota; kingdom Metazoa; phylum Chordata; class Aves; order Passeriformes; family Fringillidae; genus Haemorhous; species Haemorhous mexicanus. Next base: position 75,653,534 of record NC_082345.1, read on the forward strand.
TGCCAGGGATGGGGCTGGCAGCACTCCTCTCTGCCCTGGTTGGTGCTGGTTGATGCAATCGCTCCCCGGGCTTGCAGGGCATTTCCCAATCCCTGTTTGGTGCTGCCCCAGGGATTCATGGCTCCTGCCTCATTCCAAGAGCCCCATCAGGGCCCTGCTCTGGGCTGGGCTGGACCTCGTTCCCTGTGCTGGAGCAGCCCTGGGCTGGGCTGGGGTCAGAGCTCAGCTCTGAGTGCCCTTGGCAGCAGCTCCAGGTCCTGGCAGGTTGTGTGGCCTTGTCCTGCTCTGTCTCTGCCCTTGCAGGAGCCACCTCAGAGAGTCCAGGCAGGGCTTTGGAGCACCAGGGATTTGCTGGTGCTGTAAAGCTGCTGAATTTATAAATAATTCCTGCACTGAGAAGCTCTCGGAAGCCTCAGCTGATGCTTCCAGGCAGGCATGAGGCTGCCCCTGAACCTGGGGGAGCTGGAGAATCATTAGTGGTGTGAAATGAATGTTTCTGGAATAATTTAAGGTATCTGAAGTAACTGGATGTTTCCAAAGTGATTCTACACTCTCCTGGCTGGACATCACCTCCAGGTTGGAGCCTGGGGGGAAGGAGGGCTGGAACAGCTCTGGCTCCTGTGGGGAGGACTTGGAATTGTGGAATAGTTTGGGATAGAAGGGACCTTAAGTCTCATCCAGTTCCATGGCAGGGACACCTCCCACTGTCCCAGCCTGCTCCAGCCCCAGTGTCCAGCCTGGCCTTGGGCACTGCCAGGGACCCAGGGGCAGCCCCAGCTGCTCTGGTGACCTGTGCCAGCTCCAGCTGAGCTGTGTTGTCTGAACTTTGTGCTCCCCTGGATGATTTCATCCCGAATTTCCAAGGTTCAAGGGTGTGGGAGTCGTGTCCCAGCCTGCAGAGAGCTGTTCCTGGGGACTGGCCGGACCAGTGGTCCCGTGCTGCTGGTGATACACCTCCAGTCACCTGGGAGTGGAGGGTGTCAGGTGTGGGGGGTGGGACAGGGCTTGTTCCAGACAAGCTCCTTTGCCTCAAATCCCTGTGAAAATTCCCTTCTTTCTCTCTCTGTCGTATCCAGCTCCTCAGGAAAAGGAGACTCAGGGCTGCCCCCATCCCTCTCTGCACTCCTGAGAGGTGCCTGTGCCCAGCTGGGCTGGGCTCTGTCCCCAGCAGCACTGACACACCCAGAGCACACAGCCCCGAGCTGTGCCAGGGGAAATTCAGGCTGGAGAGCAGGAAAAAGCTTTTCCAGCAAGGGGGATAAAGTTCTGCCATGGCTGCCCGGGGAGGGGGTGCAGTCCCCACCCCTGGGGGTGTTTGACCAGCCTGGATGTGGCACTGGGTGCCAGGCTCTGCTGAGCCCTTGGGGCTGGCCTCGATGGGCTTCAAGGTCTCTCCCAAGGCAGGGATTGTGTGAATTCTGTGAAAGGGCTGCAGGAGCTGCTGCAGGGCGGGTTCCCTGCCCAGACCCCGTGGCTGCCCCGGAGCAGGACCTGCCTGTGGGGCTGCCGTGCTCCGCCTGTCAATCCCCTGGGATTTTCCAGGGAGGGTGGGCACCTCCTGCAGGCTGTGGGAGCAGCGCAGGCCCGGCAGGCAGAGGCCGGGCTGGTGTGTGTGCAGGGCTGAGGCGCAGCTCCTCTGCTGCCACCATTCAGGGCGCACGGGGGCCGCGCTCCCGTGTCCGTGACCCGTGTCCGGGGCAGCGCTCTTCCCGGCAGCGTCCGCCCGTGTCCCGGCGTGCCAGCGCTCCCAGCCGGGGTCATCCGGTGCCGTGCCTCAGCCCCGTGTTTACCTCTGGGCTTATTTAGAATTTCCTGTATCACAACAACATCCCGTGACCTTCCAGCGTGGCCCGGGGCGGGGCCGGGCTCCCCCAGGTGTCCCCCGGCCCGGCAGGAGCGCAGGAAGGATGGAGCAGCAGCTGCCTGCGGGCCGGGGTTCACAGGCACACGTGCTTTCCCAGGAATCTCCAGCTTTCCCAGGGATCTCAGCTGGGAGGGCAGGAGAATGGATGGGGCAGGTCCAGCTCTCCCAGCAGGAAGGGACGCGCCGATCCCGATACGGAGCTGAATGGTGGGAAGTGGGAAAGCTGGGATCAGGCTGCCCAGGACGCAGCTGAGGGAAGTGCTGGATTCCTGAGTCAGGCTGTTGGTGACAGTCCCTAAAATCAGGATGTACCTGCCTGCAGCTGGCTGAAGGGTGGCAGCTCCTGGCTCTGGGAAAACCCCGGGAGTCGAGGTTCCCATTGTTCTCTACAGCCCTTGGAATGATTTCTGTTTGTGATGAGGATGATGAGCCTGAGACCCCCCAGCCCTGGGCTGAGCCCAGTGGGCAGCAGGGCAGGGGACATCCTGCCCCTGTGCCCCCTCAGGTGAGACCCCACCTGCAGAGCTGCCCCAGCCCTGGGGACACAGCAGCAGCACCTGGAGCTGCTGGAGAGAGCCCAGAGGAGGCCCCGGAGCTGCTCCAGGGCTGGAGCCCCTCAGTGCCCAGGGATCCAGGCTGGGAGAGCTGGGGGTGCTCACCTGGAGAGGAGAAGGATCCAGGGAGAGCTCAGAGCCCCTGGCAGGGCCTGAAGGGGCTCCAGGAGAGCTGCAGAGGGACTGGGGACAAGGCCTGCAGGGACAGGACACAGGGAATGGCTCCCAGTGCCAGAGGGCAGGCATGGATGGGATCTGGGCAATGAGGAATTCCTGGCTGGGCTGGAACTGCCAGAGCAGCTGGGGCTGCCCCTGGATCCCTGGAGTGTCCCAGGCCAGGCTGGACACTGGGGCTGGAGCAGGCTGGGACAGTGGAAGGTGTCCCTGCCATGGCAGGGGTGGCACTGGAGGGGCTCTGGGGTCCCTTCCCACCCAACCCATTCCATGATTTTTTGGTCTATCCATTCACCTTTAACTGAGGGTATTGCAGCAAAGCCGTGGCAGGGCTGGATGTGGAGGGCACAGCTTGGAGCAGTAATCCTGACGTGTGGATCTCAAGGGATTTTCCTGTCTGGAGCTTGAGCCGAGCCCTTGGCACTGGAAGTGGGCAGCCTTTGGCCAGGGCTGCCTCCAGGGGGACGTGGGGATGGAGCAGGGACAGAGCAGGGACATGGTGACAGAGCAGGGCTGTGGTGACAGAGCAGGGCTGTGGTGACAGAGCAGGGCTGTGGTGTCACAGCACGTGGCCAGGCAGGATCTGGTTGACCCCATCCCTGTGGATGTTTGGTGCCCACTTTGGTCCAGCCTTTCCATTTTGGGTCCAGGGCTATAAACAGTCCCTTTCCCTTTCCCTTTCCCTTTCCCTTTCCCTTTCCCTTTCCCTTTCCCTTTCCCTTTCCCTTTCCCTTTCCCTTTCCCTTTCCCTTTCCCTTTCCCTCTCCCTGCTAAATCCAGCTGTGGCTGCCGGGCGGTGAGCAGGACCCTGGGGACTTGTCTGGGCTCTGAAAATAGCCCTTCCCTGAGGCTCCTCCTGCTTTCCCAGCCCCATTCCATGGCCAGGACCCAGCTCCCAGGATGGGAGAGGCCCCAGGTGGTCCCTGGAAATTGATAATCCCTCCGTCTGGAAGGAGCCCCCTCTCCCCACCACGGCGCTGTCTGCCTTCGTGGCTGGGCCAGAATCCTTGGGATTTGTGGTTCCCAGCTGGATCCAGGAGCGGCTCTGTCTCTGGAGCAGCATGAGCAGTGTGGGAGCCCTTCCCAGCCTGGCAGGGTCTGTGACAGGAGCACTTGGTGGCACTGTCACCTCGGGCTGTCCCAGAGCCAGCTGTTCCCAGAGTGCCTGCCTGGCCTGCTGGGCCTTTTCCAGGCTGTCCATGGGAACCAGCAGGATTTAGGGTGTGGAATGGTGTGGGCTGGGGGGCAGGTGAGGGTTTGGAGTGCTCCCAGTGCTCCATAAAGCCCGGGGAAGCAGGAGCTGTCAGGACCCCAAAAGCAAACCCTGGCAGGGTTGTCTGGGGAAAGGCCAGAGGGGAGATGAGGAGCAGGGAGGGCAGCTCAGAGTGGGGGTGCTGTCTGTGTTGGGATCACAGGGAAGGAAGTTCTGGCTGGAGAGGAACTGGAGTTCCTGCTCCAGTACTGCTCCCACCTCCAGAGAAGGCTCTGGGAGCTGTTGGCTCCAGGATTCCTTGGAATCTCTGCTGTTCCCTGCTGGAGTGGCAGTGCTGCTCAGCCTGGAAGGAGCTGGGGTCTCTCCTGTGCTGCCCCATCCATGGAGAGCTGGAGCACCCCGGGGTTCCAGCTGGGCATTCCCGGTGGGTGGGGGGTCCCTGCTGCCCTCTAATCCCATCTTGTCTCCACAGGGAGCGGGGATGGACAGGGCCAGATCCTGCAGCGCTTCCCGGAGAAGGACTGGGAGGACAACCCCTTCCCACAGGGCATCGAGCTGGTGAGTGGCTGGGGACCCACGGGTGACACTGGGGGTGACACTGGGACACATCCCATGGGGTCTGACTGGGGGGCTGGGAAGGAGCAGTTCCCTCCTGCCCTGGGTGCATCTCCAGCTGTGGAACTCTCCAGAAACATTGGGATGGATCCAGCACGGGCTCCTCTCCTGGCCTCCTGCTACCCCTCCTCTTCTGGGATGCTGGAATGCCTCCTGGAGGAGCCATGGATGCAACCTTAGTGTCCACAGCCCCCCAGGAGAATGGCCAGGCCTTTCACAGGATCACACAGGATCACATGGAATCACAGGATCACACAGGATCACATGGAATCACAGGATCACACGGAATTCACACAATCACACGGAATCACATGGAATCACACACAATCTCACAGAATTCACAGAACCCCTGGGTTGGCAGAGACCTTCAAGGCCATGGAGTCCAGGCCAGCCCCAAGGGCTCAGCCAGAGCCTGGCACCCAGTGCCACATCCAGGCTGGTCAAACACCCCCAGGGGTGGGGACTGCACCCCCTCCCCGGGCAGCCATGGCAGAACTTTCTCCCCCTTGCTGGAAAAGCTTTTTCCTGCTCTCCAGCCTGAATTTCCCTGGCACAGCTCGGGGCTGTGTGCTCTGGGTGTGTCAGTGCTGCTGGGGACAGAGCCCAGCCCAGCTGAGCACAGGCACCTCTCAGGAGTGCAGAGAGGGATGGGGGCAGCCCTGAGTCTCCTTTGCTGCAGGCTGAGCACCCCCAGCTCCTGTTGCCCTGGCTGAGGCTGGATCCCAGGGCCAGGGCCTGGGTGTCCCCAGCCCTCTGGACACGGTCACCCGCTCTCGGGAGTGCTTTGGGGTCATCTCAGAGCTGGGACATTCCTGGGATGTGGAGCTGTGGGGGTCCTCCAGATCATCTAGGGGAGTGGGATTGTTCCCCTCATTGCTCAGCTGGAGTGGGAGCTCTTCCCAATCCCTGCCCTGTGCCCAGGAGCTCCAGGGACTCTGGGGGAGGAGCTGGAGCTCCATTCCAGTGAAAAGGCTGGGCTGGGACAGGCCTGCAGGCTGAGCCCTCTGGAAGCTGCTCCATTCCCCCTGGAGTTCATGGAATCATGGATTTATTGGGCTTGGAAAATCCCTTTGAGCCCATTAAGTGCAATCAGTGGTGCCAAGGCCACACTGCCCATGTCCCAAGTGCCACATCCACATGGCTTTGAAACCCTTGTGGGAATGGGGACTCCAGTGCTGCCCTGGGCAGCTGTGCCAGGGATGGACATCCTTTTAGGTGGGATCTTGGGAAGGAATTCCTGGCTGGGAGGGTGGGAAGGCCCTGGCACAGAATTCCCAGAGCAGCTGGGGCTGCCCCTGCATCCCTGGCAGTGCCCAGGGCCAGGCTGGACACTGGGGCTGGGAGCACTTGGGACAGTGGGAGGTGTCCCTGCCCATCATCACTGGGGTCGCTGGCTCCTCATCCCATTGTTTCTGGGATCAGCAGTGTCCAGCTCCTCTTCCCATCACGTGTCTCCTGAAATTCCAGTGCAATTTGGGACCTTTCTGTGCTGTTTAATCTGAGGCAAAAACACACATTTATTTTTATATATATTTTTATTTTTCTGCTCTGAGTTTCCTGGTGTCTGCAGGGACTTGGGAACTGTCCCAAGCAGGAGCAAAGCAGCTTTTTTTCCCAAGGGTCAAACTGTCCAGCCAAAAAATCCTTGGAATTTAAACAATTGGAGCCCTGTGCTGTTGGGAGCCAGGGGTGGCTCCAGGGCTTCCCACAAACTCTCCGAGTGTCCTGGGGGAGCAGCACGTGGGGCTGCTCCGAAGGCAGCTCAGAAATCCGCGGGAGCCCGTCCCGGGGTCGGGTGGGACGTGCCACTGCGGTCAGGGCTGATCCTCCTCGACAGCTTTTTGGGGAAAGAGGCATTCCCAGGGGTGCAGGGAGGTGGGCTCGGGGGCTCCTGGCCGTGCGCAGTGTCCGGCGGCAATTCCCAGCAGAAATATCTCGTTTTAATGGATGGAGTTCCTCTGGGCACGGGCACAGCGTGTGGATAAAGCACCCTGGGAGCCTCTCCCTGCAGAGCCCCGGGAGCTGCCTGGTGGGGGCATTCCAGGGGGAGGGCATTCCCAGTTCAGCCCAGGGTCTCTGCTGGAATAGGGGGATCCAGGTGGGAATGGAGATTCCTGTAAATCCAGGGGCTCCCTGTGCTCCAGTGGCTCTCAGGGCCAGTCCCACTCTCCCTTTTGCATCCTTCCTCAGCACTGGGCTTTAAGACCTTCCATGCCATGATCCCATAGGTCTGCTGGACTCAGTGTGGGATTTTCCATGTCCTGAGGCAGCTCTGGGATGGTTTTGGCACCTGCTGGGTGTGTCCAAGCCTCCAGCTCTGCCAGCATTCCAGGGCATCCAGCAGCTGGCAGGGCCTGGAGGGGCTCCAGGAGAGCTGCAGAGGGACTGGGGACAAGGCCTGCAGGGACAGGAGCCAGGGAATGGCTCCCAGTGCCAGAGGGCAGGCATGGATGGGATCTTGGCAATGAGGAATTCCTGGCTGGGCTGGAACTGCCAGAGCAGCTGGGGCTGCCCTGGATCCCTGGAGTGTCCCAGGCCAGGCTGGACACTGGGGCTGGAGCAGGCTGGGACAGTGGGAGGTGTCCCTGCCATGGCAGGGGTGGCACTGGAGGGGCTCTGGGGTCCCTCCCACTGTCCCAGGCTGCTCCAGCCCCAGCCCAGCCTGGCCATCCCGTTCCCCAGGTGTTTCCCTCCCCTGGCAGGTGGATCCTGGGGCTGGCAGCCACAGCCGAGCCCTCGGAGCCTGCAGCTGTTTGGGGAACACTCCAGAGGGAGGAGAGACACCACCACACTCCCCCCTGGGTGGGGTCAGCTGGAAAAATAAATGACCAGGAGCATGGATTGGGACATCACAGGTGGGATCCTTGCAAAATGGATCCTTGGGAAAGGCTGTGGAGTACCTGGGGAAGAACTGGTGAAGGAGGAGAGGGGAGCTGGGGAGGTCAGGCTGTGCTCCAGGGAGCAGGGACAGGAGGAGAGGGAACGGCCTCAGGCTGGGCCAGGGGAGCTCAGGGTGGATATTGGGGAATTCCCTCCTGGAAAGGGCTGTGCAGCCCTGGCACAGCTGCCCAGGGCAGTGGTGGGTCCCCTTCCCTGCTGGGATTTCAGAGCTGTGTGGATGTGGCACCTGGGGACAGGGTCAGTGGTGGCTGTGGCAGTGCTGAGAATGGTTGGGCTTGGCTGGCTCAGGGGACTTTTCCACCCCAAGCAATTCCGTGATCCTGCTCTGTCCATGGGGATCTGTGTTTGTGCTTCCCTTCACATGTGGCACCTCAGGGTGGCCGAGCACCAGGTGCCACCATCGGTCAGGTGGGGCTGACTCAGCTGTCCTCGCCCTGCCAGCTGTGCCCATCCCCATGGTTTTCCTTCCTGGAGGATCTGGGTGAGGTGGGGCAGTGGAGGTGGCATCACGGGGCTCCTGCAGGATGAATGATCCAGGTGGGATCAAGTGAGGTCACACTGGGCTGGGAGTGACTCCGGCATTTCCGTGTGCTCCCGTGGTGTCACCTGATCCAGGTGTCACCTGCTGGTGTTGGAGGTGACCCATCCTCTCAGCAGGTGCTGTTTTTAGGAAGCTGACTCTGTATCCCAAGTGGCTTGGTGGGTTTCTGGGGCCTCCCACCCCTCCTGTCTCTCAGGGGAGGGTGACACCATGGTCCTGGAGTGCATCCCTGTCTGGGATATGGCAGTGGGAATTCTGGGTGGGAGCCAGGACAAGGGAGAAGGGTTTAAAACTAAAAGAGGGGAGATTCAGGTGGCATATTGGGAGGAAATTCCTGGCTGGAAGGGTAGGCAGGCCCTGGGCTGGAACTGCCAGAGCAGCTGGGGCTGCCCCTGCATCCCTGGAGTGTCCAAGGCCAGGCTGGACACTGGGGCTGGAGCAGGCTGGGACAGTGGGAGGTGTCCCTGCCATGGCAGGTGTGGCACTGGAGGGGCTCTGGGGTCCCTTCCCACCCAACCATTCCAGGATTCCCTGATTCCATGATCTTTACCCAGCAGCTCCATGTGCCCTGGGCTCCTCATTCCCACAATGCCAGGAGATCTCCGTGTGGGGCTGGGAGCAGTGAGGGGCAATTCCCACCTCGGGACAGTGACACCGTGTGCTCATCCCAGTGTTCTGCTGAGCCAGACCTTCCCCTGTGCTCCCATGGGAGCTGGCAGGAGGCCCCGGGATGGAGAAGCCCCGGGTGTTGCTTTCCAGGGACGCAGAATGTGGGAAGCAGCTCCTGGGGGGCTTTCTCCTCCTGTCCCTCCTGCTGCCACGCCCAGGATCCGCACAGAGCCCAGCTCCTGCCCCGTGGGCTCTTCCCAGGGAGGACAGGAGGATCTGTGAGCACGGGGAGTGGTGAGCAGCTGGGAGACACAGGTAGGATCCACCATGGGCTCCTGAGGGAGCTGGGGCAGGATTCCTGAGCTCCCCAGGCCCTGGTGCCATGGTTCTCCTCCCGGGCCTTGCAGAACTCCCGTGCCCTCAGCGTGCCTCCAGCCCTGTGAGGAGCTGGGCTGGAAGGAGCCGGGCTGTCCCGCACCCGGGGAATTTTCCACAGCTCCTCAGCAGCCAGTTCCAGCCCTGAGGAAATCAAGAAAATCCCCTGAGACTCGGGAAGTCGGGGGAGTCTGGAATTACCCCGGCCCTGGGAGGGGCTTTGGGAAGTGCCGGGGGCTGGTGCAGTGAGATGGCACAGCCAGGCCCGTGTTTGTGCCAGGGGAGTGGTGCCACCTCCTGGAGCCACTCCAGAGCCCGTGTCCCCTTTCCTTCTGGGCTCTGGGGTGTCTGGCCCACGGTGGGCTGGGGTCAGCTCAGAGTTTGGGGTCTGTGTGCCATGGGGGCAGTGCAGAGTTTGGGGTCTGTGTGCCATGGGGTCAGTGCAGAGGTTGGGGTCTGTGTGCCATGGGGTCAGTGCAGAGTTTGGGGTCTGTGTGCCATGGGGTCATTGCAGAGTTTGGGGTCTGTGTGCCATGGGGGCAGTGCAGAGTTTGGGGTCTGTGTGCCATGGGGTCAGCTCAGAGTTTGGGGTCTGTGTGCCATGGGGGCAGTGCAGAGTTTGGGGTCTGTGTGCCATGGGGGCAGCTCAGAGTTTGGGGTCTGTGTGCCATGGGGGCAGCTCAGAGTTTGGGGTCTGTGTGCCATGGGGTCAGTGCAGAGTTTGGGGTCTGTGTGCCATGGGGTCAGCGCAGAGTTTGGGGTCTGTGTGCCATGGGGGCAGTTTGGGGTCTGTGTGCCATGGGGTCAGTGCAGAGTTTGGGGTCTGTGTGCCATGGGGTCAGTGCAGAGTTTGGGGTCTGTGTACCATGGGGTCAGTGCAGAGTTTGGGGTCTGTGTGCCATGGGGGCAGTGCAGAGTTTGGGGTCTGTGTGCCATGGGGTCAGTGCAGAGTTTGGGGTCTGTGTGCTATGGGGTCAGTGCAGAGTTTGGGGTCTGTGTGCCATGGGGTCAGTGGAGAGTTTGGGGTCTGTGTGCCATGGGGTCAGTGCAGAGTTTGGGGTCTGTGTGCCATGGGGTCAGTGCAGAGTTTGGTGTCTGTGTGCCATGGGATCAGTGCAGAGTTTGGGGTCTGTGTGCCACTGGGGTCAGTGCAGAGTTTGGGGTCTGTGTGCCATGGGGTCAGTGCAGAGTTTGGGGTCTGTGTGCCATGGGGGCAGCGCAGAGTTTCAGAGTTTGGGGTCTGTGTGCCATGGGGTCAGTGCAGAGTTTGGGGTCTGTGTGCCATGGGGGCAGCTCAGAGTTTGGGGTCTGTGTGCCATGGGGTCAGTGCAGAGTTTGGGGTCTGTGTGCCATGGGGTCAGTGGAGAGTTTGGGGTCTGTGTGCCATGGGGTCAGTGCAGAGTTTGGGGTCTGTGTGCCATGGGGGCAGTGCAGAGTTTGGGGTCTGTGTGCCATGGGGGCATTGCAGAGTTTGGGGTCTGTGTGCCATGGGGTCAGCGCAGAGTTTGGGGTCTGTGTGCCATGGGGGCAGTGCAGAGTTTGGGGTCTGTGTGCCATGGGGTCAGTGCAGAGTTTGGGGTCTGTGTGCCATGGGGGCATTGCAGAGTTTGGGGTCTGTGTGCCATGGGGTCAGTGCAGAGTTTGGGGTCTGTGTGCCATGGGGTCAGTGCAGAGTTTGGGGTCTGTGTGCCACTGGGGTCAGTGCAGAGTTTGGGGTCTGTGTGCTATGGGGTCAGTGCAGAGTTTGGGGTCTGTGTGCCATGGGGTCAGTGCAGAGTTTGGGGTCTGTGTGCCACTGGGGTCAGTGCAGAGTTTGGGGTCTGTGTGCCATGGGGGGTCAGTGCAGAGTTTGGGGTCTGTGTGCCATGGGGGCAGTGCAGAGTTTGGGGTCTGTGTGCCATGGGGTCAGTGCAGAGTTTGGGGTCTGTGTGCCATGGGGGCAGTGCAGAGTTTGGGGTCTGTGTGCCATGGGGTCAGTGCAGAGTTTGGGGTCTGTGTGCCATGGGGTCAGTGCAGAGTTTGGGGTCTGTGTGCCATGGGGTCAGTGCAGAGTTTGGGGTCTGTGTGCCATGGGGTCAGTGCAGAGTTTGGGGTCTGTGTGCCATGGGGTCAGTGCAGAGTTTGGGGTCTGTGTGCCATGGGGGCAGCTCAGAGTTTGGGGTCTGTGTGCCATGGGGGCATTGCAGAGTTTGGGGTCTGTGTGCCATGGGGTCAGTGCAGAGTTTGGGGTCTGTGTGCCATGGGGGCAGCTCAGAGTTTGGGGTCTGTGTGCCATGGGGTCAATGCAGAGTTTGGGGTCTGTGTGCCATGGGGTCAGTGCAGAGTTTGGGGTCTGTGTGCCATGGGGGCAGTTTGGGGTCTGTGTGCCATGGGGGCAGTGCAGAGTTTGGGGTCTGTGTGCCATGGGGGCAGTTTGGGGTCTGTGTGCCATGGGGTCAGTGCAGAGTTTGGGGTCTGTGTGCCATGGGGTCAGTGCAGAGTTTGGGGTTTGTGTGCCATGGGGTCAGTGCAGAGTTTGGGGTCTGTGTGCTATGGGGTCAGTGCAGAGTTTGGGGTCTGTGTGCCATGGGGTCAGTGCAGAGTTTGGGGTCTGTGTGCCATGGGGTCAGCGCAGAGTTTGGGGTCTGTGTGCCATGGGGTCAGTGCAGAGTTTGGGGTCTGTGTGCCATGGGGTCAGTGCAGAGTTTGGGGTCTGTGTGCCATGGGGTCAGTGCAGAGTTTGGGGTCTGTGTGCCATGGGGTCAGTGCAGAGTTTGGGGTCTGTGTGCCATGGGGTCAGCGCAGAGTTTGGGGTCTGTGTGCCACTGGGGTCAGTGCAGAGTTTGGGGTCTGTGTGCCATGGGGTCAGTGCAGAGTTTGGGGTCTGTGTGCCATGGGGTCAGTGCAGAGTTTGGGGTCTGTGTGCCATGGGGTCAGTGCAGAGTTTGGGGTCTGTGTGCCATGGGGGCATTGCAGAGTTTGGGGTCTGTGTGCCATGGGGTCAGTGCAGAGTTTGGGGTCTGTGTGCCATGGGGGCATTGCAGAGTTTGGGGTCTGTGTGCCATGGGGGCAGTTTGGGGTCTGTGTGCCATGGGGTCAGCGCAGAGTTTGGGGTCTGTGTGCCATGGGGGCAGTGCAGAGTTTGGGGTCTGTGTGCCATGGGGGCAGTGCAGAGTTTGGGGTCTGTGTGCCATGGGGGCAGTGCAGAGTTTGGGGTCTGTGTGCCATGGGGTCAGTGCAGAGTTTGGGGTCTGTGTGCCATGGGGGCAGTTTGGGGTCTGTGTGCCATGGGGTCAGTGCAGAGTTTGGGGTCTGTGTGCCATGGGGTCAGTGCAGAGTTTGGGGTCTGTGTGCCATGGGGTCAGTGCAGGGTTTGGGGTCTGTGTGCCATGGGGGCAGTTTGGGGTCTGTGTGCCATGGGGGCATTGCAGAGTTTGGGGTCTGTGTGCCATGGGGGGACCTTCCCCAGGAGCTGGGGGGCTCCTGCCTGGCCAGGCTGTCCCATCACGACCCCTCCCAGTCTGGGGCTCTCCAGGTGGCTCCTGCTGTCCCTGCAGACAGGAGGGGATATTGCTGGCTCTGCTTCCCTGCAGGGGGGATTTGGGAATTCCGGGAGCTGGCCCAGCAGGGTCGGGAGTTCCAGGAGCCCGGGGGACTGTGCCTGGTGCTCTCCCTGCTCCCGGCCCATGGAGCTGCCCTTGCCCGCAGGCTCGGTGGGTGATGTGGGCCAGGGCTCAGGGCTGGGTCACACGGTGTGGCTGAGGGCTGGCAGCCCCTGAGCCCTCCCTGCTCCTCCCGCAGTTCTGCCAGCCCAGCGGGTGGCAGCTCTTCCCCGAGAGGAACCCCCCCACCTTCTTCGTGGCCGTGCTCACCGACATCAACTCGGAGCGGCACTACTGCGCCTGCTTCACCTTCTGGGAGGCCGTGGAGAGCCCGCAGGTACCGGGGGCACGGGGACACACGGGGACACACGGGGACACACAGGGACACACGGGGACACGGGGACGGGGGTGGCGGCGCTGACAGGGGAGCACCCGGCTGCCTTTGGCACTGGCCAGGGGTTGCTGCCTTCCCTGTGCCACAGGAATCCATGGGTGGATGGATGGGAAGGGTGGCCACCAATGCTGGTGGAGAAGCATTCAGTTGGACTTAGCTCTGGCCAGTAGTTCCTGCCTCACTTGTGCCAGAGGAATCCATGGATGGATGGGTGGGAAGGCTGGTCAGCAGTGCTGATGGAAAAGCACCCAGCTGCCTTTGGCTCTGGCTGGGGTTCCTGCCTTCCCTGTGCCACAGGAATCCATGGATGGATGGGTGGGAAGGCTGGTCAGCAGTGCTGATGGAAAAGCACCCAGCTGCCTTTGGCTCTGGCCAGGGGTTCCTGCCTTCCCTGTGCCGCAGGAATCCAGACTCTGGCACTGGGAGTTTGGGACAGGGAAGAGCATCCCTTAACCCCCAGCCCGGGCTGGTTTGTGTCTCCCCAGCCCCAGAGCCATGCCAGGAATGGTGAGGGTGAGGAGGAGGAGGAGGAGGCCTCATCCCTGGTGCAGCCTGCCCAGCTGTTCGCTCCCAAGAGCCTGGTGCTGGTGTCGCGGCTGGACCACGCCGAGGTGTTCCGGGTGAGTCAGGAGCAGGGTGCTGCTCAGGGGAGGGGGCAGCTGTGCTGGGAAAGGCTTCCTGCCTGTGGGAGTGGGAACACACTGGCACAGCCCCTGGGAGCCTGGCTCCATCCTGCCCTTGGCACCCCGGGGCTGTGGGGCCGCAGCTGCTGCTGCTGATCCCGGGTGGCTGCGGGACACGGAGCAGCTGCCGGCCCCGCTCCTGGGAACCCCTGAGGAACAGCCTGTTCCTGGGAGCACTGGCTGTGCCAGCTCTGCTGGCTCCAGAGGTGCTGCATTGTGTGCCTGGGGAGGCCTTGGGAGGGCTGGGCATGGATTGAACCCATGGGGATGGGCTGGGAGCGTCCAGCCTGGAGAAGAGAGGGCTCCAAGGAGAGCTCAGAGCCCCTGGCAGGGCCTGAAGGGGCTCCAGGGACTGGGGACAAGGGATGGAGGGACAGGACACGGGGAATGGCTCCCACTGCCAGAGGGCAGGCATGGATGGGATCTTGGGAATGAGGAATTCCTGTCTGGGCTGGAACTGCCAGAGCAGCTGGGGCTGCCCCTGCATCCCTGGCAGTGCCCAAGGCCAGGCTGGACACTGGGAACTGTCCCTGCCTAGTGTGGAGTGGGACTTCTCTGAAATACAGGATCTGCTTTCCTAAGCCTGGGACAGCAGAGTCAGGTCCTGCCAGGCAAAAGCTGAGGCAACTCCAGGGGCCAGGGTCCCCTCACTTGTTCCCACAGACAGAGGTGTCCTGCCATCTGCTCTCCTGGGACAGAAACAGTTCCCAGCTCCTCATCCAGTGCCCAGGAATCTGAGCTTCATCTTCCCTTGTTATTCCAGCAGGCAGGGGTTTATCCTGCTCTTCCCTCATTATTCCATTGTGCCAGAGTCTGCCTGGCCCTGCTCTCCAAATCCCAGTATTTGTGTTTTCCCTTTTCCTCAATGGTTGGAGAACAGCACCCCGAGGGTGCCTGGGACACAAATTCCTTAAATCCCTCGTTCCCAGCTTGTCCTGGGGGTTGCCCTGTGCTGGTGCTCCCAGAGCTGGGACTTCTGTTGCTTCCCAGTTGGAATAGGGTGTTTTGATGGGAAGGAACCCATAGTGACCACCCAGGGCTGACCAGAGTCCAGGTGTACTGTCAGGGGCATTGCCCAAATTTTGGGCGTCTCATCCAGCCCTCACTGGGGAAGGATCTCCTGCCACGCCTTCCTTGGGGTTTGTGTGGGACTGGGGTGCAGGGAGAGAGGCTGCCCTGGTCACCTCTCTGCTGGAGCTTTGGAAAGCCCCTCGGTGCTGCTGCCATGGAGCTCTGGCCTTGGGGACACGTCTCCTGCTCTGCTGGGGTCAGTGCAGGGACATGCTTCTGGCTGGAAAATCCCATCCCTGTGAATGAGGAAGACTTGGAGCTGGCATTGCCGGGGTGTGTTTGTGGCCGGGGACAAGCCCTGGGGGTGTCCCCAGCTGCCTGCACTGCTCATCCCTGCTCTGCTCCCCTCTCCAGAACAGCCTGGGGCTGATCTACACCATCTACGTGGACGGGCTGAGCGTGTCCCTGGAGAACGTCATCGGGAACCTGCTGACCTGCACCATCCCCATCACGGGGGGAGCACAGGTGGGTGTCCTGGCGTCCTGCTGCCCCCTCCCTGGCCTCACTCTGTCCCCTCAGAGCCCAGCCCCAGTCCTGCTCCCTGCTCTCCATGCCGGAGTGGGCCCCGTGGGCAGGGCCTGGCTCATTGCCCTGCTGCTTTCCCGAGTGCTTCCAAGCACAGATCCCACTCAGATCCTCAAGTAGCCAAGGAGCTCCTGCTGCAGCTTCTGTCCTGGCTCCTGCTGCCTTGGGAGGGAGCACCAGGGGCTTGACGTGGGTGCTGCTCAATCCATGCAGGCATTCCCTGGTCCGTGGGCACTCCTGGGGTCTGGCTCTGCACTCAGCCCTGTGGGATCCTCCTGTGGAGAGCTGCTCCAGAGCAAGTGGTCACGGGCCATCTGTGAGAGCAGGGCTGGGACAGCTGTGGGGACATGGGCCAGCAGGGCCGGGACAGCAGCCTGGAGCTCTCCTCGGGGCACTGGCCTGGTGCTGTGCCTGTGTCTGTGCCAAGTCCTGTGCCCATGGCTGTGCCAAGTCCTGTGCCCATGGCTGTGCCCGGTCCTGTGCCCATGGCTGTGCCAGGTCCTGTGCCCATGGCTGTGCCAGGTCCTGTGCCCATGGCTGTGCCAAGTCCTGCACTGGGTCCTGTGCCTGTACTGGGGGCCTGAGGAGCATCAGCTTCTCCTGCAGCTGAGGCCACCAACCCCCCCTGCTGTCCCCTCAGAACCATGTGTCCCTCCAGCCTGCCCCACTCCAGGCCAGCTGGGCTCAGCACATGGAGCTGGGAGGCTCCTTGGGGGTGGCAGAGAGGGAAAGCCCAGCTAGACCCCCTGGCAGGAGGCTGGGGACAGCAATTTGTGCCCTGGAGCTCTCGTGCCCTGCTGGCACCTGGGATGTCCCCGTGGATGTGTGCTTGGTCCCCATGTGCCTTCCCTCGGCCGAGCTCCCCTTCCTCCAGCACAGAGTGCCAGGAATGATCCCACAGCCAGGCTGATCCTGGAGGAGCCTTGGCCAGGCTGGGACAGCACCATGGGACACTGGGACAGCACCACGGGACACTGGGACAGCACCACGGGACACTGGGACAGCACCATGGGGCACTGGGACAGCATGGCAGGGTACTGGGACAGCAACACAGGGTACTGGGACAGCACCATAGGACACTTGGACAACACCACGGGACACTGGGACAGCTCTGCAGGGCACTGGGACAGCATGGCAGGGTACTGGGACAGCACCATGGGACACTGGGACAACACCATGGGGCACTGGGACAGCTCTGCAGGGCACAGGGACAACACCATGGGGCACTGGGACAGCATGGCAGGGTACTGGGACAGCAACACAGAGTACTGGGACAGCACCATGGGACATTGGGACAGCACCACGGGGCAGTGGGACAGCTCTGCAGGGCACTGGGACAGCACCATGGGACACTGGGACAACAACACAGGGCACTGGGACAGCTCTGCAGAGTACTGGGACAGCAGCACGGGGCACTGGGACAGCAGCACAGGGCACTGGGACAGCTCTGCAGGGCACTGGGACAGCACCATGGGACACTGGGACAACAGCATGGGGCACTGGGACAGCTCTGCAGGGCACTGGGACAGCACCATGGGGCACTGGGACAGCAGCACGGGGCACTGGGACAGCATGGCAGGGCACTGGGACAGCATGGCAGGGTACTGGGACAGCAACACAGGGTACTGGGACAGCACCACGGGACACTGGGACAGCACCATGGGACACTGGGACAGCACCATGGGGCACTGGGACAGCATGGCAGGGTACTGGGACAGCAACACAGGGTACTGGGACAGCACCATGGGACATTGGGACAGCGCCACGGGGCAGTGGGACAGCTCTGCAGGGCACTGGAACAGCACCATGGGACACTGGGACAACAACACAGGGCACTGGGACAGCTCTGCAGAGTACTGGGACAGCAGCACGGGGCACTGGGACAGCAGCACGGGGCACTGGGACAGCTCTGCAGGGCACTGGGACAGCACCATGGGACACTGGGACAACACCACGGGACATTGGGACAACACCATGGGGCACTTTGACAGCACCATGGGACACTGGGACAGCTCTGCAGGGCACTGGGACAGCTCTGCAGGGCACTGGGACAACAGCATGGGGCACTGGGACAGCAGCACAGGCCCCGGTGGCTGCGCAGGGGTTCCCTCCCCGCGGTGCCCTGACCCGAGGGGCTCTCCCTGATCCCGTGTCACAGCGGGATTTGGGGCAGGTGCTGCTCCTCGTTCCGGGCTCCCCCTGGCACCCAGAGCCATGCGGGTCCCGGGAGAAGCCGGCGGTGCTGCCGGGAGTTGTGGAGGGGGTGGGGCCAGGCCTGTCCCCGTGCTCCGGGCAGAGTGAGGTGCTGCCCGTGCCCAGGCTGTGCCAGGCACCCGGGTTTGCAGTCCCTTCCCACGGGATCTGCCCGGATCCGGCTCCTCCCGGCGGGACCAGGGGCGGCTGCCGCAGCAGGACGGCTTCTCCTGCCACCATGGCTCGCTGAGCTTGGCACAGATCCGTGCCCCCAGCTGGGGCAGGATGGCTCTCACCGTGGGAACAGGGACTGTGTGACAGGGGGGACAGGTGGCACTTCCCTTCCCGTGGTTTTCCTGCTCTCCTGCTGTGTCCAGCGCTCCTTCCCGGTGGTGCCGTCGGCATTGCTTTCACTCTGTATCTGTGTCTGTGGGCTCCTCTCCTGTCCCATTGTCCCTGCTGGTGTCCCTGTCTGTGTCTGTGGGCTCCTCTCCTGTCCCATTGTCTCTGCTGGTGTCCCTGTCTGTGGGCTCCTTTCCTGTCCCATTGTCCCTGCTGGTGTCCCTGTGTCTGTGGGCTCCTTTCCTGTCCCATTGTCCCTGCTGGTGTCCCTGTGTCTGTGGGCTCCTCTCCTGTCCCATTGTCTCTGCTGGTGTCCCTGTCTGTGTCTGTGGGCTCCTCTCCTGTCCCATTGTCCCTGCTGGTGTCCCTGTCTGTGTCTGTGGGCTCCTCTCCTGTCCCACTGTCCCTGCTGGTGTCCCTGTCTGTGTCTGTGGGCTCCTCTCCTGTCCCATTGTCCCTGCTGGTGTCCCTGTGTCTGTGGGCTCCTCTCCTGTCCCATTGTCCCTGCTGGTGTCCCTGTCTGTGTCTGTGGGCTCCTCTCCTGTCCCACTGTCCGTGCTGGTGTCCCTGTCTGTGTCTGTGGGCTCCTTTCCTGTCCCATTGTCCCTGCTGGTGTCCCTGTCTGTGTCTGTGGGCTCCTCTCCTGTCCCATTGTCCCTGCTGGTGTCCCTGTCTGTGTCTGTGGGCTCCTTTCCTGTCCCATTGTCCCTGCTGGTGTCCCTGTCTGTGTCTGTGGGCTCCTTTCCTGTCCCATTGTCCCTGCTGGTGTCCCTGTGTCTGTGGGCTCCTCTCCTCTTGTCCCTGCTGGTGTCCCTGTGTCTGTGGGCTCCTCTCCTCTTGTCCCTGCTGGTGTCCCTGTCTGTGGGCTCCTCTCCTGTCCCACTGTCCCTGCTGGTGTCCCTGTCTGTGTCTGTGGGCTCCTCTCCTGTCCCATTGTCCCTGCTGGTGTCCCTGTCTGTGTCTGTGGGCTCCTTTCCTGTCCCATTGTCCCTGCTGGTGTCCCTGTCTGTGTCTGTGGGCTCCTGTCCCATTGTCCCTGCTGGTGTCCCTGTCTGTGTCTGTGGGCTCCTCTCCTGTCCCATTGTCCCTGCTGGTGTCCCTGTCTGTGTCTGTGGGCTCCTCTCCTGTCCCACTGTCCCTGCTGGTGTCAGTGTCCCCACTGTGCCTGTCTGTGTGTCCTAACTGACTGTGCTCTCTGTCTGTCCCACCTCAGCCTGACGTGGAGGACGAAGCCGTGGTACGAACTCCTTTTCTCTCCCATCTTCTTTTCCCCACCTTTTCTCTCCCCACTCTGGGTCTGTCCCCTCGTTAGCAGCCTCTCTGTTAATTGCTGTGACCCAGCCCCAGGTCCCGGTGGTCTCAGGGCACCCTCGGGTGTGTGTCCCACCCGAGGGCAGCCAGGGTGTCCCTGGGCTCTGGGAAGGGGCTGAATTCCAGGCACACCTCGCTGGGTGCCCTGCTGGGGTCATGACAGCGCAGCTCAGGGCTCTGGCTCTGCCCAGCCATGGATTTTGGGGCTGTTCTGCCAGGAGGTGGCTGCAGTGGGAGCGCTGCTCCTGCAGGAGCATTTTCCCTGGAGGGGTGTGGAAAGAGGAGGAGAGGGGCCTGGAGACAGCCTGGGGAAGTTTGAGTGTCCCTGGGAACGAGCTCAGGGCTGGGAATATTCCGTGGTACCAGGGAAGAAGCACCCATCCTGTGCCTGGGGTGTCTGTCCCTTCCCCCAGGATATTCCTCAGGATATTCTCAGGGTATTCCTTCCACTGGAGAGGCTGCAGAGCTGGGGCTGCTCCTGGGCACAGCCAGGCTGGGACAGGGGAGCTGCTCCCTTGGCTCCAAGGGCCTGGGAGAGGCTTGAATTCCCCTTGAGTCCTGGGGAGCCCTCTTATCCTGGAGAGCTTTTGAATCCTGGGGAGCCCTCATGTCCCGGAGAGCCATTGTGTCCCCTCAGCACGTGGATCTTGGGGCTCTTGGGACATTGTTGGCACTGGCTGGGGGTGTTGCAGGAGGTGCCCTCCTTCCCCTCAGCCCAGGGACCCAGTCAAGCACCCAGTGGGTGCTGTGGCAGCATCTTCTCTCTTTCCCTTTTCCTTTTCCTCTTTCCCTTTCTCTTTCCCTTTCCCTCTTCCCACAGCAGCCGGGGTTGTGCTGGGGCATGGTGGCCCTGGCCCTGTGCCTAGGGGGTCTGGCTGCCCCTGCCCTGGCCCTGTCCCTCTCTGGGTGGCCCTGGTGACCAGGTGTGTGTTGCCTTGCAGAGGACGATCTCTCTGGGAGCGGGGGACAGGCAGGTGATCCAGACCCCCATCAATGACTCGCTGCCCGTCAGCAGCTGCAGCGTGGCCCTGCTCTTCCGCCAGCTCGGTGAGACATGTCCCCACCCTGCCCCCGTGGCACCTGCGGGTCACCTCCCTGCGGGTCACCTCCTGCGTGTGGCTCTGAGCTCGGTCCTGGCTGAGCCTCCCTGGCCCTGCTGTGCCATCCCTTTTCCAGGAGGGTGGGACTGGGGCTGGGGTCTGGAGGAGCAGCCCGGGGCTGCCACTGGCCTTGTGTCCCCCAGGAAAGGCCACCCCGTGCCCCCCAGGGAAGGCCACCAGCCCCAGGAGGGATGGAGCATCTCTGGGAAGAGGGGAGCACACCTGACAGTGACCAGAACCACGAGTGGCTCTCTGGGGGATGCTGAGCTCCTCTCCTGGCAGGGTGCAGGGACGGGGAGCAGGCTGCAGCCAGGGTGGGATCGGGGGTCTCTGAGGGGTGTCAGGGACCCCTGAGTGCTGAGCCCCTGCTGTGCCCTGCCCAGGCATCACCAACGTGCTGTTCCTGTTCTGCGCGGCGCTGACCGAGCACAAGATCCTGTTCCTCTCCAGCAGCTACCAGAGGCTGACGGACGCCTGCCGCGCCCTCCTGGCTCTCATGTTCCCCCTCAAGTACAGGTGAGGGTCTCCGAGCCTCCAGCTGTGCCAGCTGTGCCAGCTGTGCCCCTGTCCCACCCCCGGTGCCTCCCGGGGTCTGGGGAATAGCTGGGAAATGTTCTGTCCTTCCTGCTGAGCAGGGACAGGACCCAGGGAACGGCTGGAGCTGTGCCAGGGGAGGGATAGCATGGACATCAGGACAGGCTCTTTTCCAAGGGTGCTGGCACTGCCCAGGCTCCCCAGGGAACGGGCACAGCCCCAGAGCTCCAGGAGCGTTTGGACACTGCTGCCAGGGATGCCCAGGCTGGGATTGTTGGGGTGTCTGTGCAGGGCCAGGAGCTGGATCTGTGATCCCTGTGGGCCCTTCCCACTCAGGAGATTCCACGGTTCTGTGAGCAGGAGTGAGGTGTTCCAGCAGTGTCTGTGCTGGTGGTGGCCAAGCCCCCATGGTGACTCCTGTGGGATGGCTGGAACCCTGCTCACCCTGGGAGCTGGGAATGTCCCTCGGGGAGTGGGAGCACAGCCCTGGGGCTCCTGGCAGCTCTGCCAGGGCTGGGCTGGGACAGAGGTTCCTGGCCAGCTCCTATCCCCAGGCTGCAGAGAGGGCGTTGCTGTCCCAGAGGAACCTTCCTTTTCACAGAATTATGGAATCCTTGAGCTTGGAAAAGACCTCCAGGGTCACCAAGTCCAAGGTGTTCCTGATCCCCTCCTTGTCCCTAGCCCAGAGCTCTGAGTGCCACCTCCAAGAATTCCTTGGATGCCTCCAAGGATGGGCACTCCAAAGTTCCCTGGGCAGCCCCTGCCAAGGCCTGACCCTCTTTTCATGGGGAATTTTCCTGAAATTCTTCTTTTGGAGTTAATGGCTCTGCTGGAAACCCTTTCTTTGGTTAGACTTTGATTATAACCCCAGGACCAGACAGGGATCGTATCATGGCATCATGAAATCCTAGGATAATTTGGATTGGAAGGGACCTCCAAGCCCCTCCAGTGCCACCCCTGCCATGGCAGGGACACCTCCCACTGTCCCAGGCTGCTCCAGCCCCAGTGTCCAGCCTGGCCTTGGACACTCCAGGGATGCAGGGGCAGCCCCAGCTGCTCTGGCAGTTCCAGCCCAGGCAGGAATTCCTCATTGCCCAGATCCCATCCATGCCTGCCCTCTGGCAGTGGGAGCCATTCCCTGTGTCCTGTCCCTGCAGGCCTTGTCCTCAGTCCCTCTCAGGGCATTCACAGGGATGGGGCAGCCACAGCCTTTGGGAGCCATGTGTGGCCGAGGGACTGGGGGTGCCAGGGGCACTCTGGACACAGCTCCAGAGCTGGGATGGTGTCTGGCTGTGCCAGGACAGGGCTGGAATGTGGGGCAGGGCTGGCATGGCTGCAGTGGGGCTGTGTTTGGGGCTGGTTTTGAGGCTGTTTCTGCTTGCAGTTTCACCTACGTGCCCATCCTGCCCGCCCAGCTCCTGGAGGTGCTGAGCACCCCCACCCCCTTCATCATTGGTGTCCACTCCATCTTCCAGTCGGAGACCCAGGAGCTGGTGAGAGGCTGTGTTCCCTGGCCTGCTGCCAGGGGGCTGGGGACGAGCAGCGTGGGTGTCACAGCTCGGGTGACAGCTCGATCTGTCCTTAGGGTGCCCAGGGCTTCGTGTGCTCAGCCCAGGATGCATCCACGTGTCCCACACTAGCCAGGGGAATGGCTGGGTCCCATGGGAATGGCCCGGGCTCGTGGGAGTGGCTGGGTCACATGGGAATGGCTGGGTCCCTCTCCTGCCAGGCATCCCCCTGTCCCCCCAGTGGGGGATCCCAGTGTGTCCTTGGATTTGGGGACAGGATGGGACACAGGGACTGCTGAGTGCTCGGGGAAGGTGGGGAGGAGCCAGAGCCCACTCCCAGCCCTTTCCTGAGGCAGCTCACCTGGATAGCTCCCCATCACCTGTGGGATTGGGAGGTGGGATTGGGAGGTGGGGCTGTGTCCCACTGCTGTCCCCCTCCCAGCTGGACGTGGTGATCGCGGACCTGGATGGCGGCACCGTGAACGTCCCGGAGTGCGTGCACATCTCCCTGCTCCCCGAGCCCCTGCTCCAGCAGACACGGGAAGCCCTGTCCATGGTGAGTGCCACGGCATTCCCGGTGCCCACAGCATCCCCGAGGTGCCAGCACCATCCCCTGGCCATGACTCGTGTGGCCAGGGAGCTGGGAGTGGAGCCGGGGCTCCTCTGTGAGCAGGATTCCTACCTTGGGGTCCTGTCCACGCTTTTGGGGTCGTGTCCATGCCTTTGGGGTCGTGTCCATGCCTTTGGGGTCCTGCCCATGCCTTTGGGGTCGTGTCACGGGGACCATTCCTGATCCAGTGGCCTCTGGCCAGCACCCTGGGAATGACACACATTTCCATGGGAGCTGGGAGTGGAGCAGCAGGGGTTCCTCTGTGATTCCTGCCCTGGGGTGCTGCTGCCCCTGTCACAGTGGCCATTCCCAGTCCAATGCCCTCTGGTATCCTGCAGTGCCGGGGGGGTTCCTTTGGCAGAGGTTTCTGGGAATGTGGTGCTGGCTCCTGGCCCGGGGCAGGAAGCAGCTGTGGCCTGGCTGCTCCTGTGTTCCCGAGGCACTGCTGGAGCAGCTCCTGCTCCTCCTGGGGGCAGTGGGGGGTGAAGGTCTCCCTGGCAGAGCAGGAGGGGCTCCCCCTTCCCTGGGGTCCCAGTGCCAGCCATGCTTCCCAAGGCAGGGTGAGGCCCAGCAGAGCATTCCTGATCCCCCATGGTTTGTCTCCAGGCCCCTCAGACCTTTTCCACAGGGGCTATGGGGTCTCTGGGGGAATGTCCTTGGCTTCTCCAGCCAGGATGGAGCCTGAGCTGAGTGTCCTCCCTGGGCAGGTCCTGGACCCCGAGCTGGAGGTGGCCGACCTTGCCTTCCCCCCTTCCACCATTTCCGCCTCTTCCCTCAAGATGCAGGTGAGTGGTGGGAAGGGGAGGGACCCTGGGTGAGGGGCTGTTCCCCAGGGCCACCATTCCAGCCCTGTGTCCATCCAAGGCCAGGCCACTGCTCCGAGCCGTGGCTGGATCCTGCAGTGCCGTGGGTTCCACACTCAGGGCCAGGGTGGAGCAGACAGGGAATGCTTGGGCTTGCAGCATTCCCAGAGCTCCCTCTCCTCTCTGTGCAGCTCTGGGGGGCAGGGCAGTGAATCCCGTGCCCCTTTTCCCTGGAATCTCAGCCGCATTCCCTGCCCTCACCCTGGGGGTGATCCCGGGCTGGGGGAAATGCCTGCCCCGGCAGCTGCCCTGGCCACGGCCTGAGCCCCACCAGCCCAGGCTGGGGGAAATCCCTGCCCCAGGAGCTGCCCTGGCCACAGCCTGAGCCCCACCAGCCCGGGCTGGGGGAAATCCCTGCCCCAGGAGCTGCCCTGGCCACAGCCTGAGCCCCACCAGCCCGGGCTGTGCTTCCCTGTTGCAGGACAAGGAGATCCGGGCCGTGTTCCTGCGCCTGTTTGCTCAGCTGCTGCAGGGCTACCGCTGGTGCCTGCACATCATCCGCATCCACCCCGAGCCCGTCATCCGCTTCCACAAGGTGAGGGCCTCCTCGGGGCTGGGCTGAGCCGGGCTGGGACAGCTGAGTCCAGGAAACGGGCCTGCCTTTCCAGGCAGTGACCGCCCCAGCATCCCTGCCAGCCCACCTGCATCCCGTGTTTGTCCTCGAGCGTGCCGAGGTCTCCCGGGGCAGGAGTGCTTCCCTGCCTGGGTGTTCCTGCAGAGCTCAGCGAGGAGGGAGCCCAGGCCTGCAGCTGGGTGTTTTGGGAGATCTTGGCACTGCTGAGGGACCAGCTGCAGTCCTCTGGCCCTGAGTCCCTCTGGCCTTGTGTCCCTGAGTCCCTCTGACTTTGTGTTCCTGTGCCTCTCTGTCCCTGTGTTCCGGAGTACCTCTGGCCTTGTATCCCTGTGTCCCTGTATTCCTGTGAACCTGCATCCCTGTGTCCTTGTGTGCCTATGTCCCAGAGTCCCTCTGGCTTTGTGTCCCCATGTCCCTGTGTCCCTGTGTCCCTCTGTCCCTGTATTCCTGTGCCCCTGTGTCCCAGAGTCCCTCTGGCCCTGTGCCCCCATGTCTCTGTGTCCCTCTGTCCCTGTATTCCTGTGTCCCTGTGTCCCAGAGTCCCTCTGGCCCTGTGCCCCCATGTCCCCGTGTCCCTCTGCCCTATATCCCTGTGCCCCTGTGTCCCAGAGTCCCTCTGGCCCTGTGACCCCATGTCCCTGTGTCCCTCTGCCCTATATCCCTGTGTCCCTGTGTCCTGCTTCTGCATGCCAAGGTGACACCAGAGCCCTTCCCTTGTCCTGCTGCCATGGGCCAGAGGCTCTGCTTTCCATGCCAACCCTGTCCCTGTGCCCAGGTGGCGCAGGGCGGGAGGTGGCAGCGTCCCAGTGCCACCCAGCTGCCCACCCATGATGTGGTGTCACCCACTCTGCTGATGGCACCGCCGTTCCCTTGGCAGGCGGCGTTCCTGGGCCAGCGGGGGCTCACGGAGGACGATTTCCTCACCAAGGTGCTGGAGGGGATGGCCTTCGCTGGCTTTGTCACCGAGCGCGGGGCTCCCTACCGCCCCATCGACCTCTTCGACGAGGTGGGGCCGCGGGGCAGCTCCCCTTCCCACATCCCGGGATCTGTGGGGCGGAGCGGGATCTGTGGGGCTGAGAGGGATCTGTGGGGCTGAGAGGGATCTGTGGGGTCTGAGTGGGATCTGTGGGGCTGAGTGGGATCTGTGGGGCTGAGAGGGATCTGTGGGGCTGAGTGGGATCTGTGGGGCTGAGTGGGATCTGTGGGGCTGAGCTGGATCTGTGGGGCTGAGCGGGATCTGTGGGGCTGAGCGGGATCTGTGGGGCTGAGAGGGATCTGTGGGGCTGAGTGGGATCTGTGGGGTCTGAGTGGGATCTGTGGGGCTGAGTGGGATCTGTGGGGCTGAGAGGGATCTGTGGGGCTGAGTGGGATCTGTGGGGCTGAGTGGGATCTGTGGGGCTGAGCTGGATCTGTGGGGCTGAGAGGGATCTGTGGGGCTGAGAGGGATCTGTGGGGCTGAGTGGGATCTGTGGGGCTGAGAGGGATCTGTGGGGCTGAGAGGGATCTGCGGGGCTGAGTGGGATCTGTGGGGCTGAGTGGGATCTGTGGGGCTGAGAGGGATCTGTGGGGTCTGAGTGGGATCTGTGGGGTCTGGGAGGGATCTGTGGGGCTGAGTGGGATCTGTGGGGCTGAGCTGGATCTGTGGGGTCTGAGTGGGATCTGTGGGGTCTGAGTGGGATCTGTGGGGCTGAGCGGGATCTGTGGGGCTGAGCGGGATCTGTGGGGTCTGAGTGGGATCTGTGGGGTCAGAGCGGGATCTGTGGGGTCTGGGTGGGATCTGTGGGGCTGAGAGGGATCTGTGGGGCTGAGTGGGATCTGTGGGGCTGAGTGGGATCTGTGGGGGCTGAGTGGGATCTGTGGGGGCTGAGTGGGATCTGTGGGGCTGAGAGGGATCTGTGGGGTCTGAGAGGGATCTGTGGGGTCTGAGCGGGATCTTTGGGGCTGAGAGGGATCTGTGGGGTCTGAGTGGGATCTGTGGGGTCTGAGTGGGATCTGTGGGGCTGAGTGGGATCTGTGGGGCTGAGCTGGATCTGTGGGGTCTGAGAGGGATCTTTGGGGCTGAGTGGGATCTGTGGGATCTGAGCAGGATCTGCCATGGCCTGAGTGGGATCTGTGGGGCTGAGGGGGATCTGTGGGGCTGAGGGGGATCTGTGGGGTCTGAGCGGGATCTGTGGGGCTGAGTGGGATCTGTGGGGCTGAGAGGGATCTGTGGGGCTGAGTGGGATCTGTGGGGCTGAGTGGGATCTGTGGGGCTGAGCGGGATGTGTGGGGCTGAGTGGGATCTGTGGGGCTGAGTGGGATCTGTGGGGCTGAGAGCGATCTGTGGGGCTGAGAGGGATCTGTGGGGCTGAGCAGGATCTGCCATGGCCTGAGTGGGATCTGTGGGGCTGAGGGGGATCTGTGGGGCTGAGAGGGATCTGTGGGGTCTGAGTGGGATCTGTGGGGCTGAGCAGGATCTGCCATGGCCTGAGTGGGATCTGTGGGGCTGAATGGGATCTGTGGGGCTGAGAGGGATCTGTGGGGTCTGAGTGGGATCTGTGGGGCTGAGCGGGATCTGTGGGGCTGAGAGGGATCTGTGGGGCTGAGTAGGATCTGTGGGGTCTGAGAGGGATCTGTGGGGCTGAGCAGGATCTGTGGGGCTGAGTGGGATCTGTGGGGCTGAGGGGGATCTGTGGGGCTGAGCGGGATCTGTGGGATCTGAGCGGGATCTGTGGGGCTGAGAGGGATCTGTGGGGTCTGAGAGGGATCTGTGGGGCTGAGCAGGATCTGTGGGGCTGAGAGGGATCTGTGGGGCTGAGGGGGATCTGTGGGGCTGAGCGGGATCTGTGGGATCTGAGCGGGATCTGTGGGGCTGAGAGGGATCTGTGGGGTCTGAGAGGGATCTGTGGGGCTGAGCAGGATCTGTGGGGCTGAGAGGATCTGTGGGGCTGAGGGGGATCTGTGGGGCTGAGCGGGATCTGTGGGGTCTGAGTGGGATCTGTGGGGCTGAGAGGGATCTGTGGGACTGAGAGGGATCTGTGGGGTCTGAGTGGGATCTGTGGGGCTGAGCAGGATCTGTGGGGCTGAGAGGGATCTGTGGGGTCTGAGTGGGATCTGTGGGGCTGAGAGGGATCTGTGGGGTCTGAGTGGGATCTGTGGGGCTGAGCGGGATCTGTGGGGTCTGAGTGGGATCTGCCATGGCCTGAGTGGGATCTGTGGGGCTGAGCGGGATCTGTGGGGCTGAGAGGGATCTGTGGGGCTGAGAGGGATCTGTGAGGCTGAGCGGGATCTATGGGGTCTGAGCGGGATCTGTGGGGCTGAATGGGATCTGCCGTGGCCTGAGCAGGATCTGTGGGGCTGAGAGGGATCTGTGGGGCTGAGCGGGATCTGCCGTGGCTTGAGCAGGATCTGTGGGGCTGAGCGGGATCTGTGGGGCTGAGCGGGATCTGTGGGGCTGAGTGGGATCTGCCGTGGCCTGAGCAGGATCTGCATGGCCCCGCGTTTGGGAGAGGCCCTGGAGCTGCTCCTGTCACCCCTGTCCTGTCCTCCCCAGCTCGTGGCCTACGAGGTGAAGCGCATGAAGGCGGAGGAGGGGAACAAGCAGAAAATCCTGAGGCACATCAAGGAGCTGGCAGAGAAACTCTACAAAAATGTGAGTCCTGGAGCCCCCGGGCAGGAGTGGGGATGTGCTGGGGGACACGGGGCAGGGAGAGCCTGGGTGGGGTCCTGGTCACTCTGTCCTCCCTGCATGACTCCTGGTGACAGATCCTGTCCCTCCTTGTGCTGTCATGTGTGGTCAGGCACATCCTCACATGCCCAGAGGTCCTGGGAGTGGGATTCCCTGGTTTTATAGGATCATCAATCCCAGAATCACAGAGGTTGGAAAAGACCCCCAGGGCTATCCAGTCCCAGCTGTGCCCAGTGCCCACCTTGTCCCCAGCCCAGAGCCCTGAGTGCCACCTCTGGGAATTCCCTGGACACCTCTGGGGATGGGGACTGGGCAGCTCCTTCCAAGGCCTGACCACCCTTTCCTGGAGGAAGTTCCTGCTGGTCCAACCTGAGCCTCCCTGGCCCAGCTGGAGGTTTCCAGCAGCACCTGAGGGCAGGAGTGCCCCCCGGGAGCCTCGAGTGGCTGGGATGGAGCTCCTGCTGGCACTTGGCTCATGGCCGTGCCACAGCTGTGCACCCCTAGGGCTGGGGGGAGCAAATCCTCGGGCTTGCAGATTGCAGCTGGGAGCAGAGCAGGGGGCTGGGGGCTCCTGCCCGGGAGGGGACACGCGGTGACCTCAGGGCTGAGCCGGAGCCGTCCCCGCAGGAGAACCCGTACCCCGCGGTGACCATGCACAAGGTGCAGAAGCCCACGGAGGGCTGCCACCTGCGCCTGCACCAGAAGCCCTTCCCACACCTGGACGAGGGCACCGTGCAGTGGATCATCGACCAGGCCACGGCCAAGCTGCAGACGGCCCCGCCCGCCGTCAAGGCTGAGAAGAAGTGCATGGTGCCCTCGGGACCCCCCATCGGTATGTGGGGCACGGGGGACCCTGTGCTGGGGGGCTGTGGGAGGCCATGGTGCCCTCGGGACCCCCCATCGGTGTGTGGGGCACGGGGGACCCTGTCCTGGGGGGCTGTGGGAGGCCATGGTGCCCTCGGGACCCCCCATCGGTGTGTGGGGCACGGGGGACCCTGTCCTGGGGGGCTGTGGGAGGCCATGGTGCCCTCAGGACCCCCATTGGTGTGTGGGGCATGGGGGACCCTGTCCTGGGGGGCTGTGGGAGGCCATGGTGCCCTAGGGACCCCCCATGGGTACATGGGGCACAGGGGACCCTGTCCTGGGGGGCTGTGGGAGGCCATGGTGCCCTCGGGACCCCCCATGGGTACATGGGGCACAGGGGACCCTGTCCTGGGGGGCTGTGGGAGGCCATGGTGCCCTCAGGACCCCCATCGGTGTGTGGGGCAGGGGGGACCCTGTCCTGGGGGGCTGTGGGAGGCCATGGTGCCCTCGGGACCCCCATTGGTGTGTGGGGCACAGGGGACCCTGTCCTGGGGGGCTGTGGGAGGCCATGGTGCCCTCGGGACCCCCCATGGGTACATGGGGCACAGGGGACCCTGTCCTGGGGGCTGTGGGAGGCCATGGTGCCCTCGGGACCCCCCATGGGTACATGGGGCACAGGGGACCCTGTCCTGGGGGGCTGTGGGAGGCCATGGTGCCCTCAGGACCCCCATCGGTGTGTGGGGCAGGGGGGACCCTGTCCTGGGGGGCTGTGGGAGGCCATGGTGCCCTCGGGACCCCCATTGGTGTGTGGGGCACAGGGGACCCTGTCCTGGGGGCTGTGGGAGGCCATGGTGCCCTCAGGACCCCCCATGGGTACATGGGGCACAGGGGACCCTGTCCTGGGGGGCTGTGGGAGGCCATGGTGCCCTCAGGACCCCCCATGGGTACATGGGGCACAGGGGACCCTGTCCTGGGGGGCTGTGGGAGGCCATGGTGCCCTCGGGACCCCCATTGGTGTGTGGGGCACAGGGGACCCTGTCCTGGGGGGCTGTGGGAGGCCATGGTGCCCTCGGGACCCCCATGGGCGACCCTGTCCTGGGGCACAGCACAGGAGTAAAACGTGGAGAAACAGCAGCTCCGACCCCCTTGGGGTTCTCAGCCTCCCAGGAGCTCCCAACACCCATGAAGGCCCTGTGGTCACCTGGACCAGGGGCACACGGGGTCCCCACCAGGGTGCCAGTCCCACCCTGCCTGGACTGACGGGATCTCTTCCATCCAGCTGCCATCCTGGAGCGCAACGGGAATGCCCTGGCCAACAGCGCCCGGCGCCTGGAGGTGGTCAGGAACTGCATCTCCTACGTCTTTGAGAACAAGATGCTGGAGGCCAAAAAGGTGAGGGGGGCTGGTGATGGGGGGTCGGTGTCCTCTGTGGGTGGAGAGGACATTCCCTGTCCTGTGCCCATGTCCTGCCACTTGGCTTAGGGTCATGAACTTGTGGAATCCCAGAGTTACTGAGGTTGGGAAATCCCTGTGAGCCCACTGAGTCCAACCATCCCCAGCACTGCCAAGGCCACCGCTGACCCTGTTCCCAAGTGCCACATCCACACGGCTTTGAAATCACTCCAAACCTCCCTGGGCAGCTGTGCCAGTGCCTGACCACCCTTTCCACAGGGAAATTCCTGCTGATGTCCCCCCTGAGCCTTCCCTGGCCCAGCTTGAATCTGTCCCCTGTCCTCCTGTCCCTGTTCCCTGGAGCAGAGCCCCACTCCCCCCTCAGTAGAAGGACCATGGAGCCATTTGGGTTGGCAATCCCTCTGGGACCATCAAGTCCCACCATTCCACAGCACTGCCGTGGCTACCACTGCCCCGTGACTTGTCCCTCTCCTGGTGTTCCTGGGATTTTGGCTGGTGCCTCCACACCAGCTCAGCTCCATTGCTTCATCTCCCAGTGCCCCTGGGCTCCTCCCCCTCCTCCATGGCCGAGTCCCGCCGGCCACACCTGGAATTCTGCCCTGCTTTGCCTCCGTGTCCGAGTGTATCCCCTGACACGGTGTGGGCCTGCTGGGTGTGGGAGCAGGGCTGTCCAGGCCCTGTCCCAGCCCACAAACCCCGTTCCCACAGCTGTTCCCAGCTGTGCTGCGTGCCATGAAGGGCCGGGCCGCCCGGCACTGCCTGACCCAGGAGCTGCACCTGCACGTGCAGCAGAACCGCGCCGTGCTGGACCACCAGCAGTTCGACTTCGTCATCCGCATGATGAACTGCTGCCTCCAGGTAGGGCAGGGCTGGGGGGCTCCTTCTTCCCGTGGGACACGGCAGGGGTCGGCCTCGGAGCGTCCCCTGGTCACGGCGCTCCCTCCCCAGGACTGCACGGCCATGGACGAGCACGGCATCGCCGCCGCCCTGCTGCCGCTGGTCACCGCCTTCTGCAGGGTG
This sequence comes from Haemorhous mexicanus, assembly GCF_027477595.1. Taxonomy (NCBI): domain Eukaryota; kingdom Metazoa; phylum Chordata; class Aves; order Passeriformes; family Fringillidae; genus Haemorhous; species Haemorhous mexicanus. The sequence continues at coordinate 75,684,573 of NC_082345.1, forward strand.
AGCGACTGCAGTGTCCCCACCCCGGAGCCCTCGGGATCCCCCCAGGTGGCAGAGGCTGCAGGGGGTGTCCCCTCAGGGCTTGTCAGCCTATGGCTCCTGCCCAGAATGTTCCACCCAGCCCAGACTGGCCCGAGGCTCCCAGGGAGGCTGGAACACCTGTGGGAAGGGGGTTGCTCTGGAAAGCCAGCTTGATCCCATGGTCAGGTTGGGCTGGGCTGAGCCTCTGGGCTCCGGGTGGGCTCTGAGCAAGAGAATTTTCAGGAAATGCTGGAGGAGCTCTGGTGCAGACATCCCTCCTGCCTGCCCAGGGCTTTCCCAGTGGCCAGCTGGAGGAGCAGGGACACCTGAGTGGAGAGCTCAGCACAAAGGCTGTGTGCAGATGGATTTTTTCCACCTCCTTCCACAGAAACTGAGCCCTGGCATCACCCAGTTTGCCTACAGCTGCGTGCAGGAGCACGTGGTGTGGACCAACATCCAGTTCTGGGAGGCCATGTTCTACTGTGATGTCCAGAACCACATCCGGGCCCTCTACCTGGACAGTGCCGAGGAGAACCACATGGAGCAGGTGGGAGGGTGGCCCAGGAGAGCTTTTCTCAAAGGGCTGGGGCTCATCATGGTGTTACAGAATCCTGGAATGGGTTGGGTAGGAACCTCAGAGCCCCTCCAGTGCCACCCCTGCCCTGGCAGGGACACCTCCCCCTGTCCCAGCCTGCTCCAGCCCCAGTGTCCAGCCTGGCCTTGGCCACTGCCAGGGATGCAGGGGCAGCCCCAGCTGCTCTGGCAGTTCCAGCCCAGCTGCATGTTCCGGGCAGCCTGCTCAGCTGAGGATGAGGGGCTGCACCCCAGTTCTGGGAGATCCCTGTGGGTCAGTCCATGCAGACAGCCCCATCCCTTCCCCCTGGCCCAGGAGAGCACGGAGGAGCCGCAGGAGGCCAAGTCGGCGCTGGAGATCGCGTCGGAGCAGCTGCGGCTGTGGCCCACCATGAGCCGGGAGAAGCAGCAGGAGCTGATCCAGAAGGAGGAGAGCACGGTGTTCAGCCAGGCCATCCACTACGCCAACAGGATGAGCTACCTGCTGCTGCCCCTGGACACCAGCAAGAACCGCCTGCTCCGCAGCTCCGGCCTGGGCGACGTGGAGAGCGTCAGCAACAGCTTCGTCACCAACAGGTGCTGGGGACACCGCTGACCCGAGCTGGGACGGAGCTCGTGGGGTGGGCCAGGCTGCTGTCAGGGAAAGATGTCCCTGCTCGCTGTGGGGGGTCGGACCCCTGTGAGGGTTCTTTGCAATCCCAGCCGTGCTGGGATTCCAGGGTTATGTCAGGACTGAGGCGGACTGTGGTGCCCAGGGGGGTTTCTGGGAGTGGGAGCTCTGCTGGGTCCGTGCTGGGAATGGGAACAGTCTTGGACTCTTGTCAGGAGCGGGAGGGAGCTTTGCAGGATCTCTGTCAGGAGTGGGAGCTCTCCTGGGATCATATGAGGAGTGGGAGCTCTCCCAGGTCCGTGTGAGGAGTGGCCCCTGGCTGGGGCCGTCCTGGGCTGACCCTTGCCCGTTTCCCTCGGGAAGCATCGCGGGCAGCGTGGCCGAGAGCTACGACACCGAGAGCGGCTTCGAGGACGCTGAGAGCTCGGACGTGGCCAACTCCGTGGTGAGGTTCATCAACCGCTTCGTGGACAAGGTGTGCACCGAGAGCGGCGTCACCAACGAGCACCTCAAGGGGCTGCACGTCATGATCCCGGGTGAGGACACCGGAGTGGCCACGGGGATCCCACAGCGGGAGAGGGCAGGGTGGGATCTGGGGGGCAGAGTGGATTTGGGAAGGGCAGGGTGGGGTTTAAGCAGGATAGGGAGAGATTTGGGCAGGGTGCGATTCAAGTAAGGGAAACCAGGATTTGGGTAGGATAGAATGGGATTCAGGCAGGACAGGATGGGATTTGGGCAGGACAGGATGGGATTCAGGCAGGACAGGTGAGATTTGAGCAGGGACAGGATGGGATTTGGGCAGGGACAGGATGGGATTCAGGCAGGACAGGATGGGATTCAGGCAGGACAGGATGGGATTCAGGCAGGACAGGATGGGATTCAGGCAGGACAGGATGGGATTCAGGCAGGACAGGATGGGATTTGGGCAGGACAGGATGGGATTTGGACAGGACAGGATGGGATTCAGGCAGGACAGGATGGGATTTGGGCAGGGACAGGGTGGGATTCGGGCAGGGACAGGGTGGGATTCAGACAGGACAGGTGAGATTTGAGCAGGGACAGGGTGGGATTTGGGCAAGGCAGGACTCACCCCTGTCCCACAGACATCGTGCAGATGCACATTGAGACCCTGGATGCCGTGCACAGGGAGAGCAAGAGGCTTCCTCCCATCCAGAAGGTAGGGATGCCCTGCTGGGCTGGGAGCAGGGCCGGGGGGCTGTGAGACCCTTCCCACGGGCCTGAGCCCCCCGCTGTTCCCCCAGCCAAAGCTGCTGCGGCCCAACCTGCTGCTGGGGGAGGAGTGTGTGATGGAGGGGCTCCGCGTGTACCTGATGCCGGACGGGCGCGAGGAGGGGGCCGGGGGCAGCGTCGGGGGGCCCCCCCTGCTCCCCGCAGAGGGAGCCGTGTTCCTCACCACCTACAGGATCATCTTCAAGGGAACCCCCACCGACCCCCTGGGTGAGGGGCTGTGGCCTCAGGAGAGGGGGGCGGGCCCGGGGGCAGGGGAGAGGGTTGGGGATGCTTAGGGAGGAGGGAGCTGGTCAGTGGTCCCTGCAGGTCAAGGGGTTGGTTGGTCAGTGATCCCTGGGGAGCAGGGGGAGGCTTGGGGATCCCTGGGGATCAGGGAGCTGGTCAGTGATCCCAGGGGAGTAGGGTTGGTGAGCCCTGGGGGGCAGGGGTTGGTTGTTTCTGGCCCCTGTGTCCCATAGACCCCTGTCCATGGTAGGGCTGAGAATGAGGGTGGCCTGGGGTGGCCTGGCCCTGCCCGGGGCCGGGGCAGGGATGGAACTGACCCCTTCCTGTGCTGTGTCCAGTGGGGGAGCAGGTGGTGATCCGGTCCTTCCCCATCGCCTCGCTGACCAAAGAGAAGAAGATCAGTATCCAGGCCCAGGCGGATCAGTTCATCCAGGAGGGATTGCAGCTGCGCTCCTGCACATTCCAGGTGGGACCCCCTGCTGGGAGAGAGCTCCCAAACCTGCTGTGCACAAGGACACCCAGGAGCAGGAAAGGGAATGGGGCAGAGAAAGGGAATGGGGCAGAGGAAGAGAATGGGAGAGCAGAAAAAGGAATGGGGCAGGGGAAAGGGAATGGGAATGCAGGGAGAGGCAGGGCAGCCTCTCAGTCCAGCCTCTGCCCGTGGTGCTCCTGGGTGGATCCAAGCTCTGCCCTGATCCATGGGAAGGGCTGTCCCTGGCCTTACCCCACTGTCACCCCCCACCTGTGCCTCCCCAGCTGCTGAAGATTGCCTTTGACGAGGAGGTGGCCTCGGACAGCGCCGAGATCTTCCGGAAGCACCTGCACAAGCTGCGCTACCCCCAGCACGTGCGCGGCACCTTCGCCTTCACCGTGGGCCAGTCCCCCAAGCAGGCCATGCAGCCCAAAGCCAAGGAGAAGAACCCCTCGCTCAGGTACCTGTGCCAGGAGAGGGGATCACACCTGGGTGTGCCTCACCCCCTGGGACTCCCCCTCCTGTCCCTGCTCTGGCAGAGCTGCCGGGCTGGGGGCACTCCGGGAAGGGGACGGGGGAGCTGAGCCCTCCCTGCTCAGACCCATCCTGTGCAGGGTTTGTGTCGCTGGAGATCAGAGAATCCTTAGGCTTGGGAAAGCCCTGTGGGACAGTGACTGCAGCCATTCTCAGCACTGCCCGTGTTCCCAAGTGCCACGTCCACACAGCTCTGAAAGCCCTCCAGGGATGGGGACTCCACCCCTGTGCCAGGGCTGCACAGCCCTTTCCAGGAGGGAGTTCCCCAGTATCCACCCTGAGGCTCCCCTGGCCCAGCCCAAGGCCGTTCCCTCTGCTCCTGACCTTCTTCCCTGGAGCACAGCCCGACCTCCCCAGCTGTCCCCTCCTGGCAGGAGCTGTGGAGCCCAAAGAGCTGTGGATGTCCCGTCCTGCAGTGTCCCCAGCCCCACACAGTCACACTGGGAAGCACAGGTCACACTGGGAAGTGGAAATTTATTGCAGGAGCATCCCCTGCCTGAGGAGGTGTCCCCCACAGGAGGGGTTCCAGTGGCCTGGGTGGCCCAGGGACACAGTTCTGGGTGACTTGGGGACATGGCCCTGCAGTGCTGGGTGACTCAGGCACATTGTCCTGCAGTGCTGGGTGACTTGAGGACACATTATTCCTGCACTGGGTGACCTGAGGACACGGATTTTGCACAGGATGTCTCAGGGATGCAGTGCTGGGTGACTTGGGGACATGGTCCTGCAGTGCTGGGTGACTTAGGGATGCAGTGCTGCAGTGCTGGGTGACTTGGGGACATGGTCCTGCAGCACTGGGTGACACAGGGACATTATCCTGCAGCATTGGGTGACTTGGGGACACAGTCCTTCAGTGCTGAATGACTGGGTAGCATTGTCCTGCAGTGCTGGGTGACTTGGGGACATTGTCCCGCACCACTGGCTGCAGCCCTGAGCCAGGCTTGGCTGGCAATGGCCCTGCCGTGGATCCCCAGGTCCCTGTGCTGGATCCCTGTCCCTTGCTGTGATTTGGAGCCTCTCCTGGGATGAGCTGGAGCTCTGCCTTTGGCAGCTCTGATCCAGAGGGTGGGGTGCTGCCCCATCCCACCTCCCCAGCTCCCCAGATCCCTTGGGAGTGGCCGGTGCTGGGGCTCCTGCAGGGCCAAGTCGCTGGCAGGTGACACGTCTGCCCCTCCCGTGTGACAGTGACCGCCGGGGCTGAGGGCTGCTCCTGGCTCTGGCTGCCTGGGTGACAGCGTTGTCCCTCTGTGCCCTTGCCCGTGTGCCCAGGACACTGTCCAAGAACCTGGTGAAGAACGCCAAGAGGACGATTGGCCGGCAGTACGTGACCCGCAAGAAGTACACCCCTCCAGCCTGGGAGCAGCGGGGCAGCCAGCACTTCCCCGAGGACAACGAGGATGAGATCTCAGGTTGGGACCGCCCGGGGAGGCCAGGGAGCAGTGGCACCTGGGAGAAGTCCTGGTGTCCTCGTGGTGGGAGCAGGGTGGGAACATCTCCCGGTTCCCGGTGGCTGCTGGTGGTGGCCAGGCAGAGAGCCCAGCACGGAGGGAGGTCTTGGGCTGGCTGGAGAACCCCCAGGAGTCTGGTGGTGGTGACAGGTGGCAGCAGCAGGGTGGGCCATTGCTCCAAGCCATCCTCCTGCTGCCCCGGGACACGGCGTGTGCACCGAGGCGTCCCAGCCCCGCCGTGTCCCCGCAGTGTCCGAGGAGCTGGACAGGAGCACGCTGACGCCCAGCAGCACCATGAGGCCGTCGGAGAAGATGACCATGACGCACGTGGTGGAGCGCGCCTGCTGCCGGGACTACCAGCGCCTGGGGCTGGGCACGCTGAGCAGCAGCCTGACCCGCTCCAAGAACGAGCCCTTCCGCATCTCCACCGTCAACCGCATGTACGCCATCTGCCGCAGGTGAGCCGGCCCGCGGCGCCGATCCCTGCCGATCCCAGTGGATCCCTGCCGATCCCAGTGGATCCCTGCCGATCCCAGTGGATCCCAGTGGATCCCCGCGGAACCCAGTGGATCCCCGCGGAACCCAGTGGATCCCTGTGGATCCCCACGGATCCCTGTGGATCCCCAACGGTTCCTGCTGATCCCCGTGGATCCCTGCAGAACCCAGTGTATCCCTGCGGATCCCTGCAGAACCCAACGGATCCCCACGGATCCCTTTGGCTCTCTGCAGAACCCAGTGGATCCCCATGGATCCCTGTGGATCCCTGCAGAACCCAGTGGATCCCCGTCAATCCCGATGATCCCTGTGGATCCCTGCAGAACCCAGTGGATCCCTTTGGCTCCATGCAGCACCCAGTAGATCCCCACGGATCCCTGTGGATCCCTGCAGAACCCAGTGGATCCCTGTGGATCCCTGCAGAACCCAGTGGATCCCAGTCAATCACTGATGATCCCTGCTGATCCCTGCAGAACCCAGTGGATCCCAGTTGATCCCTGCCAATCCCTGCCGATCCCAGTGGATCCCTGCCAATCCCAGCGGATCCCAGTGGATCCCCTCTGATCCCTGCCAATCCCTGCCAATCCCTGCTGATCGCAGTGGATCCTTGCCAATCCCCGCTGATCCCTGCCGATCCCAGTAGATCCCTGCCAATCCCTGCTGATCCCTGCCGATCCCTGCCGATCCCTGCCGATCCCAGTGTCACCGGGACACCCAGAACCACCGGGATCAATAAAACCCTCCACTGGTGCCACATGGCTTTGTCCTTGGCCCTCCCAATCCCCGCCTGCAGCACCCCACCACTTTCTCACTTAGTGATGCATCTTCAGCCAACGTTCATTGCTTCCAAGTTCCCGATGCTCCTCAGTTGTCACCGTTCTGCCCTCTATTGATTGTTGACTTCTCGCTTCTCCTGATTAGTCTGAATTCTCCAGTGCTTTTATCATGTTTCTCCCACATGGGCAGTTTCCAGCACTGAGGCTGAAATGTCTTTGTGTGTGTTTCCTTTGTCTTCATTTACCCCATCGTGTCCTTGGATGACCATGAGTCCTGGTCACCCCATCGTGTCCTTGGATGACCATAAATCCTGGTCACCCCATTGTGTCCTTGGATGACCATGAGTCCTGGTCACTGCTTTGTGTCCTTGGGGGACATGAATTCTGGCTCCCAGGTGCCTGTAACTCCCTCGGGCTTTGCTGAGTGCAGCTTGTCAGGGTTGGTTTTACCCAACTCGGAGTGTGATGTAATGATCTGAGGAGCAAGCAGGTGTGTGGAGAAGGGTGATCAGTGCTGGCTCCAAGTGGGGCTCAGGATTAATGAAAGCACTAACAAAGCACTCAGGAGAGCCATGCCATCCCGGCGTTTGTGTCCACAGCTACCCCGGGCTGCTGATCGTGCCGCAGAGCATCCAGGACAACACCATCCAGCGGATCTCGCGCTGCTACCGCCAGAGCCGCTTCCCCGTGGTGTGCTGGAGGAACTCCCGCACCAAGGCCGTGCTCCTGCGCTCCGGGGGCCTCCACGGCAAGGGCGTCGTCGGCCTCTTCAAGTCCCAGAACGCCCCGACCCCAGGTGACCCTGCCTCCCTGGCTGGAACACGGAGCCGGGGCCGTGGGATCGCCCCTGGCTCCGGGCCGTGACACTCAGGGGTCCCCTGGCTCTGGGCAGTGACACTTGGGGGTCCCCTGGCTCAGGGTGGTGACACTCAGGGGTCCCCTGGCTCTGGGCAGTGACACTCAGGGGTCCCCTGGCTCTGGGCGGTGACACTCAGGGGTCCCCTGGCTCTGGGCAGTGACACTCAGGGGTCCCCTGGCTCTGGGCAGTGACACTCAGGGGTCCCCTGGCTCTGGGCCGTGACACTCAGGGGGCCCCTGGCTCCGGGCCGTGACACTCAGGGGTCCCCTGGCTCAGGGCTGTGACACTCAGGGGTCCCCTGGCGCTGGGCGGTGACACTCAGGGGTCTTCCTGGCTCTGGGCAGTGACACTCAGGGGTCCCCTGGCTCAGGGTGGTGACACTCAGGGGTCCCCTGGCTCCGGGCTGTGACACTCAGGGGTCCCCTGGCTCAGGGTGGTGACACTCAGGGGTCCCCTGGCTCAGGGTGGTGACACTCAGGGGTCCCCTGGCTCAGGGCAGTGACACTCAGGGGTCCCCTGGCTCAGGGCAGTGACACTCAGGGGTCCCCTGGCTCCGGGCTGTGACACTCAGGGGTCCCCTGGCTCTGAGCGGTGACACTCAGGGGTCCCCTGGCTCAGGGTGGTGACACTCAGGGGTCCCCTGGCTCAGGGCCGCGACTCTCAGGGGTCCCCTGGCTCTGGGCAGTGACACTCAGGGGTCCCCTGGCTCAGGGTGGTGACACTCAGGGGTCCCCTGGCTCTGGGCGGTGACACTCAGGGGTCCCCTGGCTCTGGGCAGTGACACTCAGGGGTCCCCTGGCTCAGGGTGGTGACACTTGGGGGTCCCCTGGCTCTGGGCGGTGACACTCAGGGGTCCCCTGGGTCAGGGTGGTGACACTCAGGGGTCCCCTGGCTCAGGGTGGTGACACTCAGGGGTTTTCCTGGCTCTGGGTGGTGACACTTGGGGGTCCCCTGGCTCTGGGTGGTGACACTCAGGGGTCCCCTGGCTCTGGGCGGTGACACTCAGGGGTCCCCTGGCTCCGGGCCATGACACTCAGGGGTCCCCTGGCTCTGGGCGGTGACACTCAGGGGTCCCCTGGCTCTGGGCAGTGACACTCAGGGGTCCCCTGGGTCAGGGCGGTGACACTCAGGGGTCCCCTGGCTCTGGGCGGTGACACTCAGGGGTCCCCTGGCTCTGGGCGGTGACACTCAGGGGTCCCCTGGCTCTGGGCAGTGACACTCAGGGGTCCCCTGGCTCAGGGCCGTGACACTCAGGGGTTTTCCTGGCTTGAGGCAGTGATACCTGGGGCTCTCCAGGATCCAGGCGGTGACACTTTGGGGTCTCCAGCTCTGTGTGGTGTGTTTGGGAGTCCCCTGGCCCTGGCAGGTGGCACTAAGGGGACTCCCCAGCTCAGGGAGGTGACACTCAGGTGTCTCCCTAGCTTAGTGCTGTGATACCTGGGGGTCTCCCCAGCTCCAGGCAGTGACACTCGGGGGTCTCCCAGCTCTGGGTGGTTGCCCTCAGAGGTCTTCTGATTCCGAGTAGTGACAGCCTGAGGTAGCCAGGTGACACTGGTGTCCCCTGCAGGCCCCTCGCAGGCAGACTCCACGAGCCTGGAGCAGGAGAAGTACCTGCAGGCTGTCATCAATTCCATGCCCCACTACTCGGACGCCGGCGGGCGCAACACCCTCAGCGGCTTCACCTCGGCCCACATGAGCAGTGCAGGTGAGGGGAGCACAGGGGAGGGGGCACACGTGGGCTCCTGCCAGCCCTGGCTCCTGCTCTGCATCCCAAGGGAGCTGCTCTCCGGGCTCCCGCTTCCCAGCAGGCAGCACAGCCTCTCCAGAGCTCCCAGCTCCAGCTGGGTCTCCCTGGCTGCGGGTGGGGATGGGCTTTGGGACATCTGGTGTCCCTGGAGCTGGCAGCACTGGGGATTTTGGGAATCCCAGTGTCCCTGGAGCTGGGAGCGCTGGGAGCCAAAGCCTGTGCTGGGATCTGGGCACTTTCTGGGGGCCACTGGGGACAGACCCTTCCCACCAGGATCTCAGCACTGCGTGTCCCCCATGCGTGGTGCTGGGGTCAGTCTGGGGACCCCCGGTAAGTCTGTGCCCAGCTGTCCCTTCCCAGCCAGACCTTCCCAACTGTCCCTTCCCAGCTGGCCCTTCCTGCAGGGCAGAACTCCAGCCTGCCCTGCCACACTCTGGTGCCATCCATGCTGTCCCAGTGCCATCTGTCCTGTCCTGGTGCCATCCATGCTGTCCCAGTGCCATCTGTCCTGTCCTGGTGCCATCCATGCCGTCCCAACATCCCACCCATCATCACTGTGGACACATCAGGGGCTGGGGGCTCTGGGGAGCCCAGGGGTCTCCCTGATCCTGAAGGCAGAGAACTTCCCAGCAGCCCCTCCAAGGCCTTGCCCCAGTGCGAGGGGACGTGTCCAGAGCACGGCAGGAGCAGGGGGCACAGCCTGGCTCTGAGGGTGGCACGGGTGACCTGGCAGGGCTGGCACAGGCTGGCCCCACCGTGGGCTGGGGGCCGAGCCCCCTCCTCCAGGGCTGCCCCGGGCTCTGGTTTTCCGTGGCTCCAGCTGGACGGTGCTTCCCGCGCTGGCTCCGCGCCCCCGGGGTTCTGCTTGCTGCCGCTTCCTCCCGGCCCTGCCCTGGCTCCGGCAGGGCCTCGGGAGCCCGCAGGGCCTCGGGAGCTGACCTTCTCTTGCTGCTGCAGATTTCTCCGACAAGAGGCAGCAGCCTAAGCTGGGATCGCTCATGAAGCAGGTGATGGGAGGGAAGGACGAAGGGCCTGGGACTTTGAGCCGCGGAGGTGAGGACGGGGCGGGGGCGCTGCCTGGGGGCCTCGCCGAGACCCCCAGCCCCGGGCAGCTCTCGTAGAGTAGATGCTTCTCTGGGGGGAGCAGGTGATCCCCTGGGGAGAGCAGGTGATCCCCTGGGGAGAGCAGGTGATCCCTTGGGAAGAGCAGGTGATCCCCTGGGAAGAGCAGGTGCTCCCCTGGGAAGAGCAGGTGATCCCCTGGGAAGAGCAGGTGATCCCTTGGGAAGAGCAGGTGCTCCCTTGGGGAGAGCAGGTGATCCCCTGAGCTGGAGCCGCAGCTGCAGCCTCAGGGAGGGAGGGAGGGTTGGGCCACATCCCGGCGCCATCGCCTCCATGCCATTCCCTGTCTGTGACTCGTGTCCCTTGCTGAGGTCCCTTTCGTCCTGTGCCCCCAGGGCTGGGTCACAGAGCCAGGGTCATCACCCTGTCCTCCCCCAAGTGCGCGTCGCCGAAGGGCCGCGAGACGCCCCGAGGTACGGAAGCGGCCGAGCCGGCCGGGTGTGACTGACCACTGTGACTGACCCCCCACTCACTCCCTCCCTCCCTGCCCCTCACCACTAATGCCCAGTAACCCCAGTAACCCCCCGAGCCCCCTGCTCCAGGTGTGCCACGGGCACGGTAAGTACCGGGCAGCCTCGCCAGGTTTGCTTTGGGCTCCTCGGCTCTGCGGCGGTGCCGGGGCGGGGCGCAGCTGGTGGCAGGGCTGTGGCACAGCGGGCACGGCTGTGGCGCACGTGGCAGGGCTGTGGTGCAGGTGGCAGGTCCCGGTGACGCTGGAGTGGGGTGTGACAGTGCCAGTGACAGACACGGAGCCGCCGGGGCCGGAATCCAGCGGGCAGGAATTCTTGCAGCGCCCAGAGGGAGAAGGATCCAAAGCAAACCTGGTGCCCAGCACCTCCCTGGCATGTGCCCCCCGGGCCGGGCTGCGGGGACAGCTCGGCCCCCCGGCTGGGGACGTGAGGCCGGCGCAGCCCCCGAGCCCCGGCCCCGCCCTGATCCGGCCCCGGTCCCGCAGGGAAGTGGGGCAGCATCCGGGCCAGCAGCCGCATGAGCAGCTACGCCCTGAACGTGGAGATCGGGTCCCGCCTGGCGGGGAAGGACCTGCTGGGGACACAGCACAACGGGACCCCCGCCGAGCCCTCCTTCCTGCGGCAGCACCGCGCCTCGCTCTACATCATCGGGGACAAGTCCCAGCTGAAGGTGACCCGCCCTGCACCACCACCTCGGGGGAGGGACGGAGCTGGGAAGGGGCTGGACCCCCAGGAGGGGCTGAGGGAGCTGGGCAGGGGCTGAGCCTGGAGCAAAGGAGGCTCAGGGGGACCTTGTGGCTCTGCACAAGTCCCTGCCAGGAGGGGACAGCCGGGGGGGTCGGGCTGTGCCCAGGGAACAGGGACAGGAGCAGAGGGAACGGCCTCAGGCTGGGCCAGGGGCGCTCAGGGTGGGCACCAGCAGGAATTTCCCCATGGAAGGGGACGTCAGACGTTGGCAGGGGCTGCCCAGGGAGCTTTGGGTTGCCCATCCCTGTTGGGATTCTAGAGCTGTGTGGATGTGGCACTTGGGGACAGGGTCAGTGGTGGCCTTGGCAGTTCTGGGGAACAGTTGGACTCCACAGTCTCCAAGGGCTTTTCCAGCCCAAGGAATTCCTGATCCCGAGGGTGGCAGTGGCTCAGGCCAGCCCAGGCCAGCCCAGGCCATGCTGTCCCTCCGCAGGGCGTGAAGCCGGACCCGCTGCAGCACTGGGAGGTGGTGCCCATCGAGGTGTTCGACGTGCGCCAGGTCAAGGCCAGCTTCAAGAAGCTGATGAAGGCCTGCGTGCCCGGCTGCCCCTCCAGCGACCCCAGCGTGGCCTACCTGCGCTCCCTGGAGGAGTCGGAGTGGCTGTCCCAGGTCAGCCACCCACAGCCCTCCCCTCCCCTGGGGGCTCTGCTGCGGCTCTGAGCGAGGGTGGGCTCCAGTGCCCTGTGCAGAGCAGCACTGGACACCCTGAGGACACACAGGGGTGTGTGGGGCAGGGATGGGACAATCCAGAGCTCAGCTCCGTGGTGCAGGACAGAGCTGCTGGCTGGGAATGCCAGGCAGGACCCACAGGATGCTCCGGAGGGGCTGGGACAGGGCAGTGCCAGGATGAGCCAGGGGCAGCAGCCCAGGGGATCTGGTCCAGTGTGGAGCTGTGGGAGGGATCCCACTCTAGTGGGGGTGAGGGTCCCCTGTCCCTGCTGCTGCTGCCGGGTCCGAGCACAGGGTGGTGGCCCCTGTGACCCCCGAGTGTGGCCTCGCTGCAGAGAAGGGGACGCTGCCCCCACACCCAGCCCAGGAACTCCCTGTGCCCCCCTCACTCCTGGGCCTGTCCTGGCAGATCCACAAGATCCTGCAGATCTCGGTGCTGGTGGTGGAGCTGCTGGACACGGGCTCGTCCGTGCTGGTCAGTCTGGAGGATGGCTGGGACATCACCACCCAGGTGAGGGCACGGCGCCGGCCGGGGGGCCCCGTGGCCGTCCCCCCACAGCCCCTGGAGCTCCCTGTCCCCGCAGGTGGTGTCCCTGGTGCAGCTCCTGTCCGACCCCTACTACCGGACGCTGGAGGGCTTCCGGCTGCTGGTGGAGAAGGAGTGGCTCTCCTTCGGCCACCGCTTCAGCCACCGCGGCGCCCAGACCCTGGCGGGGCAGAGCAGCGGCTTCGCCCCCATCTTCCTCCAGTTCCTGGACTGTGTGCACCAGGTGAGCCCTGGCACCTGGGCCAGGGGCCCCCGAGTGCCTGGCGGGACCCCCAAGTGACCGGGGGGGACCCCTGAGTGCCCCCCAGGCACACCCAAGTCCGTGAGTGTCCAGTGGGAACCCCAGCGCCCAGAGGGACCCCTCAGTGCCTCCTGGGACCCCCGAGTGTCCCCTGGGGCAGGCGGGAGGGCCCAGCCCAGCCCGTGTGCCTGGATCCCAGCCATCCCGGGGCTCTCCTGCAGATCCACCTGCAGTTCCCCATGGAGTTCGAGTTCAGCCAGTACTACCTGAAGTTCCTCAGCTACCACTACATTTCCAACCGCTTCCGGACATTCCTGCTGGACTCGGACTACGAGCGCATCGAGCTGGGTGAGCACGGCGTGCGGGGCCAGGGGTGGCACCTGCCCCTGCCCCCGTCACACCTGGTGTCCCCTCTGTCCCCCAGGGCTCCTGTACGAGGAGAAGGGCGAGAGGAAGGGCCAGCAGGTCTCCAAATCCATCTGGGATTACATCGACCGCCTCAACAAGAAAGCTCCCATCTTCTTCAACTACCTGTACGCACCTGAGGACGGGGAGGTGAGAGCTGGGGGCACCTGGAGGGGGGCTGGGAGCACCCCGGGATCCTCCCTGCAGGAGCAGCTGGAGCTGGGATTTGTCCCCTGGGAAGGGACCCCAGAGCCCCTCCAGTGCCACCCCTGCCATGGCAGGGACACCTCCCACTGTCCCAGCCTGCTCCAGCCCCAGTGTCCAGCCTGGCCTGGGACACTCCAGGGATGCAGGGGCAGCCCCAGCTGCTCTGGCAATTCCAGCCCAGGCAGGAATTCCTTATTGCCCAGATCCCATCCATGCCTGCCCTCTGGCACTGGGAGCCATTCCCTGGGTCCTGTCCCTGCAGGCCTTGTCCCCAGTCCCTCTGCAGCTCTCCTGGAGCCCCTCCAGGCCCTGCCAGGGGCTCTGAGCTCTCCCTGGAGCCTTCCCTTCTCCAGGCTGGACACTCCCAGCGCTCCATGTGGACACACTGTCCCCTTGGTCTGGCCGGGAATGTCCAGCCTGGCCCCGCTGCCCTTCCTGATCCGCCCCCGCCCCTCCCGCAGGTGCTGAGGCCGTACAGCAACATCTCCAACCTGAAGGTGTGGGATTATTACACGGAGGAGACGCTGTCCGAGGGCCCCCCGTACGACTGGGAGCTGGCGCAGGGGCAGCCGGAGCCGGCGGAGGAGCCGGATCGCCAGGACACGGCGGCCCCGCAGAGCAAGCGCCGCATCATCTGGCCCTGCTACGACAACCGCAGCCGCGTGGAGCCCGACGCCATCTCCAAACTGCTCGAGGTGGGCGTCCTGCCCCAGGCATGGCAGAGCCCCTGGACACGGACAGCGGCCCCAGGGGGTTTGTCCCCTCCGGGGCTGATGGTGGAATCCCCCCACAGGAATTGCACAACCTGGAGATGGAGCTGGGGCAGGTCCCGGAGCGCTGGAAGGACACGTGGGACAAGGTGAAAGCGTCCCAGCGCACAGAGGGGCGGCAGGAGGGCAACAGGGTAGGTGACAGGGGGTGACAGGGCTGTGCCAGGCACTGTCACAGGATGGGGCAGGGCGTGGCAGTGTGTGACAGGGTGTGGGTGTAGCTGTGGCAAGGGCTGTGATGGTGTGGCAGTGGCTGTGACAGGACTGTGACAGAGGTGTGACAGGGCGTGGCAGGCTGGTGCTGCTTCTGGGTGCTGCTGCTGCTGGTTCTGACCGTGGTTGTGGTGCTGGTTCTGGTGCTGCTGCTGCTGCTGGAGCTCAGCCCCAGCCCCCCTCACACTGTCCTTGTCCCGCAGACCCCCAGCTCCCTGCTGATGTCATCGGGGCTGTCCCACCACCGGCGCTCGCTGGGCGTGTACCTGCAGGAGAGCGGGGTGGGCTCCACGCTCAACCTCAGCCTGGACAGCGACACCAGCAGCACCTCCACCCCCTCCAGCGGGAAGCCCGGCGGCCGCCGCAGCACCTCCACCCTCTACAGCCAGTTCCAGATGTCCGAGAGCGAGAACAGGCAGGCGGGGCTGGGAATGGGCTGGGAATGGTGGCAGCAGGAGGGGGATCCTCCCTGGGGAGCAGGATGTGGGTCCCGGTGGGTTTCCATCCCTGACCCCGCTGTTCCGGCCCCTCCATGCCCCACAGATCCTACGAGGGATCTCTGTACAAGAAAGGCGCCTTCATGAAACCCTGGAAGTCTCGGTGGTTTGTGCTGGATAAAACCAAACATCAGGTACCGGTTGGGCCCTGGGGTCTGTCCTGTCCCTCTGTCCCATCCCATCCCATCCCATCCCATCCCATCCCATCCCATCCCAATCCCATCCCAATCCCATCCCTGCCCTGCCCTGAATGCAGCTCTCCCGCAGCTGCGGTACTACGACAGCCGGATGGACACGGAGTGCAAGGGCGTCATCGACCTGGCTGAGGTGGAGTCCATCACCCCGGGGACCCCCACCATGGGGGCCCCCAAGACGGTGGATGAGAAAGCTTTCTTCGACGTGAGTGTCCCCAGGGGCTGGCGCTGGCAGCTCCGCTCACTCCGGTCACTCCGGGCTCCGGAGCTGTCCCGGGCACAGCCCTCAGCCCCGCCTCTCTCTGCCCGCAGCTGAAGACGACGAAACGAGTTTACAATTTCTGCGCCCAGGACGTGCAGCTGGCCCAGCAGTGGATCGACCGCATCCAGAGCTGCCTGTCGGACGCGTGAGCCCGGCTCAGCGGAGCCGCAATTCCAGGCACGGCTGCCGGGCCCGCAGCGGGAGCAGAGGCAGCGCCGGGCTAGAGGCCGAGCCCGGGACTGAGGGAGAGGAGGAGCGGCCCTTCCTCCCGCCCACCGGGCAGGACGGGCGTGTCCGGGGTGGGGTGGCGCAGGGAGGGATTCCTCGCGTTGAAGCGGGCGGGGGCCCCATCCCGCCCCCGGCCCCGTCTGAGCCGTGTCGTGACCCCGTGTCCTCCGTGTGCCCCAGCCCCGCTCCAGCTCCCTGGGCAGGGGGTCCTGCGCCCCACACCCCCACCCCACACTGCTGGGGGAGGCAGAGCTGCCCCCTCGTCCTGCCCCTCATCCTGCCCCCCTGCATGTCTGCCAGAGCCCCCCGGAACCTGCCCTGCCCCTCCCGCCCTGGGAGTGAGTCCTGGGCTTCGCTCCCGTCCTGCTGGAGCCGGGACCTGCAGCTCGGGGGATGGCAGAGGGGACGGAGCCCTGCAGCTCAGGGGATGGCAGAGGGGACGGAGCCCTGCAGCTCAGGGGATGGCAGAGGGGACGGAGCCCTGCAGCTCAGGGGATGGCAGAGGGAGCCCTGCAGCTCAGGGGATGGCAGAGGGGATAGCACAGAGCACCGGGACCATCCCGTGTTGTGTCCCACCCTGGAGCCGCTCCCAGCTGTGCACAGGAACGGGAATGCTGGGAATGTGGGGATGCTGCAGGTGCTGGCTCCGTGTCCCTGGCGGGGTGGGGGGGGAACGTGGCCGTGGCCACGCTGCTCCCAGTGGGCAGGAGGCTCCTCGGGCTGTGTCCTGTGTCCTGCTGGGGTCCCTGTCCTGGCTGGGACAGTCTCTACCTCCAGGCTGGCTGTCCCGGGGGGCATATTCCCTGCGGGACGTGCCAAGTGCTGCAGCCTCCTGGGTGCCACTCTGTCCCCTCCTAGGAGTGGGGACGAAACCAGCCCTGGGATGAGGGTCCCCTCTGGCTGAAGCCACACAGGGCTGGGACAGGGCTGGGGCAGTGGCCCTGCAAGTGCCACCTGGTCTCTGCAGGGTCTCCTTTGCACAGGTCACATCCCCCCCCACCCTGGGCTCTCCTCCCTCCAACCCTCCCCAGGTGCCCCCTTTGTGCTCTGCCTGTGCCGAGCCCGGGGGGGCCCAGGGGAGCAGCTCCTGTCCCTGTCCCAGCCCCGCTGTCCCTGTCCCCGCTGTCCCCCTGCAGCTGCTGCCCCTCAGTGCTGGGGGTGGCTCTCGGTACCGAATTGGCTCCTGCAGCCCCCCGCCCCCGCACTGGTGTGAACTGGGGGTTCGGCGTGGGGGGCCCCAGAGGGCACCGTGGGGTCACAGCGGCCCCACTGCTGCCCGGGACCCCCCAGCACCCCCAGGACTGACCCCCCCAGCTCCGCCAGCCCCTCCACCCATCTTGTTTTTAAAGTCCAGCATTTTATTTCAGTGCAGAGCTCTTTGTACAGTCGTCCCGTTCCTCTGTACCACCCTGGCTGTGCAGGTGTAACACGGAGGTTTTGTAACTTACCTGAGCAGTTGTAGATTATTGAAGTTTCTGTACATTGTGTCAAACATGCAGAGTCCTTGTATTGTATTTGTGCCTAGAGGAAAAGGTTATTCTATAAAGAGAAAACTAACGGAATTTAATAAAAAAATTAATATGAGAGACGCTCCTTTTGCCTTGCTGAGCACAGGGACACAGGGCAGAGCCTCGGGCCAGCACAGGGCAGGCTCCGCTCCTGGGTCACAGGGCAGAGCTCCTGGGGGGCTCCTGGCACGGGAACCTCTGCACCACGCTGGGTCCGCTCTGTCCCACCCACTCCTGCTCTGCTCCCACCATTCCAACCCGACAGGAGCAGAGGGAACGGCCTCAGGCCGGGCCAGGGGAGCCTCACGGGGGCACCCGCAGGAATTTCCCCATGGAAAGGGGTCAGGCCTTGGCAGGGGCTGCCCAGGGAGCTTTGGAGTGCCCATCCCTGGAGGTGTCCAAGGAATACCTGGAGGTGGCACTCAGGGCTCTGGGCTGGGGACAAGGTGCTGGTCGGGCACAGCTGGGACTGGGAGGGCTTTTCCAGCCTCAGGGATTCCATGATTCCATCAGGAGTCCAGCCCCACTCCTGGCCCCGACCATCCCAGAGCCCCCTTGGGACCCTCGGCGTGTCCTGCAGCATGGAGGAACCCAGCACTGGCACGTGAATTTTGAGCTTTTATTGATAGTTGGAATTTACAGCCTAAAACTGACAACATAGAGAGATGCAGACTTTTTTTCCTTTTTCTTTTTTCTTTTTTTTTTCTTTTTTGGTCACTTTTTTACAAAAAAAAAAAACCAAAAACCAAAATAACCAAAAAAGCCACCAGCATCAGATTTACAATATAAAAGTTTTGACAGTAGAGAGACTAAAGTACATCTGGAATTACTCAGAAAAATAAACAGGGAAAAGGCAGTAATTTCAAATTTGTCCCTCATATTTACACATAATACACAGACATTGCTTACAAAGACCCGGATCCCAATTTAAGGGCAGTTGGCATCGTGAGAAGGCTCCCCCGGCATCGCCCTCGTGCCCGCCCGGGCCCCGGCGCCGCGCCGGGAGCGGATCCCGGGATCTCCCCGCGGCCCCTCCGTGGTTTTATTGCTTTGCGGGGCCGGTGGTTGTGGAGAAAGGCATCGAGTCCCGCCCGCCCGCTGCGCCGGGACACCTCCATCCCTCGGGAACTCCCTCGGGAACTGGGGATGCCCCGGTGCCAGCGCAGACTTTCAGGGACACTCAGCTCGGGACACCACGGCAGGATTTGGGAAGAGCGGGAAGAGGAGGAGGAGCGGAACGACGCTGAAAATCCGGGCTCGGCCTGGGGACCCTCCTGCAACCTTCCCAAACCCATGAATCCCCACCCCCGGCAGCAGCGCCTCCTCCCACCCGGGCTGCTGGATTTATGGGATCTCCTGTGCTCAGGGACGGCTCCAGCTCCCATCCCACAGCCTGGAATTAGCTCTGCCTCAGCTGGGACGTGGAGATGGCAGAGGTGCCATTCCCAAGGCCTTTTCCCAAAATGAGCCAAGGCTAGGAGCCAGGCACGGCCTGGGAGGGGCACGGAGCCCCTGGCATGGGCACGGAGCCCCTGGGATGGGCATGGAGCCCCTGGGATGGGCACGGAGCCCCTGGGGTGGGCACGGAGCCCCCTGGGATGGGCACGGAGCCCCTGGGATGGGCACGGATCCCTGTCTGGACCCACTCCCTCAGGAGATGCCTGGATGGCCCTGCCAGCCCCAGGCACCGCTGTGGTCCCAGAACCTCCTGCTCTCCTGGAGATCCGGAATTCTTCCCAACAAAGAGCCTGGCTCGGGTCACTTTTAGATCAGTCTGGGGTTCTGGGGCCAGAGGTGGCACCGGGGCCTCCCGGGGGATGAATCCATGGTTTGTGCTAACAGTCACAGAGCCGAATGTTCCCAGCTAGCCCCTGCAAGGGAAAGCCCTGGAAAAGCCCTGGAAAAGCAGCTCCAGAGGCTCCAACTCAACTGCAAACATGGAATGCTCCGAGTGCAGATGGACGGACGAGGCCGGGCAGGAAAGCGGAGCCAAGCAGGGATTTGCTGGAGCAAATTCACCAGGGAAAACCACCAGGAACCCCCGGGGACTGGGATGTGCCAGCTGGGACCACCCCCTGTGGCCACGCAGATCCTGGGACTCAGGGGGGATAAAGGAAAGGTTTGGAAAGTGTCACATCAAGGAGAATGCCTGGAAAACTCCACATTTCCACCCAAATTCCCCTCAACTGCCGCTGCAGCCGGGTCAGACATGGAAGGCAAAGACAGAAACAAGGAAAAGGGAAAATCCATGACCTCCGAGAGCGCCAGGGACACCCTGGGACGGCTCCAGCCTGGAACAGCCTCTCCCGCCCAGAGAAAATGGAACAGGGATAAAATTAAGGGAGGGAGTCGTTCCATTCTCAGCCCTGGGACCCCTGGAATTCCCAGCCCTGCCCAGCACCTGGGACTGGGACTGGATTGATTTGTACTGATGCCAGAGCCCATTGGGAAGGTGCAAATCTCCTGCTCCTGGAGATCCCAGCAAAGCCAAAAGCTCTGGGAAAAACGGGATTCGGGTGAGTTTAGAAATCTCTGCAATAAATTTTTATAAATATTCCCTATTTACAGCAAACACTGGGAATGGGAGCGTGGGGAGGGAAGGAGGAGCCAGAGACACGCTCGGAGCAGCTCCTGCTGCCACCACCAGGATGCCCCTGCCTGTCCCCAGTGTCCCCTCTGCCCTCATTCCATGGATCCATCCCCTCTGGAATGAATGTTCCTGCCTGTTCCCAAGGCTGGGGGAGAAACCAACCACCTCCTTCCCTGAAATCCCAAGGATTTTCATCCCAAGGTCTCTCCTCATCAGTCTCATGGTCCAACCCATGAGTCACAGCCTCAGCCAAATGGGAAACCCACAGGACAGGTTCCAGCTCCCTTGGGAACGGGGGTGGGGGGCCAGGTCCTGTTCCTAAACCCACCATAAATCCATCAATCCAGGATGTCCGGCTGGTCCGGCCCCGCAGCGCCTCCTTTGATCCCAAACAGGAAAAGGGGGATCCCAACCAGGGAAAGCCCAACCCAACCCAGGGAATTCCTAATTCCAGCCCCTCCCTGTGCCCGGGTTTCAGGTTGGAGCCCAGCACTGGCCCCTCCACTCGGGAGGTCGGAGCATTCCCGGTGTTTGCCACTGTCGGCTGCCAGGGGGCAGAAGGACAATTTTAAGAGGGAAAAGCTCACCAGGGAATTCTCTGGGACTGTCTGGCAGAAAATCCCCCTCCATTCCACAAACCCCAGACCCAGCAGGGGAATGTTTATATTCCAAGGGGGGGAATATTTACAGGTCCAGGAAGTTTTCATTTAAATTCCATTAAATAATAAAATATTTGGGATTAAACCCTAATTCCATTCCATCAGAAAATGAGGAATAATCCTTTCTTTCTGGTGCTTTAGCCCAGTTTGTGTCCTGCTCGGAGACAGCTCTGATGCCCAGGCTGGAGTCTGGGATCCCTCTGGAGCAGACAGGAAATGGACACAGAATTCCCATTCCCTGCCCCACAGCCCCACTCCCACGGGATCTCCACCCTCCCCTGGGGAGGGATCAACTTCTCCCTGCAGGGCCCCACAGGGAACCCCGGGAGCCGAGCATTCCCTAAGGAGCTTTTCCTTCTGTTCTGTGGAATTCCAACAGGGCCCGTTCCAAACATCATCTCATCCCCGGGCCAGGGGGAGCGCAGGGAGGGGTCCCTGGGCAAATCCCATCTGGCACTGCCAGAGCTCGTGGGGACACGGGGGTGGGTGAACTGGGATACTGGGGTGGGTGAACTGGGATACTGGGGTGGGTGAACTGGGACACTGGGGCGGGTGAACTGGGATACTGGGGTGGGTGAACTGGGATACTGGGATGGGTGAACTGGGATACTGGGGTGGGTGAACTGGGACACTGGGGTGGGTGAACTGGGACACGGGGGTGGGTGAACTGGGATACTGGGGTGGGTGAACTGGGACACTGGGGTGGGTGGACTGGGATACTGGGGTGGGTGAACTGGGACACTGGGGTGGGTGAACTGGGATACTGGGATGGGTGAACTGGGACACTGGGGTGGGTGAACTGGGACACTGGGATGGGTGAACTGGGATATTGGGATGGGTGAACTGGGATACTGGGATGGGTGAACTGGGACACTGGGGTGGGTGAACTGGGATACTGGGGTGGGTGAACTGGGATACTGGGGTGGGTGAACTGGGATACTGGGGTGGGTGAACTGGGATACTGGGATGGGTGAACTGGGACACTGGGGTGGGTGAACTGGGACACTGGGGTGGGTGGACTGGGATACTGGGGTGGGTGAACTGGGATATTGGGGGTGGATGAACTGGGATACTGGGATGGGTGAACTGGGATACTGGGGTGGGTGAACTGGGACACTGGGGTGGGTGGACTGGGACACTGGGGTGGGTGAACTGGGACACTGGGATGGGTGGACTGGGATACTGGGGTGGGTGGACTGGGATACTGGGGTGGGTGAACTGGGATACTGGGGGTGGGTGAACTGGGATACTGGGGTGGGTGAACTGGGATATTGGGATGGGTGAACTGGGATATTGGGGTGGGTGAACTGGGATACAGGGATGGGTGAACTGGGATACTGGGATGGGTGAACTGGGACACTGGGGTGGGTGAACTGGGATATTGGGATGGGTGAACTGGGATACTGGGGTGGGTGAACTGGGATACTGGGGTGGGTGAACTGGGACACTGGGATGGGTGAACTGGGACACTGGGGTGGGTGAACTGGGACACTGGGGGTGGGTGAACTGGGACACTGGGGTGGGTGAACTGGGATATTGGGGTGGGTGAACTGGGACACTGGGGTGGGTGAACTGGGACACTGGGGTGGGTGAACTGGGATACTGGGATGGGTGAACTGGGATACTGGGAGGGGTCAACTGGGATACTGGGGGTGGGTGAACTGGGATACTGGGGTGGGTGAACTGGGACACTGGGGTGGGTGAACTGGGACACTGGGATGGGTGAACTGGGACACTGGGATGGGTGAACTGGGATATTGGGGGTGGATGAACTGGGACATTGGGATGGGTGAATTGGGACACAGGGATGCACTGGGACACAGGGATGCACTGGGACACAGGGATGCACTGGGACACAGGGATGCACTGGGACACAGGGATGCACTGGGATACTGGGATGCACTAAGTGGGATAAGGAGCTGGGAGGTGTAGAGGAAGAGCACAGGAACAGAAATGCACTGCTGGAGTCGGGATGGATTTAAGGCCCTCGGGACACTGGGAACTGGCAATGACTGCTGTCCCTGGGCTCGAGCACGGGACATTCTCCTGTTTCCTGTGATCTGGGGTGGAACAGCACTGGATCCAAGCTGGAATGGGAAGAGGTGGCTCCTTCCAGACTAAATCCAAGGCTTTGGAACCACCCGTGTGGGCAGGACCGTGCCCTGGAACAGCTCCTGGAGCCAAGGGGCCTCAGAGCTGGAAGTGCCTGAGGGAGAAGAACATTTCCTGGGAAAGCTGCAGCAGGAGGGAGGGGAGGAGCAGGGATGGGAATTGCAGGGATGTGATGAATACACGGGAATTAACTGTAAATTAACAGGATCTGGGGGGAAAAAGGGAAGGGAAGGTTTGGGAAGGGAAGGTTTGGGAAGGTTTGGGAAGGGAAGGTTTGGGAAGGTTTGGGAAGGTTTGGGAAGGGAAGGTTTGGGAAGGTTTGGGAAGGTTTGGGAAGGTTTGGGAAGGTTTGGGAAGGTTTGGGAAGGTTTGGGAAGGTTTGGGAAGGGAAGGTTTGGGAAGGGAAGGTTTGGGAAGGGAAGGGAAGGTTTGGGAAGGGAAGGGAAGGTTTGGGAAGGGAAGGGAAGGTTTGGGAAGGGAAGGGAAGGTTTGGGAAGGGAAGGGAAGGGAAGGTTTGGGAAGGGAAGGGAAGGTTTGGGAAGGTTTGGGAAGGTTTGGGAAGGTTTGGGAAGGGAAGGTTTGGGAAGGGAAGGGAAGGTTTGGGAAGGGAAGGGAAGGGAAGGGAAGGGAAGGGAAGGGAAGGGAAGGGAAGGGAAGGGAAGGGAAGGGAAGGGAAGGGAAGGGAAGGGAAGGGAAGGGAAGGGAAGGGAAGGGAAGGGAAGGGAAGGGAAGGGAAGGGAAGGGAAGGGAAGGGAAGGGAAGGGAAGGGAAGGGAAGGGAAGGGAAGGGAAGGGAAGGGAAGGGAAGGGAAGGGAAGGGAAGGGAAGGGAAGGGAAGGGAAGGGAAGGGAAGGGAAGGGAAGGGAAGGGAAGGGAAGGGAAGGGAAGGGAAGGGAAGGGAAGGGAAGGGAAGGGAAGGGAAGGGAAGGGAAGGGAAGGGAAGGGAAGGGAAGGGAAGGGAAGGGAAGGGAAGGGAAGGGAAGGGAAGGGAAGGGAAGGGAAGGGAAGGGAAGGGAAGGGAAGGGAAGGGAAGGGAAGGGAAGGGAAGGGAAGGGAAGGGAAGGGAAGGGAAGGGAAGGGAAGGGAAGGGAAGGGAAGGGAAGGGAAGGGAAGGGAAGGGAAGGGAAGGGAAGGGAAGGGAAGGGAAGGGAAGGGAAGGGAAGGGAAGGGAAGGGAAGGGGCAGGGAATGGCTGCAGGGAGCAGGGAATGGCTGCAGGGAGCAGGGATTAGCTGCAAGGATCAGGGGATGCACAAGGGCCGGGAACAGCTGCAAGGACTGTGGAACAGATGTGAGGGAGGATCAGGGAGCTGCAAGGAACAAGGGATGACTCCCAGGAGCAGAGATGGACTCCAGGGAGCCAGGAATTCACAGGAGGACATGAAGGCACACAAGGACCATGGAGCAAGGGAACTCCAGGCCCAGCTCCGGGCTCTGGAGTGGAGCAGCCAAAATTCCCTGTCACAACCCCAGCACCCCAGGGGCCACTCGAGGCTCTCCAGCAGCAGTTTGGGAAAGAGGAGAGTGGGAGAAGCATTTCCATGGAGAGAAGAACGTTTGCTGTGCCTGTGGATCCTCCTGTTTGGATCCAAGAGATCCGGCCAAGGGGATCCTCCGGCAGTGCCCTCGCTGCCAAAAGCACCAAACCCACCCTCCACAGGGGAGTCCCTACAGCATTCCCAGAATTCCTACAGAGTTCTGCAAAACTACCTCTGAGCATCAAAACTACAGGAGAAAGGATTTATCCCTCGTTTCCATCTGTCCAAGGAATCTGAGGGAATCAAAAATAGAAGGGAAGGCTCTGCCCTCCAGAAAAGCCCCGAATTCAGGGAGAGAAGAAAATCCCTCTCTTCCCATCAACATCAAATACAAAAATACAGTTTCCATGGGAATATCCCACTGCTGGGAGAGGTGAGGACCACCACAGAACACCAGGAATTCTGTACAAATCCAGGTGAGAGCTGGGACACCACAAAGCCCTTTCTGGATGAGGTAAGAGAGGTTCAGGCGACCAAAGCCACCGGGGAGGAGCCAAATTGTTCCTTTTCCACTTGTCCCAAAGTTCAGCCCTAAATACACCTGGAAAACTCCTGGTTTTGCTAAATCTTCCCACCACAGAGGGAAAAGCCAGGATCAAACATCCCATTCTCAGCCCAAGCCCAAGAGCATTCCTGATGAAGTCAGAAACATCATCCAGGACAGAACCAAGGGGAGCTGATCCAGCCCATCTTCCAGAGAATCTCAGGCTCTCACTGACGGAATGCTGGACCTGGTCCAACGCTTCAAGGGCACCATGCCTGCCCCTACCACATGTCATTAACTAACAGGTAATTATTCACTCATTATTCATGAACACTGCCGAATCCCAGAGCTGATTCCCGACTGGAACACCAAAATCCCGGAACAAGTCAAAGGGAGAAGAGTCACAAGGAAACCCCTCCAGCCCACGGACACACCACAGCAGCACACCCCACTCCAAGTGTCCCAGGTGTCCCAGCCTGGGACACTGAGCAGCCTCTGGCCCTTCCCTGGGGACACAGCCAGGACCCCAGGGTGGCACATCCCTGTCCCCCAGAGGAGAGCACAGCACAGGACGGAGCCGGGACAGCAGGAATGGGAAATGGTCCATGGCAGGAACAGCTTCCCAAAGGTGCTACGGAGCCAGGAGAGCAGCAATGGGAAATGGTCCATGGCAGGAACAGCTTCCCAAAGGTGCTATGGAGCCGGGAGAGCAGGAATGGGAAACGGCAGGAGGAGCTCCCAGTCCCAACACGTGCAGGTGCAGCTGGCAAGGAGGGGACCAGGAATCCTCTCAGGGCAGCAGCGAGCCCAGTGAGCCCCAGTTTAAACCAGTTCAGAGCCAGTCCACGAGTGACACGACAGCAGGAAGAGACGGGTACAGCTCCACACACCCTGGGCACACCCAGGATACACCATGGATACACCTGGGATACACCCTGAGCCCTTCACCAAGCACCACACCCCAGGTCTTCCAACAGATCAGTTCTGGTTTTTCCAATCAATTCTGTTTTTTCCAATCAATTCTGCTTTTTCCAAGAGATCAATTCCCAGCCCAGCCAGTGGGGGCAGAAAGGTCTCCTCAGGATGAGGGGGATCCCCGAGGGGTTGGGATTTCAAGGCCTGGCACAGGGATGAGCTCCAAGGATTGCCACTGATAAATCAGGATTTTAATGACAGCTCCCTGGCCAGTGTGGGAAAAATGACTGGGATGCCACTGGAGAACAAGAAAGAATTTAGGTGACACTTCCTTCAGGTATGCTCTTTGGGAATGTCCCTGCACCTTCCCTCCAAACCTTTCACTGGGAAGTCTGGGAACTGGACACCCAAGCCCTTTGGAACAGACACTGAGGGCAACACTGGGCTTTTTGGGGTTTTTTTGGTAAATTTTTTTCTTTTTTTTCCCCATCTGTGCCCCCCAGGGTTTCCATTCCCTGCACACCTGCAGCTCTCCAAAGAGATGTTCTTGATGGAACCTCGGGATGAAACCTTGGGATTCCATCCCAGGGACAGCAAAGCCTTGGGACACCTGGGGAAATTCCCTTGGGCTTTGCTGAGGACACGGGACCCCAACAAACACAAAGGATGTGTTCCCTGCCTCAAGAGGAGAGGGCTCCTGTTTTAGGGCAGATTTGGCTGTGGAGTTGCTGAGGGAATGACTGGAATATTCCCTGCTGGCTGCCCCTCCAGGGCGCAGGGTGCAGTGGGAAGAGGATATCCCCCCGGGACACGCAGGGAGTTGGGGACACGCCTCTGCATAACCTGGAGTGAGGGGGCACAGAACCCCCAGCCTGCCCTGAGCCCCGGGAATGCTCAGTGCCAGCCCCTCCGGCTCCATCTGCCCTGGGATCACAGCTCCACACACTGGGATGTGGGGCTCCCAGCCCTCCAGCTCTGCTTCCCTCCCTCACTCTGCACCCAGGGGCCCCCGCAGGACCAGGGACACTGGGAAGGGGCACCCGATGTGACAATGGATGGGGACACTCCCAACACCACGGGCTTTCCCCATCCCCAGGGAGCCTGTTCTTCCCACACCCCAGCCAGGACAGGTGTGCCACGATCCAGGGATTATCCAGGATTGGCCACAGGGATGAGGTTTAGCTCTCACTGGGCCCAGGAGCCCCCTCCCCTCCCCTTCCCTCCCATCCCAGCGTGGAGCACTTGGCAGAGTGGGATCACCAGATCCCCACATCAATGCCCAGGTGGGCAGAGCCACTGCATGGAACATTCCAGAACCATCCCCCAGGAACCTGCCCTTGCTGCTTTTGGTCTTGACCCTGGAGATGAAACCCCAGCTCCCTGTGCTCCCAGGCTTCTCTCAAGACCCACGTGTGTGGATGAACATCCCTGGAATGACACAGATCTGTGTCCCCCCACAGCCTCAGCAGCCCCACGGACACCCTGGGCACACGCGAGATTCCAAGCATGAGGCAGGAGGGAAGCATGGAGCAGGACTTGGGGGGAGCCTTCATCACTTGGACAGGGAGCCCAGAGGGGCCCGGGGATGAGGGGACAAAGGGGACAAAGGGGACAGGGAATTCCATCCTCGGAAGCCAAGGGATCCTGCCCCAGCCCTGGGGAGCCCTTCCCTGGAGCACAGGGAGAAGGAAAACCCCTAGTGGGACACTCCAAGCCCTCCACCCCCACCGTGTCTCCGGAGGGATGGGAAGCTC
Organism: Haemorhous mexicanus; assembly: GCF_027477595.1. Classification (NCBI taxonomy): domain Eukaryota; kingdom Metazoa; phylum Chordata; class Aves; order Passeriformes; family Fringillidae; genus Haemorhous; species Haemorhous mexicanus. The sequence goes on from NC_082345.1 coordinate 75,711,712, forward strand.
TGCTTCAGGAGGATTTCCCTTTCCTGGTTTCCCCACAAAACCACTGGGGCCAGGCCAGGAACTGGCTCTGGCTCTGTGGGGGGCTGCAAACCCTGGCAGCCCAAGCAGCAGGAGTCAGGAGCTGGGTCTGGGTCAGGCCCTGGCTGGTGGGAAGAACAACCCCAGGGGAGTGGAGAGGTGCAATGAACTGAGAGCCTCAATCCCAGCCGTGGAGGGATCACCCACAGGCAGCCAAGCCATGGAATCTGTGCATCCCCACAGGTCTGACCGAGCCCCAGTGATGTGTCTCAGCACTAAGTAATAAATTAACCCACTCAGGAGCCCCCAGTAATGAGCTGTGTTCAGATCTGGATATGCCCAAGGATATTATTATTCTTATAATCATTATTATTAATATAATTATTATTATTAAAGCTCTCACTGACACTCAGGGACTCGAAGCCAAAGCTGAGGAATGCCAGGCTGGAATCGCAGCGGAAGGCACAGCCAGCCCCATCTCGGGGAGCCACCGTGGGGTCACTGCTCCCAAAGCTCAGCAGCTCAGGGTGGAGGCCCTGTCCCGTCCCTCAGGGCACGAGAGGGGACCCGCTGTGGCCCCACCCAAAGCACTGCTCCCATGGGAAGGGATCCCAGCTGGAAGGATGATCCATCTGTGCCTGCCGAGGACACTGCCCGCATTCCCCGATCCCACATGGATCTGGGCACAGCTGCCCCTGGGGCAGGCAGAGGGAACAGGCTGGAAGAGCACCCTGGCATCCCCTGGGATCCAGCCAGGCTGTACCAGCACGTGGATCCTTCAGCTTCCATGGAACCAGCTCGGGGGCCCCAAGAATGCCCAATGTCCAGCAGAACTCTAGCACCAATCCTTGGAAAATTAAGACTTTAATGTGTCTCCAATCAGGACCTCAAAGCCACTGATCCTGTCTGAGAGTCCTGGCTGGAGCGGGATTGTTCCCTGAACACCAAGTGGGGGAAGCAAAGCACAAAGTGAGATTTTTTTTTTTTCCCTCCCAGTGCAATTAACTTTAAATTATTAATTTTAAATTACACGCGAGTGAAAACTTCCAGAACAAGAGCCCTGCACCACCTGATTCCCAAGGAACTGGGGCTGGGGGGCAGCCCAGCCCTGCCAGCAGCACACGAGTGGCCCACAGCCCCAGGACCTGCCAGGACGCCAGGATGGGAGCACCCCAGCTCCTGGGATCCACCCCCTTCCCTGCGAGCAGAACGGACCTGGGCACACAGGGACCCAGCGGAGCAGCCCCACAGGGGAACACCTGGTTCCCCCTGCCCTCCCTGCCAGCCCAGGATGTCCCACCAGCAGACAGCACAGCACAAGGAAGGGATTTCTGCCTGTGGGGAGCGAGGTCCTTCCCACCCTCAGGAATGCATCCCAAAGCAGGTCTGGCTCCCTGTGTGCCAAGCTCCAGCCTTTGCTCCAAAGGGAGGATTTTTCAGGATTCCACATGCCGGGGGTTCCAGCTCAGCTGCCCCAGGTGGTCCAACCCCCCCAGTGCCCCTCATGTGCCCCCCAGGCTGGGCTGGCAGTGAGCTCAGAGCTCCAGCCTGGGCACCTCCCATACCCACATCCCACATCCCACATCCCAGCTCCAGGCGCTCCCCTCACCTGGCCCTGCTCTCCCACCCTCCCTGAGGGATTTGGATGTCCCCCAGGGCTTTCCCATGCCCTCCCCCAACACTGTCATCACCAGGTACAAAGTGCAAAAGTGTTGCTGTTCCTGCATCCATTAAAAACTTCAAAAACAGAACAAAAAAAACAGAAAAAGGATTTCCATCATCATTTGCAAATACATTAATTCAGTCTCCAAACAGCCAGCAAACCCCTGGTCACCTCCTCGTGGGCAGGGTCCCCTGCGGCCAGCACGGACATCGGCAGGAGAGGCCACCTCTGCCCCGGCCCAGCCCCTGCCCTGATCCACCACGTGTCCATGGAGAGCAGTGCTGGAATGCAGGGACATCCCGCTCCCTGGACAGCTGGGCCTCGGCGTCACTGCCCGGCTCCGGCGGGGACAACCCCGGCCTCGGCCCTGCCAACCCAATCCAAGCCCTCCCTGCTCCCCCACGGAAGTGTTGGCATTCCTCCTCTCCTGTGAAATGTTTCTGGTAAGGCTTTATTGCTCTACAAAGCGGTGCAAAGGCTGCCCGAGGACAGCTCCATCAGGAACTTTGGTCACACGGCTGCGGGATTTGTGCGCTGGCCCCGGCTGCCGCTGGACCTGCTACCTTCCCAAGAGAAGCTGAATACTGTGTGCAATAACACTGGGAAAACAGCACTGAACCCCAAATCCAAAACAAAAACCAGGGCACGGGGAAGGGGACAACTGAAATCAGGCAGAAGGCTTGGGAAGAGCCCGTCATTCCCGTGAGGACTGAACTCAATGCTACATTTCGACAATGCCGAGTGTCTTTCCGAACGGATCGGTGCTGTTGGATCTGCGTGTCTGGTCCTGAATGCCAGCTCGCTCTCATCAATGCAGCATTTATTAAAAAATAAAATTAAAATGAAAAAAAAAAAAAAAGAATTGACAAATTGCATCACCAGGGAGCAGCCTGGCCTGGCTCACACACGTCCCAGGGCGGCAGCGGCATCAAGCGGGGCCGTTCAACGTGGCTTCGGCGCAGGGCAAGGCCTCGTCACTCCTGCAGGGACACCAGGGAGCAGCCTTAGGGACATGGGACACGCCAGGAGAGCTCCCAAAGCTGCCCTCATCCCTCCTGGGAATGCCCTTCTGCTGGCACCTGAGCCCCACCCTCTGGTTGTGTTCTGTCTGTCCACTCAAGTGTTCTCAGCTCCCTGCGGAGAAACTCCCCCAGTGCCTCATGGACTATCCCAGGGAAAATCAATGTGGAACCAGAGAATGGCATGGGTGGGAACAGACCTAAAAGCTGTCTAGTTCCAGCCCTTTCCCAGGTGATCAGAGGGATGGGGCATTCTTAACATGAGGGCAGGCTGAGAGTTAGGAATGTTCAGTCAGAGAGCGCTCAGAGCCCCTGCCAGGGCCTGGAGGGGCTCCAGGAGAGCTGCAGAGGGACTGGGGACAAGGCCTGCAGGGACAGCACACAGGGAATGGCTCCCAGTGCCAGAGGGCAGGCATGGATGGGAGATTGGCAACGAGGAATTCCTGGCTGGGCTGGAACTGCCAGAGCAGCTGGGGCTGCCCCTGCATCCCTGGAGTGTCCCAGGCCAGGCTGGACCCTGGGGCTGGAGCAGGCTGGGACAGTGGGAGGTGTCCCTGCCATGGCAGGGGTGGCACTGATGGGGCTCTGGGGTCCCTTCCCACCCAGGCATGCCAGGATTCTGCCCTCACCTGTCTCTCGTGGCCGTTTCTGTGGCAGTTGTGACAGCAGTGGCCACCCTCGGGGGCCCGTCCGTGTGCGTGGCGGCGCTGTGGCGGGCCCCGCACTCGGCACCGGGAAGCGTCTCCGGGGCCTTTCCGTCGGAGCCACTGCGGAGAGGGCAGGGACACGTCAGTGCAGCTCAGCCCACGGGGAAAGCAGACTCCTGCTGGAATGGGGCTCACATTCCAGTGGGGAAAACAAAACCCCTCCTGCTCAGCTCACACAGGCCTAAAGATCCCATCGGGAATGAGAACTGGCAATAAGCTGGGATTCAAATCAGCGGGCACATCCTGGAGGCTCCAGGTCCCAAACCCAGCAGGACACACCAGAACAGCTCCTCGAGGGAGGCATTCCCAATCCCTGCTGCAAATCCAGTCTGAGAGTTCCCAAAGCACCATTCCCACTGCCATTGCTGGGATGGCACAGCCTGCTCTGCTCCACGGGCCCTGACCAAGGGGCTCCTCAGGCTTCTGGGACACCCAGAAAATCCTGGGTTTAGGGGCAGATCCTGAAGCCCCATGGAGGAAAGCACCCAGGGACTGGATGTCCAGAATCCAAACATGCTGAAGGCACTCTAGGTACCACGGAGGTGCCACCTGAGGGACAGGGTCCCCAGTGAGGCACCACCAAAGCTCAAATCCTGGGAAAGGAGAACTGCAGGAACAAACCCTCCCAATCTCTGGTTTGGAATAAACCCGCCCAGATTTGCAGCTGGAGAAGGGATTTCTGTGCACATCCCATTTTTTTGCTTCCAAGGCAGAGGATAAGCTGCCCCAGGAATGTTTTCTTCCCAGTTTCCATCCAGAACAATTCTTTCTCCCTCTCTCCCAGAGCAAACCTCCACAAAAGGGAAAAAAGCTGGAGATGGCTGAGCTGAATCCTGTCACCAGCTCCGGGGGAGTTTATGGAATAAAATAATCCCAGCTGGATAATTGGACATGTGATGGAGATTGGAGACTGGGGTTCTATTTCTGGAGCACTTCTCTTGAAAAAAACCATAAAAATGAGGAATAATGAGATCCAAACATTGCCTTTCTGTTAGGGCTCACAAGCTCCTCAGAAGTACCAAAATACACCTTGTAGAGACACAGGGCTGGAGCTGCGTTCCCAGAACGTCGCTGGAAAAAAACACTTCCCACACAAAAAACTGGAGCTCGACATTTCCATGGCTCAAAGAGAAACTTCTGAAGCCCAATCCCTGAAGAATCCAGGGCAGGAGGATTCCAGAGTTACCTGAACACCCACGGGGGCTCGGGAATTTCTCTGCCTTCCCTGAGCTCCTGAAAAATCCCAGCTGGACACACACCCCTGGTCACCCAGGGGTGACACAACCCAAACAAGGAGTTTGTATGGGATGTCCTGTTGTCCCCTGGACACTCCTGGAGGGATGGGACCCCAAACCTCCCCAGGCAGTGGGATCCAAACTAGGAAGCTGAGAGCAATTCCTGAGCTGCATCTCCCTAAGGATCCCCCTGGGCAGCTGGGATGAGGCTCACAGAGAGTGGAACATCTGGAGGATTTACTGGGCTGCAACATCTGGTTCTCCATGGAGTCCACAGAGGCCTCGGGCAGCTCCAAGGATAAAAGACCTCCAACGTGGATTCCAGGGACAAGGGGAAGGAAAATCCTCAGTCCCTGAGCAGCTCCAAGGAGAATTAAAGATACCTGTGTGGATGCCAGTTATTCCAGGGGCACCAGGGCATGGAAAAACTGTTCCTACAGCAACAGGAATGGGGTTTGGTGCAGGTTTTGAGGAAGTGCTTGGGGAGTGCTTGGAGAGACTCACAGAGTGACTCCAAAATGCTCCTGATTTCCCTGGAACCCTTAAGGAACGTGGTAAGAAATGGACATTCCCACTGCAGGCAGAGTGGTCTGCCAGAGCTGAGGACACTGGGAAGGCTCCGGGTGGTGATTCCCACGGGGAGCCCAGGCCTGGAGCAGCTCCAGTCCCAGCTGTGGGACCACCCCTGTCCTCCCAGGGCTTCCCCTGGGATCTCTGGCCAGGGACACAGCTGTGGAGAGCCACAGACACCTGTCAGGGGAGGCCGTGGGTGCTCTCTGCCACAATGGAATCAGCAGGCAGGCAAAGGCAGGCAGCTTTGGGAAGCTTTAACCCTATGGAATGTGGTACAGACACTTGTCTGGAGAGAAAAACATTCCCAGTGTGCCAAACCAGGAACAAACACTCCCTCCTGCCAGGAAAGCAGGGAAGAGGTGAGAACATCTCAAAGAGGATGGACACAGGAACAGGAACAGCTGGAGCTGGGTCAGGGAGGGTTAGGTGGGGCATCAGGAAAGGCTCTTCCTCCAGAGGGTGCTGGGCACTGCAGCAGCTCCCCAGGGAATGGGCACAGCTCCAGAGCCCCAGGAATGTCTGGACAACACCGGGATTGTTGGGCTGTCCTGAACAGCTGGACCAATGACCCTGTGAGTCCAGTTCAGGACATTCCCTGATCCTGCTGGGAACCCAGCCAGCCCCAGGCAAGGTCCTGCTGTGCCCACACCATGGTCCAGGGCAGGAAAAGCACCTGGAGCACGGCTCGGATCAGATCCAATGGATCCAACTCCACACAATCCAAGAGGAGAGGCTGCTTTCAGCACAGCTGGAACTGCTGTGCCTTCCCACCAAGCCACGGCCAGGCCATTCCCAGGCACAGAGAGTGCATTTATCAGAACTAATGCATTTATCAGAACTAATGCATTTATCAAACTGAAATGCATCAAAATTAACTGTGTTTATCAAAATGAACGCATTTATCAAAATCAACTGTATTTATCAAAATGAATGCATTTATCAAAATCAACAGTGTTTATCAGAATTAATGCAATTATCAGAATTAATGCATTTCTCAGAATAAGCTGCTTCCAACATAACAGACCCTGGGATAACTCCTGCACTAATTCCAGGGAATTCTGCAATCCCAGTGGTTTCCCAGCCCCCAGGCCCCCAGGAGCTGCTGCTGGCTAGCACAACCAGGGATGACCCCAAACTGTCACCAAGCATCACTGAAGGAAACTCCTGATCCTGAGTCAGGTGCACAAACCCAGAGACTCAGGTAAAAAACACAAGGAAATCCATGGAAGAGTATGAGGAAAAACCTCAGAATCTTGGAACTGAGTAAAATTGCTGTGGATGCAGCAGGTGCTGACTGGGTTGGGCAGCAGCTCATCCCCTGTGATTGAAGCAGGCTGGATTGAGGATCCAATTCCTACAAACCTGCCCAATTCCTGGATCTGCTCCAGCCTTTCCTGGTGCTTTTATCATCGAATGCCTTAGGGGAAAACAAGAACCTGAGTGGGTAAAACCTTCCCCCCATGGCTGCAGGAGGATCCCATGGGAGCCTTTACTCTGCTTTTCTGAGCGATCCCACCCAGATCCTGCCCTAGGCTGGATCCCAGATCACAGACAGAGATGCTCCTGTGACACTGGAGTGCCCAAAGGAGGCCCAACCCTCCCTTGGAATAACCCTCTGCTAGATATGTCCCTCAGACCCCTCCGTGCCACGCCACGGCAGGACCTGCTCCCAGGGGACACCAAGATATGGAGCCCACAGGAGAGAGGACACTGGAACCACACGGGGCCATCCCAGGGGCCATCCCAGCCCACGGAGACCCCTTCCCACCTGGAGGGAGCTGCCCTGTCCTTGCTGGGCTCCTGTGCTGTGGCCGTGGAGTCCGTGCCAGCCTTGGCCTTGTCGTCGTCGTCGTCGTCGCTCTCGGAGCTGCCCGAGGAGCTGCTGTCCAGGGCCACCAGCGGCGCCTTCCGTGTCCCACACGCGTTCCACACACAGGGAGAGGCAGCAGTGCTGGCTGCGGGAGGAACAGCCCACACTGGAACCTTGGGAAAGCTCCCTGGACCGGCCCAAGGGGTCACACAGGGCCTGCAGCCACTGCAGATGGTCTGGGAATCATGGGATGGGATGGGTGGAAAGGATCTCAAAGCCCCCCCAGTGCCACCACGGGCAGGAACACCTTCCACTGTTCCAGAGTGCTCCCAGCCCCGTCCAGCCTGGCCTGGGACACTTCCAGGGATAAACGAAGTGTCCCTGTGATATCAGCTCCAACCCACAGCAGCTCCATCCCCTCCCTGCTGACATTGTCCCAACAAACCCTCGGGGTCTCTGCCTTTGCTTCGCTCACTGATCCCGCAGGGAATGCTCAGGGCAGGGGCCCTGCAGGGAGGTTTCTCCTGCCCCAGGGGCTCCATGCAGAGTTCCCAGGGGTTGAGAGCACCCCGAGTGGCCCTGTGTCACTCACAGTTCTTGTCCTGGCCCTGCGCCGGGGTCCCGTCGGTGCCGCTGCTCTCGGTGTCCATGGGGGAGCTGCAGCGAGGGCCGGACTCGGAGCTGGGGAGGGAAGAGCCCTGAGCACGGAGCCAGGATCATCCCAGGGCCTCCCAACAGCCCCAGGAGCAGCCACCGGCCCTGCTCTTCCTTCCCATCTCTGCTGTGAATTTCTCTAAACCTTATTTCCTGGTTCTCTACCCCAGTGAGGACACAGAAAGTGGGGCTGTGTCAGTCAGGAGCACTGGGAACAGCGGGAAGCACAAAGGAGCCCTGATCCAGGATCACCAGACAGCATTAAACAATAAACGGGAAGCGATGGGAAGGGAAGGGGAAGAAGAAAGGATTACAGGCAGGCACTCCATCAAAACGTATCCTGAATATTCCCCCATTCCCAAGCCCCAGGGGAGCTGGAATTCCGTGGCTCTTACCAGCAGAAAGGCTGGAAGTCTGTGAACTTGGCCCAGCCCTTCTCCTCCGGGGCGCTGCTCTGCGGGGCGGCCGAGTCCCACACGCTGGAGCCCACGTCCATGGCCACGGGCGGCGTGGGGCCCGCGGGCTCGAACACGGCCGTCCAGCCAGCCCCTAGGGACACCACAGCCTGGGTGCCAGCCCAGCCCCAGCCGGCCAGGAGCACCCCAGGGACAGACCAGGGACACAGCAACCACCCAGGGACATCCCAGGGACAAACCAAGGACACAGCAACCCACCCAGGGACATCCCAGGGACAGACCAAGGACACAGCAACCCACCCAGGGACATCCCAGGGATCCCAAGGACACAGCAACCCAGCCCAGGGACATCCCAGGGATCCCAAGGACACAGCAACCCAGCCCAGGAACATCCCAGGGATGCCAGGGACAGACCAGGAACATGCCAGGGATTCCAGGGACACGGTAACCCAGCCTAGGAACATCCCCGTGATCCCAGGGACATCCCAGGGACACAGCAACTCAGCCCAGGAACATTCCCGGGATCCCAGGGTCCCCCTTCCACACCCGCCTGTGTCCCATGGAAATCCCTCTGCGGATGTTTATCCCCAGGAGAGGCATCCATGGAGACAAATGACACCGTGGGTGGCTTCATCCCCCAAGCCAGTGATTCCCAGCTCCAAGTCCCTCAGTTCCATGCCAAAAGCTCCCATCTCCCTCTCCAATGGCTGGGTTTCAGGTAAAGAAGTGATCAATAGATTCCAGTATTTAAGATCCTAAAAATCACCCACTGCTTTTTTCACAGTCCTGGACAATTCCTTCTCCAGAACCTCCTTCCACTTTTAGTCCCACTTCCAACATCCAGTCCTACAAATCCCACCTTTGGAATAGCATTTTTCCTTAGCTTTTCCAAGAGAAGAGGGAGGATTGCAGAGCTCTGCAGGAACAGAACCAGGCAAGAGAGCCCCCCCCGGGGCTGCATCCCCAAAACTGATCCTAAATTCCAATTGAATCTCCAGAGGTTGACTGGGCTGCCACACAAAGCCCACTGGGACTGGGAGGCTCATACTGGTTCTTCCCAATGGACTGGAATTATCTGACACTCCCAAAGGGCTGCAGAGGGCAGGATCCTGGGATAACCCTGCCTGATACTCAGAGTGACAACATAAAGGCAGCACCCAGAGAAAAAACTGGTATAAAACTCAAAAAGCTTGGAAAAATGGATGGCTGGGAAAATGTTCTGTCCCTTGGGATTGTTTTGCTGACAGCACCATGTCTGTCCAGCATTCCCATGGTGGAATGGTGTAATTTACATCGAGAGTTGTGAAAACCCCTGAAGGGAGCAGACAAGATGGAAAAAGACAGTGTACAGGGGCCTGGAAGGACAGGACACAGGGAATGGCTTCCAGCCCCGGTTTAGATGGCATCTTAGGAAGGAATTCCTGGCTGGGAAGGTGAGCAGGGGCTGGGCTGGAATTGCCAGAGCAGCTGGGGCTGCCCCTGCATCCCTGGCAGTGCCCAAGGCCAGGCTGGACACTGGGGCTGGAGCAGCCTGGGACAGTGGGAGGTGTCCCTGCCATGGCAGGGGTGGCACTGAGGGGCTCTGAGGTCCCTTTCCACCCAACCCCTTCCTGGGATTCCAGGAAAAGCAAAGTTCCTCTGCACTCCTGCTCCAGTCACTATAGGGATGGGTTTGCCACAGGCAAAGCACAGCTGGAAAAGCAGGAGAATGGGCAGGGATGGGGGTGTGGAGGCACCTGGCAAAGGTGGGCACACAACTCCTGTCCTGGGATGGGAGGAGTTCAGGTCATGCCCCTGCACTGCTGCTTTGAGTGGATTTTCAGTGAAGGAACTGGGATTCAGGGAGCCACAGAACCATGGAATAGCTTGGGTGCCAGGGGACCTCACAGCTCCTCTCACTGCAAGCCCTGCCATGGGCAGGGACCCTTTCCCTGGGATTCTCCCTGTGGGGCTGCCTGACACACGGGCTCCTCTGGGGCAGGGCTGCAGCTCCAGAGACTGCAGAGGCACAAAGTGAGCCCTGACGTTGTCACCTCCCCTGGCCAGGAGGAACTGGGGGCGGCCCAGGGGAGCTGGCAGTGTGAGAGTGCTGCTGTGATCCCTGCAGCCCCAGGGATGCGCTGGCACACGCGGTACCTTGGCAGGAGTCTGAGTCCTTCTGCTCCGGGGTGCTGCCCTTGTGTGGGGAGGGGGGTGGTGGCCGCTCCTCCTCCTCCTCCGAGTCCACGCTGCCGTCGTGGTCCCCGTTCTCCAAGTCACTCTTGGAGCTCTCTGACGTCTGTGAGGCTCCAAACCTGAACGAGAACTGGGAATGAGCCACGCCTGGATCCCTCAGCTCCTCCTCCCTGTCCCTGGGGAAACAGCCCAGAGCCTTTGACAGGGTTGTTTCCCCCAGAATATTTCCCCCAACTGATCAGGGCATTCGTGGGTGCTCAGAGAGACTCCCCCAGATTCCCAAGGGCTTTGCTGTCAGCACTCCCTGGAGGTGCAGGACGGAGCCAGGGCTGGGGACACCACACAAACCAGTGCTCAGAGAGGGGACAGACACTGGTGTGGAGCCCACCCTGTGCCCAGGCAGGGCCTGAGGCAGTTGATGCTTGGCAAGGACACAGCGAAGTCTTGGATGTTTTCCCTGTTTCCTTTGATCACACTGCAGATTGGGAATTATGGAAATAACTTTATTTTAATGAGTGGCTCTGTCAAAGGGATGAAAATTATTTCAAAGCTCGAGATGCCCCTGGGAGGCCTCTTGTTCTCACTTTTCTGATTTGAATGGTCTGAGAAAGAATGTTCTGCCCACTCCCCTCAGTCTCACCTCCTCCTCCTCCTGCTCCTCTCCAAGGATGAGAGAAGGAGCAAATTCCAAGAGTTTCACACTAAGGGTGGGGGTTTTTAATGTGTTTGATGGAAGACTCATTAATTAGGTGTTCCCATTGTTAATGAATTCCCTTTAACTGGATCTGTCTCCAGTTCGGGAGAACCCCCAGCACAAGTGCCAGGAAAAGTGCTCAGGGTTGTGTCAGACAAAACCTCACAGCCCCAAAATGACACAAAACCCAAGGAATTCCTCCTGGCCTGGACTGAAATGTGCAGATTCCCCGCAGCAGGGGGAAAATGAGGGTTCTGCTTTCACCTTACCGTGTCCTGGACTTGACCTGGGTTGCATAGGAGATGTCCTTCTCCTCCCAGATATCCTCCTCCTCCTCGTTGTCGTCGAACTGCTGGATGCGCTCGTTGCAGCAGGCCTCGAACAGGGAGGCATTGGGCTGCAGGACCAAAGGGAAGTTACATTCCACAGGCTCTCTGCAGACACTGCTTTAAGCCCAAGTCTCAGGGCTGACCAAATCCAGCTTTGCTCAGGAGCTGGGATCACCTGGGATCACCACAGTCCAGCTGCTGCTGTGCTTTGGGGCAATAAAGCAGGAAAGGCCAGGAACAGCCTAGCAATGTTTAGATCCATGAGAAATCCATCTCTGCCTATGCTTCCCTAATCTGTGTCTGGAAAGATGATCTAAAGCTGCAAGAGCTGGGAGTGTTCACCTGGACAGGAGAGGAATACAGGTGTATCTCAGAGCCTTTCCAGGGCCTGAAGGGGCTCCAGGAGAGCTGCAGAGGGACTGGGGACAAGGCCTGCAGGGATAGGAGCCAGGGAATGGCTCCCAGTGCCAGAGGGCAGGCATGGATGGGATCTGGGCAATGAGGAATTCCTGCCTGGGCTGGAACTGCCAGAGCAGCTGGGGCTGCCCCTGCATCCCTGGCAGTGGCCAAGACCAGGCTGGACACTGGGGCTGGAGCAGGCTGGGACAGTGGGAGGTGTCCCTGCCATGGCAGGGGTGGCACTGGAGGGGCTCTGGGGTCCCTTCCCACCCAAGCCATCCCAGGATTCCATGATCTAAGAACAGACTGGCACTGCGGGCGGGAGGAAGATTCCCTCTGTGCCAGGGGTGCTGCCTCAGAGGGAACATTTCCTGGCAGGAAGCCCTGAGGGGCCAGCAGTGCCTGGCTCTCTCAGGCCCCTCTGCATGGCCCAAACGCCCCCAGAGCTTTGCTCTCTCAGAAGGCAAGCAGCACCTCTCCAGAAGCACACTGCCTCCAGCCCCAGCCCGGACCCCCACTCACGCTGTCGTCGTCGGCATCGATGTTGAAGTTGATCTCGGCGATGCGGTCAAAGGGAGCGCTGGGAGGGAGGAGGGAGGGAAGAGCCTCAGGGGTGGCTCCGAGGAGCCTGTGCTGCCCAGAGGGACAGCAGCAGAGCCAGAGCCACTCCTGGGCTGGGATCCCTGCACAGCCACTCCTGCCCACCGCGTCCCCTCAGCCAGGGAAGGGTTATTCCAGCCTAGAACATTCCCTGCCCGTGGTGGGGGGGCACCGGAGGGGCGTCCTGGGGGACAGCCGGGGGGGTCAGGCTGTGCTGCCAGGGAACAGGGACAGGAGGGTGGAATCAGCAGGAATTTCCCCATGGAAAGGGGGGTGAGGCCTTGGCAGGGGAAATTTGCAATGCCCATCCCTGGAGGTGTGCAAAGAATTCCTGGAGGTGGCACTCAGGGCTCAGGGCTGGGGACAAGATGGGCACTGGGCACAGCTGGGACGGGATGCACTGGGAGGGCATTTCCAACCTCAGGGATGCTGGGGTTCTGTGAATCTCAGTCTCAAAGCCCGAGGTGTGGCTGTTCTGTGAATATTCCAGGGTGTGAATAGCCCCGATGACCCAATTCCCAGTCCGAGCCAGGGGAGCCCCTGGTGGGAACAGCAGAGGGTGCTGCAGGCCCAGAAATTCCCAATTCCCAGAGTCTGCATTCAGGAAGAGCTCACTCTCCCTACTCATGGATCTGTAGCTTTTCCAGGGTCACTTTCTTTGACAGACTCTCCAGTTCAATACTCCTGTGATCCCAGGGACACTGACACATGACTGATAGTCCTTAAATATTCCATTTCACTTCCAGCCCAGTGTCCACCACCTGGAAACAGCTGGCAGGGACCACCACTCCCAGAATATTCCCCTTTTTTCAGGACCTTCTCCTTTTCCAATCACAAACAGAGCTACAACATGCCAGGCAGACTTTTTCCAGTTTCGTGTTCATTTTACACTGGGCAGAAGGCCCCTGGGGCAGCTCCTCAGGGATTTAACTCCTCCCTGCCCCTCACTCACATGGGGCTGTATTTGCCAGCAGTGAAAAGTCTTATTTTATTTTATTTTATTTTATTTTATTTTATTTTATTTTATTTTATTTTATTTTATTTTATTTTATTTTATTTTATTTTATTTTATTTTATTTGTAGAACAGAATAATTTATGTTCATTTCAACTCTGATTCTATTCCAGAACATTTTTGTCTTATCCAGTTTCTGCCATCTCTGAGGCTCAGGAAAAACCCTGGATGGGAAGGGCAGAGATGCTGCCTTGGACCCAAGGAATTCCTGGGATGGAGACAAACCCAGGAGCACTGGGATCCCCTGGAGCACTGCTCTGTCCATAACTGGTCCCAGTTTCAGGACTGTTATGGCCACTGGGATTATCCCAGTGCCAGATACATTTCTAAGGAGAGAGGATGAGCTGCAGCTTTAACGGGATTAAAGGAATTCTGTAAAAGCAGCAAATTCCGAGCTCTGGATTCAGCAAATTGTGTAACTCTGAATCCCCTTCCCTGTCTCCCTGAAATGCCACTGCTCCTGATCATCCCTGCTCCCTTCCTCAGGAGAGGGAAAATGGCTGCATTTTCCATGGATTCCATCAGAGCACTGTCTCTTCACTCCTTCCAATAAAGATTTAATTCCTTGGAAAAGATCTGCTTAACTGCCCACAGTTTGCTCTCATGCTTTGTCTTTAAACTCATTCCAGACCAGGGCTGGGCAACAATTGCCTGCTTTATTTCAAATATCCCTCTTTGAAATGAAGGAATACTTTTCCTTGCTTCTCCACCTGGCTCTGGAGATCGGGCTGGGCTCCTGGAAAACAAGGAGCTGTTTACAACCTGAGGAGGGATAACAAGGCTCATTTGTAAACCTGAAGCAGAGGGAGGATGGGATGCAAAGAGGCTGAAATGCCAATCACCCCCAGACTCACTTGGTGCTGTCACCAAACACCCCCAGACTCACTTGATGTTGTCATCCTGGTCTGCAAACTCCTCGTCGTTGAAGCCGAACTGATCCACGAAATTGGCTGTCATCTGCTGGATCTGGTACTCGGAGAAGGCCTGGGAAGGGATCCCAAAAAATCCATCAGTAGGTTGTTCAGAGACATTCCAGAAACAGTCTGTGGAGCTCCTCCAGGAAAGCACTAAAATCCCAGGGAAGGGTGTGAAATCCACACTCCGAGCCCTTCCCAGAGCAGGGTCACACAGAGCTCTGGGATTCCTGCCCCAGTGCCTCCAGTCCTGCTCCCAGGTGGATCCCAGGCCATGGAACTGCCCTGGGAAAGCCCAAAGGAGCTGAACACAGACTGGGAGCAGAGTTCAGGAAGCTGCTCCACACCAGGATGGACTAAAGGCAACTGGAGCAGCGAGTTTCCCGGGAATAGTGAAGATGTTCCCAACTCACCTGCTGGAGAGTGAGCTCGTTGGGGAAAGAACTTTCAATGTCCTCATCCTCGCTGGAGGAGTGCAGGTGGTGGGTGCTCACCTGGGAAAGCACAAACCAGTCAGGGAACCAGGGAAAGCTGGAGAAGCTCCAATGTTTCAGCTCCACCAAAGCCCAAACTCCTGCCCAGGCAGGAGGTGCCCCGAGAATCCCAGGGACCAACTCAGCACCACGGATCAGCTCTGCTGAAGGACTGTTATGAGACATGTTTACAGAAATGCCTTCTACTCTGCCTTGACGTGTTCTTCAGCAGAAGAAGGAAAATGAGAAAAACCAGGAATATCCCTTTCTTCTGTCAGGGGAAGCCCAGCAGGCACTGGAGTGACCAACTCACCAAATCCACCGTGTTTCTCCGGTTTGTCTCCGTCAGCGTCTCCTCCACGAAACTCTCCCACCTGCCCCTGCAGTCCTCAGGCAACTCTGGAATGAGAGGCACACAGAAACCTTGGGAGTTCTGAGCCAGCTGCACTCCCTGGGGACTCACCTGGGCTAAGGACTCACAGCTTCTCTCACCTTGCTGGGAACAACCCCGAGCAGGGCTCCAGCTGTGCTTGGGTCTTCCCTTTTCTCCCCTCCCATCCCTCCCAGCCCAGCACAACTGGGAGCACAAAGGTGAGCAGAACTTGAGGGCTGAGGCAGGGAAATGGAGAAATAATAAAAGGAGAAAAGAACAGCCTCCCAGCCCGGCAGAGGCTGAGCAGTGGAGATGGAAAATGTGGAAAATGTGGAAAGCCTTCCTTCCTCCCACCCAAACGCATGGGACAAAACCAGTTATCCAAGTGGATCCAGTGAGGGCAGGATGGACACAGCCTGGAACAGGAATATCCCTGATGAGCACATCTGGCGCCTCTGGGGACACCTAACCTCGTCTCTTTCCTCAGAAAGTCATGGAATCATGGAATGGGTTGGGTGGGAAGGGACCTCAGAGCCCCTCCAGTGCCACCCCTGCCATGGCAGGGACACCTCCCACTGTCCAATCTCAACCTCACTGCATGAAAACCAGGAGCAGCCAAGTGGGTTCTCACCACACTTTAAATGATGGGATATTGTGGGATTTCCCTGGGAACACTTTCCAACGGGAAAGGATCTTGAGGAAATACCTGCAGTGAGCCCTCCCAGGAGCTCCCAAGGGTTATTTTTCCCTGGAGAGCAGTGAAAAGTGAAGGAGGAAGAAGAGAAGGAGAAGGAGAAGGGGGAGAAGAGGAGGAGAAGGAGGAGAAGGAGAAGGAGGAGGAGGAGGAGGAGGAGGAGGAGGAGGAGGAGGAGGAGGAGGAGGAGGAGGAGAGGAGGAGAAGAGGAGGAGGAGGAGGAGGAGGAGGAGGCTGAAGAGGAGGAGCAGGCGGTACCTTTGATGAAGTCACTGATCTGGGCCTGCATGGGCCCCTTCTCCATGTTGTGCACCACGGCGTTGGCGATGCGGGTCAGGTGCCCCATGTTCCCTCTCCTCCTGCCGCCCTCTGCCCTGGAACAGAGAGCAGCCGCTACCCACGGAGCCGGGACACCCACGGAGCCGGGACACCCACGGAGCCGGGACACCCACGGAGCAGGGACACCCACGGAGCTGGGACACCCACGGAGCCGGGACACCCACGGAGCCGGGACACCCACGGAGCTGGGACACCCACGGAGCTGGGACACCCACGGAGCCGGGACACCCACGGAGCTGGGATATCCATGGAACTGGGACACCCACGGAGCCGGGACACCCACAGAGCCGGGACACCCACGGAGCCGGGACACCCACGGAGCTGGGATATCCATGGAACTGGGACACCCACGGAGCCGGGACACCCACGGAGCTGGGACACCCACGGAGCCGGGACACCCACGGAACTGGGACACCCACGGAGCCGGGACACCCACGGAGCTGGGATATCCATGGAACTGGGACACCCACGGAGCCGGGACACCCACAGAGCCGGGACACCCACGGAGCTGGGACACCCACTGAGCCGGGACACCCACGGAGCTGGGACACCCACGGAGCTGGGATAGCCACAGAACTGGGATACCCATAGAACTGGGACACCCACGGAACTGGGATACCCACGGAACTGGGATATCCACAGAACTGGGATACCCACGGAACTGGGATATCCACGGAACTGGGATACCCACGGAACTGGGATACCCATGGAACTGGGATATCCACGGAACTGGGATATCCACGGAACTGGGATACCCATGGAACTGGGATATCCACGGAACTGGGATACCCATGGAACTGGGATATCCATGGAACTGGGATACCCACGGAACTGGGATACCCACAGAGCCGGGATACCAAAGGAACAGAGACACCCATGGAGCCAGGATATCCACGGAACTGGGATACCCACGGAACCAGGATATCCATGCAACTGGGATATCCACGGAACCAGGATACCCATGGAACTGGGATACCCACAGAACTGGGATACCCACAGAGCCGGGATACCAAAGGAGCAGAGACACCCATGGAGCCAGGATACCCACGGAACTGGGATACCCACGGAACCAGGATATCCACGGAACTGGGACACCCGCAGAGCCAGGATACCAAAGGAGCCGAGACACCCATGGAGCCAGGATAACCACAGAGCCAGGACAGAGCCCTGGGAATAGCCCCAGCATTCCTGCCCCAATGCCCACAGAATTCCAGCCCCAGTGGCCACAGCATTCCTGCCCCAGTGCCCACAGAATTCCAGCCCCAGTGGCCACAGCATTCCTGCCCCAATGCCCACAGAATTCCAGCCCCATACAGGGATCAGCCCTGCTCTGGCAGGACAGGGTGAGCTGGCCTCCAGGACAGGGACCTTCCCTCATTTTGCCCTGTTTTGGGATCCCTCCTCCACTCAGGTAACATGGGAGGGGCTCCAAACAAGGAGCTAAACATGGAAAAGATGCAGGAATAAATCTGATTGTAATTTCCAGGGAAGAAAACTCCCAAAGTTAAGGATCTACAGCACAGCTACTGGCAGAGCTCCAGGGTGGGACTGGGATTGCAGCAGTGACTCCCCCAGAACAGGAGATATTCCCATCCAAGCATGGGATTGCCCCTGGGATAGAACCAGTTCCCAACACAGAGCCCAAGCAGCCCTGAGCCCCTTCTCTGGCTCCTCACTGCTTCCCTTCCTGCAGAGGGAAGCCGTGCTCCAAACCAGCCCAGGGAACAGTCTGGGTGGGAAGGGACCCCAGAGCCCCTGCAGTGCCACCCCTGCCATGGCAGGGACACCTCCCACTGTCCCAGGTGCCACAAGGCCCAGCGTCCAGCCTGGCCCTGGGCCCTGCCAGAGATCCAGGGGCAGTCCCTGCTGGCCTCCATCTGCCCACTGAGAGCAGCCAAGGACTTTCCTGGAAACTCCACCTTCCCAAAGCCCCAGCTGAGGTTCTTCTGCTTAAATCCCTATTTTTTTCCTTCCATTCAGATATTCAGATTCTTTCCAGTGTGGTGGTGACTGGAACTCTGGCAGGAAATAGGGATTAGCTCTGGCTCCTTTCTGGTTTAATCAGGAAAACTCCCAAGCAGCACCCAGGGATATTTTTGGTCCTACAGAACTGGGCAAGGAAATACCCAGCAAAATTCCTTATGTGAACAAGGGGCTGTAAAAAGAACCAAAAACTCAAAAACCCAAACCACCCCCAAAAAAAAAATGTAATCCAGATCTCTACCCACCAATTATGGCCTGAACAATTCCAGTGGGACTCCAAAGCCCTTGGAAGCCACCAGGAGCTCAAAATAGAGAGGGAGGACCAAACACTGAGCTGGACACGAAAACTGCAGCCTCTGGAATATTTCCACTTTAATGTTTTAGTTCTTTTAGAATATTTAGTTCTTATCAGCCCAATCAGCACAAAATCCAAGGGGTTTATAAAGCTAAAATAGGAAATCCAGGCCCCAAATGCTTGGCCACCCCAACTTCCAACAGTTTTCTACTCCAGGAAGAATAAAACTGTATATTTAAAACAAACAAACAAATTTAAAAAGTGATTATTCCATGGGATTCCCTGAGAAAGCAGGAAAGCAGAAGACTGAGTGTTTGGGGTGGGGTTTTGGAAACATCCACAAAGCCCATCGTGCCTTCAAATCCTGCCCAAAATTTGGGAATTTGGCTTCTCAGCATGCAAACCACCCCCGTTCCAAATCCCAACCAAAATCCAAGTCTGTTTGGACACCATTAAGATGGCAATTCTCCAAGAATATTCCAAAGTCAATGCGCAGCCCCAGGCCAGCAATTCCTTACTGGATTTTGTCATTGGCTTCCCAGGCGTCCAGTATCCTCTGCACCAGGCAGCACTTCTGGAACAGCTGTGGGGAAAAGGGAGGATAGTCAGGATTCCCAAAGACCTGTGGATCCTCCTGCTCCTTCCCTGGCTGCTCCCAGGAGCTCCAGCCTCAGCCCTTCCCCTGCCCAAGAGCCCAGCTCCTTCCTGGTGGTTGCCCAGAGGATCCCAGCAGAGCAGCAGCACCTGGAGCACCCCCAGGCTGCTCCTGAGCCTCCCAGCAGCAGGAATTAAAGCACTGCTGGCATTTTCCAGCCACCACACTGAGGCCTGGCCACTAACAGCTGGAATGGTCTTGGACAGCTCTTTCTCCAAAATCTGTACCAATTTTTACTTAAAAAACAGAATTTTAATAATAAATGGGGACAATTTTAATAATAAATGGGGATAATTTTAATACCTATCAAGGGATTCACAGGGTCATTAAATGAGGGGAGTTTTAATGGATGCTACAAATAAAGGCACAAAAGCAACCACAGCTCCATGAGCACCACTAGAAATGATAGTAAGTAATAATAAAGCTCACTAAAAATAGATGAAAAATAATAATAGAACCCACTAAAATGATAATAAATAATAATAAAACACACTAAAAATAGATAGTAATAAAGCCCACAAAAATTTGATAATAAATAATAAAAACAATTTTTAAAGGCAATGAATTATAACAAAACCCACTAAAAATTACATATAAAAATAAATAATAATAAAAGACCTACATTTTTAGACATTATAGACAAGTGCCTGCCCTGGAACAGTCCATCCCAGAGATCCCTGCTGACCCCAGCCCATCCCAGAGATCCCTGCTGACCCCAGCCCATCCCAGAGATCCCTGCTGACCCCAGCCCATCCCAGAGATCCCTGCTGACCCCAGCCCATCCCAGAGATCCCTGCTGACCCCAGACCCATCCCAGAGATCCCCGCTGACCCCAGCCCATCCCAGAGATCCCTGCTGACCCCAGCCCATCCCAGAGATCCCTGCTGACCCCAGCCCCTCCCCAGAGATCCCTGCTGACCCCAGCCCATCCCAGAGATCCCTGCTGACCCCAGCCCCACCGCAGAGACCCCTGCTGACCCCAGCCCATCCCAGAGATCCCTGCTGACCCCAGCCCCTCCCCAGAGATCCCTGCTGACCCCAGCCCACCCCAGAGATCCCCCGTGACCCCAGCCCCACCCCAGGTACCCTGCTGACCCCAGCCCCTCCCCAGAGACCCCTGCTGACCCCAGCTCATCCCAGAGATCCCTGCTGACCCCAGCCCATCCCAGAGATCCCTGCTGACCCCAGCCCATCCCAGAGATCCCTGCTGACCCCAGCCCACCCCAGAGATCCCCCGTGACCCCAGCCCATCCCAGAGATCCCTGCTGACCCCAGCCTCTCCCCACGGAACCCTGCTGACCCCAGCCCCACCACAGAGACCCTGCTGACCCCAGCCCATCCCCAGGGACCCTGCTGACCCCAGCCCCACCCAGAGATCCCTGCTGACCCCTGCTGACCCCAGCCCCACCCCAGGTACCCTGCTGACCCCAGCCCATCCCAGAGATCCCTGCTGCCCCCAGCCCATCCCAGAGATCCCTGCTGACCCCAGCCCATCCCAGAGATCCCTGCTGACCCCAGCCCCTCCCCAGGCACCCTGCTGACCCCAGCCCCTCCCCAGGCACCCTGGCGGCCCCGGCCCCAGCCCAGCTCTCACGTGGGTGACCATGATGTTCTCGGTGGCTCTGGCAGGGGGCTGTGTGGGCTCTGCAGGCTCCGCGGGCTCAGGGGCCGCGCTCCCGCTCGGAGCCTCCTCTTTGCTGCCCGGCTCCCCCGGGCTGGGCTTCCCCTCGTGCACCGAGTGGGACAGGATGGCTGCTATGGACAGCTCCACTTGGAAATGCAAAAAGTTATTCCACGTGTATTTAAAAAATAAATCCTGGAGGAGAAATAAAAGATGGAAGAGTTTACTCAGGATAAATTTTCCTGGTTTTAATGATATCAGGGATCTTTAAGAATCTTCCCAATTCAACCCATCCCAGGATTCAGGGAGTCTGGGATATTAAATTGTTGCCCAAGTTGTTGTTTGATCGAGCAATTCTGCTCAAACAGTTTTCCTGATACACACCAGCACCCAGTACAGGCTGAGCTCTGCATTCCCAGGGCGCTCAGTCTGCTGGGAAATCAGTGAATATTCCCAATAAATGGAGCACTTAGGAATCCTCTCACACAGCACTCACAGCACTGACACACTGAATTAAACAACTTAACTCTGCTGGGGCTCAATGAAGCCTAGGAAAAACAGGAACTAAACCACTGCTAAGGGTGGAATTAATTCTCTTAAGGCTGCCCAGGTTCTGGAAGGCTTTTTCCAGCCTCAGGGATCCTGGGAGAAAATTAATCTCTCATCATTCCAGGAGCTCACACACAGAGCACAGACTGTTTCACACCTTCTCCATTGAACTGACATGGACTTGGAAGTGTGAGGTTCAGTCCAAAACCCCAAACAGTCGGATTCGGATCACAAAAGGGAAGTCTCAGGACTCTGGCCCCCGGCACAAGCCCTGCACAGAAGGGATCCCAGGTCCCGGCCCTGCCCCCGGCGCCCCCGGGCACTCACAAGTAACAAGTCCATGGTGCCGAGCCTGCAGAGCTCGTGGTTGATGCTGGGCGTGTTGGCGTGCAGCAGCGCCGCGATCAGCCGCGAGCCGTGCAGCCGCGCGTTCCCCAGCGGCTCCTCCAGCACCCCCAGCGTGGTCAGGATGGCCGGTTTCTGCGGAGCAGGGAGGGCACTCAGGGCAGGACAGCACTCCCACAGCGCACCAGGGCTCTCCAGGGCCTTGGCCGTAAATCCAACCGCGGGAATTCCACCTCACCAGGGGGAAGAGCTTCCCAGGGAGGTGGCACAGCCCTGGAACCACTGCCCGGGGAGGGCCTGAGTCGCTCACTCTGCAGACACCCCAGTCCCAGCTGGGTGTCCCTGTGTCACCTGCTCCAAGTGACCCTGCCCTGCCTGGAGTAGCAGTGGATGAACCCTAACAACAACCCCAGCTGTTCTGAAATTCTCAGATTTAACAGAACCCACCCATTTCAGGAATGTTCCCAGAAGGGAAGCCTAAACCACCTTCCCAAGAGGATGGTTCTGGGGCCACTGCGAAATTTAACTTCCAAATCAGAAGATTAAAATCCAACTATCCACTGAAAGTTTCTTCCTCTCCATCCCTTCCCATCTCCACTCAATCCCCCAGTCCCAAAGATCTCCCTGAACACAACTCCCAGACTCCTGCTGCTCATCCCTGCACGCCTGAGTTACAGGATTTGGTGTGGATTTCCCCTCCCTGGCCACGTGTCCGTGCTGGAGCTGTCTGGAGTCCCGGGCATGCTGGCAGTACCTTGGGTGGGCACAGCAGCAGCTGGTGGAAGTCCTTGAGCCGGGGCTCGATGCCGTGTAAGATGCTGCTGTTGACAGTGTAAGACCTCTCGAATCCCTGAGTGTACGAGTCCATCAGGCCTTCCACTCTGAGGGAACACCAGGATTCACTCACCACTCCCTCTTCCCATTCTGAACAACCAAGTGATACCAGGGTCCTCAAGGTCCCTCCCAACCCAGTCCATCCTGGGATTCTGGGACTTTATGATATTAAACCAGTGCCCAAATTGGTGTTTAATCAGCAATTCCACTAAAACCATTTTCCTTCTATACTTCCTGCATTCCATCTTCCTTCTCCTGGGGCCCAGAACTGCCCCCCGTATCCAGAGATGGAGATTTTGTTAAAGAGCCTCCAGTCACACTGGCCACGTCAGTGTTTTTCTCTTCAAAAATGAGGATGAAAAATAATAACATTCAGCTCCTGAACGCATTCCCATACCTGGATGGTATTGATTCCATTATATTAGTTATTTTTATTATTTATTATACTGTGTTAGTTAATATTGGTATAATTTTCCAGGTGCTGCTCACACAACCAAACCTATGCCGAGCTCAGGAGGAGCTGACCAGAAATAACCTCCCAGCAGAGCTGGCAAACCACATTCTCAAAGTGCTTCCTGGGGTTCCAAACCCCCAAACACTTCCAAAGAAAACGGCTCAGCAAGAGTTACCTAACAAATGTTTGTTCCTCCCACTGTCCCAGCCTGCTCCCAGCCCCAGTGTCCACCCAGTCCTCGGGCACTGCCAGGGATGCAGGGGCAGCCACAGCTGCTCTGGGCACCCTGTGCCAGGGCTGGCCCCCCCTCCCAGGCAGGAATTCCCTCCCAGTATCCCATCTAAGACTCGCTTCTTCCAGCCTGAAGCCATTCCCTGTGTCTAGGCAGTGCCTTTCCCTTTGTGCCCCCAGCCCAGTCTGGAGCCCCCGGTGATCCCGGTGATCCCGGTGATCCCGGCGGTCCCGGCGGTCCCGGCTCACCCGGAGCGCCGCGTTTCCAGCAGCGTCAGGAGCACCTGGGTTCCGTTCACGATGCAGGTCTCGCTCTGCTCCCCGTCGAACATGTTCCTGAGGAGCTGCTCCACGCACTCCTGCCTGGGGACACAGGGCTCACTCACACGCAGCCGCGGCCGCGGCACCCGCCCGGGCTCTGCCTGGGCAGCCACTGAAGGCAAAGGGGCGATCCCACTCTTCCCACTGCTCTGTGCCAGACCCAGGAACGATGGGTGGCACGAACAGGAGGCTGAGGCCAGCTCACACAATCACACAATCCCTGCCTTGGGAGAGGCCTTCAAGCCCATCGAGGCCAGCCCCAAGGGCTCAGCCAGAGCCTGGCACCCAGTGCCACATCCAGGCTGGTCAAACACCCCCAGGGGTGGGGACTGCACCCCCTCCCCGGGCAGCCATGGCAGAACTTTATCCCCCTTGCTGGAAAAGCTTTTTCCTGCTCTCCAGCCTGAATTTCCCCTGGCACAGCTCGGGGCTGTGTGCTCTGGTTCTGCCAGTTGTTGCTCCAGTTCCTGCAGTTCCTGTTCCCCACCACATCCCAGCTCTGTCCTTCAGGGACAGCTCCCCAAAATCCAGCCCTCAGGAAGTCCCTTCCCCTTCCCTGCCTTCCCCAGTCCCACATCCAGCCAAACCCAGCATCCCTGGAATTCACAGTCAATCCTGACTATCTTCTAATGCTCCAAAAAGTCTCCTTTCCAGGGGTATAAATAAAATATGAGACAAAAATGTAAAAACAGCTAATTCGTGAGGGAGGATTATTTGAATAAGGAGCATCTAAATGCCCTCTGTCAGCAGAGCAGGGGAGGCAGAGGCAGGAAAAGGAGGCAATTTTCTGTAAGGAACCAAATTCCCTTTATTGCACCCAGCCAGCAGCTCCTGAACCTGGATTTGGGGCTTGTTCCCTGACCCCACCTCCTTCATGCTGATCATTCATTCCTGACTCAGGGATGATAAAAGTTATCCAAAACCCAAAAGATCACTGTAATGCTGGAAAACTGGCCAGGAAGGGTAATGAGCTTTGTGACCTTCAGCAGAAAGGGGAGAGGAGCAAAAGAACACCTTTGCCCAAAATGCTCCTTTATTTTGAGCAGGAGTTCTGGACCTTTGGGCTCCCTGACTCCCTCTCCTGCCTCTGGACAGAGCCCCAACCCCCAGACTGCTGAAGAGGCCATTCAGAGCTGCTCCAGCTCCAAAGGAACATCCCTGCTCTGTCTGCTCCCTCCCAGGGCACCCAGTGCCCCCAGCAGGCCCAGTGCCCCCAGTACTCACGATTCCAGTGCTGTGAGAAGTGGATCTGGCTCCGGGACATCCTGGAGCTGAGTGCTCTGGTCTCTGCTCAGCCTGATGATGTCACACAGGGTCTGGGAAGCATTGGATTGCCTCTGGAAACAGGACAGGAGCAGCATCAGCGCCAGGGCCAAACCTGGCCAGGCTGGGAATGCTCCGGCTGGGATCAACCCACTCCTGCTCCCCCTGGAGTTACTCAGGCCTGGACACTCCTGGAGCTGCAGCACTGACAGGCTTTGCACTTAAAGGATATTGGCCCAAACGTGACCATTCAGGAGCTCAGGGCTGAGGATTCCTTTTTCTCTCCTCAATCCTGCTAATCTGCACATCTGCAACACAAACATCCCATCCTTCCTCCCACTGCTCAGCTTTCCTGCTTGACACTATCCTTCACCATTTAATTCCTGGGATTTAAAAGGTTTTCCAGGGGTGTTTGAGGAATTCATCCTCTGGTTCTGGCCATCAGGCAAAGCCTCTCTGGAGCTGCTGTACCTCAGCATCTGCTCCAACACAAATCCATGGAGATGTTCCCAGTTCTCCCCTCAGAGAGGGAAGTTTGCCTGGGATGAGCTGAAGGAACTGGGCTCAGAGAACTGCATTTTCTGGACTTTACAACTGAATTCCTACTTGGGGCTAGAAAGATTTGAAAATGGCACGAAGTGGCTGATTTTAAAGGATCTTCCAGGAACAGCAGGTTCCTCCCTAATTCCAAGGGAAATCCCCACTGTCTGTAGGATTGAGATGAACTGAGGCAGCAGACCAAGAAACTGGGAGTAAAATAAGTCAAAAGCAAATGAAACCACTCCAAACCCCCTCATGTGGTGCTGAGCAGAAGATGGGACATCCCAAGGGCATCCACAGGTCACTGGGATAAGGCAAACAGAAATCTCCCCGACCCTGCAGGACCCAGCCCCCAAATCCCCAGCCCTGGTGCCACTCACATCCTCATCCTGGCTCGAATGGATCAGCTCCACGAGTCTCTGGATAATCCTGGCTTCATTCAGCCACTGCAGGGAAAAGAGCAGCAGAGAAAATCCTGAATGGATGTCTGAGAACTCAGAAGAAGAGGGGCTCTGGGAAGCTCTGCAGGAAGGGAAGCCCTTCCTTCCCTCTCCAATCCCATCCCTGAGGCAGGGACAGGGATGGATTCAGATTTGCATCAGCATGGATGGGGTTGGATTTGGATTTGCATCCTGCCATGGAACTAACATGCAGGCCCCTCTGGAAAACATGGAATGCTCCAGGGACAAACAGCCTCATCTGAGCAACGGTGGCAGAACCCCACCACGTTCTCCCAGCAGCTCCTGCTCTTCCTGCTGCTCACACCCAGCAATTCTGCCTTCTGACAGATGTTGGAACAGCTGTCACTGCACCTTCACCTTGCTCCACACCTTCCTGTTCTCCATGCAAACCATTCCCTGTTCCCCCTTCTGGCCCAGGCAAACCTGGAAGGTCCTTTCCAAAGGCTCCCTGTCACTCCTCCCTCCCAGCCCCATGTGCAGGCTCAGCCCCTCATCTCCACCCGTTTCCATTCACATCCCACTCCTGCTCCAGGAAAACTGCTGCATGTGTACATCCCCCAGACTCATCCCAACACTGCCAAACTCAGCTGTCTGGGAAATGAGCAAACTTCCATTAGAAAAACAAAACATTTCCAAGAAAGGGTCTGGAGCCCCTCTGCTCCTGCGCCTGGCTGGGAGAGCTGGGGGTGCTCACCTGGAGAGGAGAAACCTCCAGGGAGAGCTCAGAGCCCCTGGCAGGGCCTGGAGGGGCTGCAGGAGAGCTGCAGAGGGACTGGGGACAAGGCCTGCAGGGACAGCACACAGGGAATGGCTCCCACTGCCAGAGGGCAGGCATGGATGGGATCTTGGCAATGAGGAATTCCTGCCTGGGCTGGAACTGCCAGAGCAGCTGGGGCTGCCCCTGCATCCCTGCAGTGTCCAAGGCCAGGCTGGACACTGGGGCTGGAGCAGCCTGGGACAGTGGGAGGTGTCCCTGCCATGGCAGGGGTGGCACTGGAGGGGCTTTAGGCTCCTCTCTAACCCAAACCATTCCAGGACTCCTTGACTCTAGGATTCCTTGAACATGGTAAGGAATTACACTAATTACAGTCCTAATCAATGTCTGAATTTCTGAACACTGGGCAAACACAATTTCCCCTTCTCCAAGCTCTCCAGCTGGACTAGAGAGGTTGCTCCATGGAAAAAAGAGTGGGAACCCCTTTGCTGCCCTGGAGCCACAACAGGGCTGAGGGACCCCAAGGAACGACCCCAGCCCTGGGAACAGGAGCTGCCTGAGGGGTGGATCTGCTCCTGGGATAAAACACCCACAGACCCCGTCTGTCCCGAGCCAGGCAGGGACAGGGCCTGGGAGGGGAAGGCCCTCACGTTGAGCACGTCCTGGCGCAGCGCCGTGGGCTCCACGCAGCTGATGAGGCGCAGCAGCAGGTCCATCATGGCAGAGGTGTCGATGTGCTTTAGCACCAGGCTCAGGAACTTGTCCTTTTTCCTCAAAAATGAGATCACCTGTGGAAACAGCAGCCTGCATCAGCTGCCAGCGGGACACACAGCTCCCTCACAAATCCCCCACAAATCCCCCACAAATCCCCCACAAATCCCCCCCAGCTGCCTCACAAAACCCCCACAGCTCCCTCACAGATCCCCCTCACCTCTCTCACAACTCCCTCACAACTCCCTCCCAGCTCCCAGAACTTCTCCTTTGTGTCTCAACCACCGACCTTGGGCTGGGAACTCTCCAGGGAACAAGGGAATAATTCTTATTCCAAGGCAACACCAAATCAGATCTTTTCAGTCAATTTTTCCCCCCTCTGTGCCACAGCAAAACCCAATGCCATGGAAATAAGTGAAGCTGGAGGATTTTCCTTTCCTCTCAAGCTCCCTACCAGGCAGCAATTACAACCCCAGTATTTACTGGGATGTGAGTATTCCTGAATTCCTATTCAGTCCATGCCTCAGCACCCCTTCCACAAGGATGAGCCTGAGGCCTTGTTTATGGTTTGGGATGAGTCTGATGATCCTCAAAATGCCTTGGCACGAAAACTGAAGCTTTAGCTGTGCCATGGGGATATCCCGGCCGTGGCAGATCCCAACCCAAAACTCTGGGAAGAGTCTGTCCACACCAGCATGTCCCTGCACTGAGGAATCCCGAGAACTTTCCAGAGACCCCACTTTACCTCCAACCTTAAACCCAGCTCCAGGAATACCACGAGCTCACAGCAAGGACCCAACACGGCAGTGCCGGGGAGCTCCCTGGATCGGGACAGACCCCATTCCCACCTGTTCTGTTTTCCGTGCAATGAGGTTCCCGATGGTCTTGCTGAAGAAGCTGGCGAGGAGGGGGTTCAGGGGGGGCTCGTGGTCCAGGAAGTCGTAGAGGATGTTGAGCAGGGTCTCGTCCCCGCCCAGCTTGTCGTTGATCTGCGGCACGTCTGAGGTCAGCAGCTCGCAGGCCGTGTTGGGGTACCTGCAGCGACACACCCGGAGCCACCTCAGCTGAGATGGGAACTGGAGATCTGCCCTCTGCAAAGGCCCCAGGAAGTGAAGGAATTCCTGCCTAGGAGGGTGGGCAGGCCCTGGCACAGGGTGCCCAGAGCAGCTGGGGCTGCCCCTGCATCCCTGACAGTGCCAAGGCCAGGCTGGACACTGGGGCTGGAGCAGGCTGGGACAGTGGGAGGTGTCCCTGCCACGGCAGGGGTGGCACTGGAGGGGCTCTGAGGTCCTTCCCACCCAACCCATCCTATGACTGATTCCCTCTGGTGAGGACACTTTTCCCACAATGGGTTATTAGTGATTTGTGACCACACCAAGTTGCTACACGAGGATCTTTCCCAATCTCTGCATTCCCTACAAGCCACTAGGACAAGCCACTTCCAGGCCAGCTGGGAGCTCTGACCCTATTCCTGCACCATTCCCTTCCCCAGCAGCCTCCTTCTGTTCCTGCAGTTCCAGCCCTGGAGGTTGCAAAAGCCCCTCAGGCCCTATTGCTGCTGTTCCAGGCTTGGTGCTGCCCAAGGAGCTGAGGCTGAGGATGTCACTGTCACCACCACAGAGGGACCTTCCAGCCCTTCCATCCCTTACACCCCCAAAGGGACACCACGATTCTTTTCCACTTTTCCTGGCTCATTCCATGCAAAAACATATACAATTCCTAAAGATCTGTGTGTGGAGCCTCCCTGGGATACACATCCCATGAACAGGGGAGAAATGGGAGCTCTCCCTGTCCCAGCAGGTTCTGCTCCTGCAGCTCTCACAGCGCCAGGTCTGATCCAACCCCTCACCATTCCTGTTCTGGCACCACATCCCAGCCCTGGAGGTTTCCAGGCTGCAGGGAACTCACCTCACCCGAACTCCCCCTGTGACCCCTGGAAGCTGAGCTTCCCTCACCCCTGGGCTCAGCAGCTCATTGGCAGATCCAAGAGTCACACTCTCCTTTCCTGCTCCAGCCCTTTCAGGTGTTTAATTCCACAAGTTCTGCTTGGATGGGGATTTACTGGGGACTCTGAACTTTATGAACCTCCAGACCACTGTTCCAGGGATAAAGTCCTTGGATGATCCCCTCTCCACACATCCCAGCCCCAGATCCTTCCAAAGCTATCAAGTTTCTCCCTGTTCCACTTCACCAACTTTAATAACCTTTCCTGAAGAGCCAAAGTGGGGATTCCATCTGGATTTACACAGAGTCCATTCTTCCTGCTCAGCCTTTATTTATCCCAAAAGCTTCCCTGGTTTCTAATGAGCTCAAACCCTCCTTCCCCTCTCCAGGCTGTGGAGAGGCTTCTGGGCCTGCTCTGCCTGGGAGTCCCTAGTGCTGCTAAGAAAATGCCCCATGAACATCAGCCCTCCGTGCCCCAGCAGGAATTTACCTCTTGAAACCTCTGTCCTTGTCCCCCCCTTCCCTCATTCTTCGCCTGTTTGGTAACAATCAGGGAATCCTGGCACAGCTGGGTGGGAGGGACCCCCAGAGCCCCTCCAGTGCCACCCCTGCCATGGCAGGGACACCTCCCACTGTCCCAGCCTGCTCCAGCCCCAGTGTCCAGCCTGGCCTGGGACACTCCAGGGATGCAGGGGCAGCCCCAGCTGCTCTGGCAGTTCCAGCCCAGCCAGGAATTCCTCATTGCCCAGATCCCATCCATGCCTGCCCTTTGGCAGTGGGAGCCATTCCCTGTGTCCTGTCCCTGCAGGCCTTGTCCCCAGTCCCTCTGCAGCTCTCCTGGAGCCCCTCCAGGCCCTGGAATGTGCTGGAAGCTCTCCCTAGACCCTTCCCTTCTCCAAGGGAACACTCCCAGCTCTCCCAGCCTCTCCAGAGCAGAGGGGCTCCAGCCCTGGGAGCAGCTCCTGTGGACTTGCTCCAGGTCCTTCAGCTGCTGGCCCCAGGGCTGACACAGCTCTGCAGGTGGGTCCCAAATTCATCCTTCAGAGCAGGATCCTTGCACAGCAGCCACAGGATATTCCAAGTGGTTACCCCACGTACTCCTGGGCATCCGCTCACCTGGGAACAGCCACCTCACACCATTATCAACTCTTACCCAAAACCACACCTGAACGTGGCACTTCTGTGGCTTTCCACCAACCCCAGCCCTGATCCATCCCCACCAGGAAAAACCTGCCCAGTTTCAGTTATTTATAGCCAGAGCAATCTTTTATTTTTATATTAACTTCACAAAAGCAAACAAACTCCCCAAACCCAAATGTCAATATTTTTGAGTATACATTGGGTTAAGAATACATAAACACAACTCTGGTGAGAAGCAAACCCCTGTGAGGAGCTCAGCACGGTCTGAGCAGAGGCAGGGCCTGCCCAGAGCTGTGATCCCTGAAATCAGCAGGATCTGGACATGTAGCACACTGAAAATACCCCAGATTTTATTCATTTTTCAGCTCACTTTGTTCTGTGGGATTGGAAACCCACTGAGCTCAGAGATTTCTACCTCTTGTGCTTCCCTTTCCTATAAAAACCTATTCAGGAAGCTTTGGATTTTGAGGGAACAGCAGATTGTTGAGACTTTATTTGAGATAGGATTACTTTTTTCCATTATTTGAGATTTGATTATTCGAGACATTACTTGAGCCATATTTTTTTGGAGACATTACTGGAAACAGGATTTTGTTTGGAGACCAACTCAATGTCAAAGCATCAAAACCAAACCAATTCCCTCCAAACCCCAAAAGCTGGAACACCCCCAGCGCTCAAAGCCTCCCTCCCCGTGAGGAAGTGCCACAACGGAGCCCAGGTGGAACCTGTTTTCAGCCCCGGGATCCCTGGCTGGCATGTCCCAGGGGAGCAGGGATCCAATACCTACTTGAATCGGACCTTCTCGTCCATGTCCACGGGGGGCTCGTGGGTGATGAGGGTGACCAGCTGCTCCATGCAGTGCTGCTGGCACAGGAAGTCCAGCAGCCGCCGGTTCTGGGCCTTGCACTCCTGCAGGACGTCATCCTCGTCCATCAGCTCCTCCAGGGTCACATCCTCCTTGTCCAGCAGCTTGTCCACGTGTGACGTTGTGTTCAAATCAAACTTCCAGAACATGGTGATGGGACACGACTGGCTGGGGGTGGGAAAGCACTGGTTACTGCTCCACACCTCCTGTGCATGATCACAGCATCGCTGAGATGACCTCTGAGACCATCGAGTGCCAGCATCAACCCCATCCACTGCCACCCCGTGTCCTCAGGGGCCACCTCCACACATTTTTTGAACACTTCCAGGGAGGAGGACTCCAGCCCATCCAGTGCTTTCCAACCCTCCTGGGGAAGGGATTTCCCCCAAATCCCCCCAGACCCTCCCCTGGCCCAGCCTGCGGCCGTTCCCTCTCCTCCTGTCCCTGTTCCCTGGAGCACAGCCCGACCCCCCCGGTGTCCCCTCCTGGCAGGGACTTGTGCAGAGCCACAAGGGCCCCCTGAGCCTCCTTTGCTCCAGGCTCAGCCCCTGCCCAGCTCCCTCAGCCCTCCTGGGGCTCCAGCCCCTTCCCAGCTCCACTCCCTGGACACGCTCCAGCCCCTCAGGGTTGTTCTTGGAGCACTGCACTTTGAATCCTCCCTTTCCATCCACTCCTACCCCAACCCTAGTCTGCCCTTTTGTGATCCCATTTTTCGCTGTGTGAGTTCTGTTAATAATCTTTTTTCACTTTGCTTTCCTAATACCTGAAATTTTGGAAAAGCTGTGGGTTACACCAAAGCAAGGCATTGTTCAGACCACTCCTAGGAGACTCTTCCAGGGCTCTTCCTCTTGCTTAACATTTCCTCTTCCAATTCTGCCCTTCACCATCTCACCTCAGCTCCTCAACAACCCTTCACAGTCCTGTTCTGGCCACAGCACCAGGTACAGAATTCATGGAATCCTGGAATGGGTTGGGTGGAAAGGGACCTCAGAGCCCCTCAGTGCCACCCCTGCCATGGCAGGGACACCTCCCACTGTCCCAGCCTGCTCCAGCCCCAGTGTCCAGCCTGGCCTGGGACACTGCAGGGATGCAGGGGCAGCCCCAGCTGCTCTGGCAGTTCCAGCCCAGGCAGGAATTCCTCATTGCCCAGATCCCATCCCTCCCTGCCCTCTGGCACTGGGAGCCATTCCCTGGGTGCTGTCCCTGCAGGCCTTGTCCCCAGTCCCTCTGCAGCCATTAACACCAACAGCAGGCAGTGGCTGTCACTCCCAGGGACACAGGGAACACAGCTCCTTCTGGACACATCCTGGGCAGTGCCAGCCCTGGCTCCCACGCTCTGCACACGCAGCCCCTGGGCTGAGCCGTGTCCCTGTGCCACGTTCCCAGATGATCCAGCAGCACCATGTGATTCTACACCCAGGATCACAAGGCTGTTTTTAACCCAACCCACATCCCCATTTCCACACACAGAACTCTCTCCATCCATTCCTTTGGCTTTTTCCAAAAATGTCCCTGTGCCTGATCCTCTGCTGGTCGCACTCTGCATAACCTCAGCTACAGGACAGCCCGGACATTGTCCTCTTAAAAACCCATTTTCCCCCCAGGAATGACACTGAGGGAGCTCTGCCTTCCAGTCTCCAGAGCAGGGCCTTCCTAAAAGCTGAAGACCCCAATTTTCCCATTAGATTTTAAATCTCTCAGTCCTTCATGGTGTAGCTTCCACAGTGAGTGAAGCATTCACAGAAAGCAGGACATGGATCAAGGAAAACACTGAGTTTCTTTTACACATCAGGTTTTTCCCAACTGGAATCCTGGGGGCAGCTCTGGAGAGCCCTGGAGGGGCTGGAGCGTGTCCAGGGAATGGAGCTGGGAAGGGGCTGGAGAACCAGGAGGAGCTGAGGGAGCTGGGAAGGGTCTGGAGAACCAGGAGGGGCTGAGGGAGCTGGGAAGGGGCTGGAGAACCAGGAGGGCTGAGGGAGCTGGGCAGGGGCTGAGCCTGGAGCAAAGGAGGCTCAGGGGGCCCTTGTGGCTCTGCACAAGTCCCTGCCAGGAGGGGACAGCCAGGGGGGGTCGGGCTGTGCCCAGGGAACAGGGACAGGAGAAGAGGGAACGGCCTCAGGCTGGGCCAGGGGAGCTCAGGGTGGGCACCAGCAGGAATTTCCCCATGGAAAGGGGGCTCAGGCCTTGGCAGGGGCTGCCCAGGGAGTTTTGGAGCCCCCATCCCTGGGGGTGTCCCAGGAATTCCTGGAGGTGGCACTCAGGGCTCTGGGCTGGGGACAGGTGGGGGTCAAACACAGATTGGACTGGATGGGCTGAGAGGGCTTTTCCAACTCCAGGGATTTTGGGATTCTGGGATTTCAGCACTGAATTTTGGAGTTGGGAGCAGCCATCTGAATGTTCAACCTACATGACACTGCAGTGACAGCACTGCTGGGCTCGGTGTGTTCCTCACAAACTGTTCTTTGGGTATTTTTAACCATCTCTGCTTGGTTATAAATTCACCGAGGGAAAATCTGGCACCAAAGGCCTTCAGTGAAGGAGGTTTGGGGGCTCAGTCAACCCAAATGCAGAAATATTCTTTCCAATGGTGTGGAATCCACATGGAATTCTCACCTTCCAAACTGACACCCATTGTAATCATGGCAATTCTACAGCTTTCCTGAACTTTTTATAAATCTCCAGGAAAAGCTGCCTGACCTTCCCTGTGGGAGTGGAGAGGGGCTGGGCTGGAACTGCCAGAGCAGCTGGGGCTGCCCCTGCATCCCTGGCAGTGCCAAGGCCAGGCTGGACACTGGGGCTGGAGCAGCCTGGGACAGTGGGAGGTGTCCCTGCCATGGCAGGGGTGGCACTGGAGGGGCTCTGGGGTCCCTTCCCATCCAGAACTCTCAGATTCCATGGGATTTGCTACTTCTCCCATCTCAGTGCTTA
Source organism: Haemorhous mexicanus (assembly GCF_027477595.1). Classification (NCBI taxonomy): domain Eukaryota; kingdom Metazoa; phylum Chordata; class Aves; order Passeriformes; family Fringillidae; genus Haemorhous; species Haemorhous mexicanus. The sequence goes on from NC_082345.1 coordinate 75,745,665, forward strand.
AATTTAGGTCACTCTTGCCACCAGTAAAGGAGAGATGTTTTCCCTTTCTCAGGTGGACACTCACAGCCCTTCCTGGCTGCTGATTTTATTTCTGGACTATCCCATGAGAGCAACACCCATGAGGGCTCCAGGAGAGCAGCTCTGTGTCAGTCAGTACCTGCTGTGGGGTTGGACCTGAGCTGCATTCCAGGGAGCATCTCCCAGCCCCACGCAGGGAAACTCCAGTGTCACCCCAAGGCCTGTGCTTGCCACCAGGGCTGTGCAGGAGCTGCAGGGCTGGGAAGGAGCAGCGAGGCTGCAGCCAAGGAGAGCCCCACGGCAATCCCAGAGGGCACCAGGCTCTGGGACAGCTCATGAACAAGAGCAATTACAGATCCCCTGGGTGGGCACTTCGACTCAGGGAATGGAATGGTTGGGTGGGAAGGGACCCCAGAGCCCCTCCAGTGCCACCCCTGCCATGGCAGGGACACCTCCCACTGTCCCAGCCTGCTCCAGCCCCAGTGTCCAGCCTGGCCTTGGCACTGCCCGGGACCCAGGGCCTGCCCACCCTCCCAGGCAGGAATTCCCTCCCAGCATCCCACCCATCCCTGCCCTCCCTCGGCCTGAGGCACCAGGGAAGGTGATTTCTGTAGGTGTGCCTTTGGGCCCCACCTGCACTGAAGCCCCCCTGTCCCAGCACAGCAGCACCAGTTTCCAGCCCATACACGAATTCCTATTTGTGATAAAAAACAGTGTTGGGTGTTTCAATCTGGGACAAGGCAGGAGATATTTAATCTCCCTGCTCCGACACAGAATTCCAAGACTAACAAACCCTGCCTCCTCAGGGCTGGGAACAGTCAATTCCCTGCCAACAAAGTTCCAGCTGAGTTTATAGAAAGTTCCAACAAGTAATGCACTTGCTGTTAAAAACCCCAAACAAAGGACCCCTTTTGCCACCTCTGCTCTGTTCTTTTCTTCCTCCATCAGCTCAGGAGCTGGGGGGAGGATGCCTATTTTGTTTTATTTTGGTTATGTGGTTTTTTTGTGTTATTTTATTTTATTGTATTTCATTTGATTTCATTTTCCACCCTTCCCAGAGTGGTGTCCTGGACAGTACCTGCCCCAGAGCTGCCCAGTTGCATAAAGGACAAATCAATGTTTTACACAGAATGTTCTGAGCCCGAGGAGCTCCTGGCTGGGAATTCCAATGGGGAATTTGGCCTTTAATTATTTATTTTTCATGGATGATCACCCAGCCTCCTGCTGCTGGCAGCTCCAGGAAACCAAGGCTCCCTTTGGGGACTGCAGTGTAAACAGCAGGGAAACAACCTGGGGGCGTGGTGCTGGGGACAGGGTCACCCTCAGGTGACTCCAAAGGGACCTGGGGGCGTGGTGCTGGGGACAGGGTCACCCTCAGGTGACTCCAAAGGGACCTGGGGGCGTGGTGCTGGGGACAGGGTCACCCTCAGGTGACTCCACAGGACCTGGGGGCATGGTGCTGGGGACAGGGTCACTCCCAGGTGACTCCACAGGACCTGGGTACATGGTGCTGGGGACAGGGTCACTCCCAGGTGACTCCACAGGACCTGGGGGCGTGGTGCTGGGGACAGGGTCACTCCCAGGTGACTCCACAGGACCTGGGGGCGTGGTGCTGGGGACAGGGTCACTCCCAGGTGACTCCAAAGGGACCTGGGGGCGTGGTGCTGGGGACAGGGTCACTCCCAGGTGACTCCACAGGACCTGGGTACATGGTGCTGGGGACAGGGTCACTCCCAGGTGACTCCACAGGACCTGGGGGCGTGGTGCTGGGGACAGGGTCACCCTCAGGTGACTTTCCCAGCCCCCCTGACCCCACGGCCCCAGGAGTATGCAGGGCCCGGGTTGCTGGGATTTCTCCCAGGGTTATTCCCAGCCAGTTCTGTGTCACCAAGGCCCCCCTGAGCCTCAGCAAACACAGGCACAGACAAAACACCCACAGCATTTTCCAACCTTTGCAAAATGCTCCGGGCACTCCAGTGCCAGGAAAAGTGAACACAGAGAGGCAGGAACCCCCAGGCAACTGCCCCTGGAAATCAGGACACAATTCCCAAGATTTACTGATTTTTTAGGCCCATTTAAGATCATTCCTGCTAAAATAAAACACTGAATATTTTTACTAGGTGGGAGCACATGGAAGTGCTGAAGGAAGGCAGCAAAAAAGAGTTCTGGGATCTAAAAAAGAGTTCTAAAAAAGAGTTCTGGGATCCTCCCACCATCCTGGTAACATCCAGTACAAAATCCCAAAGCCAACCCCAACTCCAGCAGCTCTGGCCCAGCTGAACAGGTCCCAGTTCCATCCAGGGTGGATTTAGCCTGGACAGACAGAGATTCCTGATGGGAATTTCAAGCTTATTCTTTTTTTTGCCAAGTTTTAATACAAAATCTCCCCTATTTCCTCCATAAGAATAAATAATTTTAAGCTTTGCTACACAAAGCAACAAAAAATACTCCAAAACGTAGGGAATTGCCTCCAGTTCCAGTATGGGAAGAAGTCTGGAGAACACCAGGACCACACGTCCATCCAAGAACTCTCCACCTTTAATTCCAGTTATCCAGTAACAGTTATCCCAGCTCCAGGGAATAAAATCTCACTTCACTGAACCTGCTGAACGTGAACCCCCAAATCAGCTTTTTCAGCAAACTGTTCCACCACTGGAAAATCCACCTGGAAGACACAGATGGACAAGGCCAGGCTGATCAATGGCTCAGCTGAATTCCCACGGAAGGGTTGGGCATGGAATTCCCAAACAGCTTTAGAGCAAAACTCCCTCCCTTCAGTGACTCAGCAGTGGGATGAAAGGGAAGAAATGAATCAACACAAATTAGAAAGAGGAAAAGGCACAGGCAGATCCCAAACCGGTGGATTTGGGAGTGATCCCAGAAGGATCACTGCTCCCAAGGGGAACAGCAGGGAATCAACATCTGCTTGGGACACAAAAATAATTAGGCTGAGCCTACCAAAGCTGTCACAAGGACCAGGGAGCTCCAAGCCCCATCCAGCCTGGCCTTGGACATTTCCAGGGACCCAGGAACAGCCACAGCTTCTCTGGGAATTCCATCCCAGCCCTCATCACCACCCTCCCAGCAGGAATCCCTTCCCAATATCCCACCTAACCATTCCAATCTGTGCATCTTTAACTCATCACCTATTTCCATGGGAGAACTTGTTTGACATCAGATCTCTCCCTTCTGGAGCACTAGGGGAGCTTTTCCCAACAGAATTCCCAAGAGGAAAATGCCCCAGTCAGCCACTCCACTGCTGGCACTGGGAAGGATCCCGCTGCTCCCACACCTCCAGGGAATGCCAGGGCAGTGAATCCACAATGGAACTGCTGCTGCAGGAGAGGGCAGCTCCTCCTGTGTGCCCTGGCTGCTCTGCTGGAAGGCTCCTACTCCTCCCTGGGGAACTCTGGTGAGAGATCCCAGCCTGTTCCCTTCTCCTTCCCCACGACGAGTGCACAGTGTGGCACCTCCACAGGGAATTTCCTGCCACAGCCACAGCAGTGCCCAGGGGAACAGGGAAAGAGGAGTTCCATGCCCTTCCCAGCCATTATGGACCTGAGCTCAGGTATGAGAGGCTGAACCCGGTTTTAGGGAGGAGCCTGGCCAGCACACTGTGAACCCCAGGATCCCTGGAGCTGGAAAAGCCCTCCCAGCCCATCCAGTCCCAGCTGTGCCTGACCCCCACCTTGTCCCCAGCCCAGAGCACTCAGTGCCACCTCCAGGAATTCCTGGGACACCTCCAGGGATGGGCACTCCAAAGCTCCCTGGGCAGCCCCTGCCAAGGCCTGACCCTCTTTCCATGGGGAAAAAGGCAGCCCAGGCTCAAGGATGGCACAGGACACAGAGACTGAGCCCCTCAGCCCGGACTCCATCCCAGAAATACCCCTGGGACACCACAATTCCCTCTGAGATGATGCAAGGCATTAAATACCAGATCAATCCCAGGAGCAGCCCCCAGAACTGAGCACCCAGCATCAGAGAGCTCATCCTCGTTACTGGGAGTTCACTGGTCCCTTAATGAGGAACTTCACAGGCCCTGGCCAGAAATCCCCCAGGGCTGGGCTGATCCCACGGGCTGGGGGGGAATTCAACCCCTTTGCTCAGATGAGACCCCACCTGCAAAGCAGCCCTGGGCCAACAACAGAAGCACCCGGAGCTGCTCCAGGGCTGGAGCCCCTCAGCTCCCAGGGATCCAGGCTGGGAGAGCTGGGAATGCCCAGTCTGAAGAGGAAAAGGCTCCAGGGAGAGCTCAGAGCCCCTGCCAGGGCCTGGAGGGGCTCCAGGAGAGCTGCAGAGGGACTGGGGACAAGGCCTGCAGGGACAGGAGACAGGGAATGGCTCCCACTGCCAGAGGGCAGGGATGGATGGGATCTGGGCAATGAGGAATTCCTGCCTGGGCTGGAACTGCCAGAGCAGCTGGGGCTGCCCCTGCATCCCTGGAGTGTCCCAGGCCAGGCTGGACACTGGGGCTGGAGCAGGCTGGGACAGTGGGAGGTGTCCCTGCCATGGCAGGGGTGGCACTGCAGGGGCTCTGGGGTCCCTTCCCACCCAGCCATTCCAAGACAAAAGGACAGGAAGATGTTCCTACCTTCAGTAGAAGTTTCTTCAAATGTGAAATCTCCTCGGACAGAGAAACATTTGGGTTACAGTTTCTGGAATAGACCCAGCTTCAGGATTGGTTTTCATCCAGTGTGAATTCCTTTGCAAGCTTCCAATCCTGGAAAAGATTTTTTGAAGTTACTAATAACCAAAGGCACCTGAAGGCCAAAGGGTTCTATTTTTTTTTCCCTAAATGAACTTTCACAGAACCATTCAGCACAAAGGAAGATCATAGGGACTGACAGTCCCTGCCAAGGAATCACCAGTCAGGCCACTCAGGATCCTCCCAGTTATCCCAGCTCCCCCCCTCCTGCAGCACTGGGCAAATGTGAACTGCCCAGCCCTGGAAGTGCCCAAGGCCAGGCTGGATGAGGCTCAGAACAACTGCAGACAGAGGAAGGGGATCACACAGGAAGAGCTAAAGTGTGGCTCAGCCCATGAGCTCTCCCAAAACTGCAGAGCTGGGCTTTAACCAATCTCCTGAAACCCAGGAATTCCTGGGATACACCCAGACAGAGACCAACCAGCAGCAGGTCCCCACATCAAATGGAAATGAAATGTAATGTGAACATAAATGTACTTCCTATCTTCCAGTCAGTGATTACTTAACTGCAGGTACATTCACCCACACCAAGGGCATTGATCTGAACAAAAACTGTTCAGGTTTTATTTCTACACTTTGATGCCTTTTTCCCTGGCACCTGTGCCCAAAAGCCTTTGACAGACTCCCAGATTCAGGGAGGTTGGAAAAGCCCTCCAAAGCCCATCCAGTCCCAGCTGTGCCTGATCCCCACCTGTCCCCAGCCCAGAGCACTGAGTGCCACCTCCAGGAACTCCTGGGACACCCCCAGGGATGGGGGCTCCAAAGCTCCCTGGGCAGCCCCTGCCAAGGCCTGAACGTCCTTTCCATGGGGAAATTGCTGCTGATTCCACCCACACCCTGCCCTGGCCCAGCCTGAGGCCATTCCCTCTCCTCCTGCCCCCGTTCCCTGGGAGCACAGCCCGACCCCTGGCACGAGCAGGGACACCTCAAACAAGAACCTCCTCAGCAATTCTCTGCTGGGCCACAAATGACAAGAGTTCCATAAAATTCTGCACAGCTCTGGCTTAAATGGACACTGATGCTTTGGAGAGCTCAAGGCTGGAAGAGCCATGGAAGAACACATGGAATTCTCACAATGCACAGAAGCAGCAGGGACAGGGAGCAGTGGGGGGGTTGGAAGGGAGAACTTGTCTTAGTCTCAGCTGGCTTTGCATTCCACAACCCTGGAGTCCTGGAATGGTCTGGGTGGGAAGAGACCTCAGAGCCCCTGCAGTGCCACCCCTGCCATGGCAGGGACACCTCCCACTGTCCCAGGTGCTCCAGCCCCAGTGTCCAGCCTGGCTTGGGCACTGCCAGGGATCCAGGGGCAGCCCCAGCTGCTTTGGGCACCCTGTGCCAGGGCCTGCCTGCTCTCCCAGGCAGGGATTTGTTCCCAATATCCAACCTGAGCCTCTCTCTATCAGTTCTCACAGGCCCTGCAGGTCCCTGCGGAGCCAGGACACCAAGGGATCCAGCCTGGCCGACCACAGCAAGCCCGAGCCTGGCACATCCTCATGGGAACAGCTCTGGAGAGCCTCCAGGAACACCCTGGACACTGCCAGCACTGCTGCCATCCCCGTGTCACTGCTGTGTCACCTCAGCCAGCACTGCTGCCATCCCTGTGTCACTGCTGTGTCACCTCAGCCAGCACTGCTGCCACCACCCTGTGTCACTGCTGTGTCACCTCAGCCAGCACTCCTGCCATCCCCGTGTCACTGCTGTGTCACCTCAGCCAGCACTGCTGCCATCACCCTGTGTCACTGCTGAGTCACCACAGCCAGCACTCCTGCCATCCCCGTGTCACTGCTGTGTCACCTCAGCCAGCACTGCTGCCATCTCCGTGTCACTGCTGTGTCACCTCAGCCAGCACTGCTGCCATCCCCGTGTCACTGCTGTGTCACCTCAGCCAGCACTGCTGCCATCCCCGTGTCACTGCTGTGTCACCTCAGCCAGCACTGCTGCCACCACCCTGTGTCACTGCTGTGTCACCTCAGCCAGCACTCCTGCCATCACCCTGTGTCACTGCTGTGTCACCACAGCCAGGACTCCTGCCACCCCCGTGTCCCTGCCATGCCACCACAACCAGCACTCCTGCCACCACCCCCATGTCACTGCTGTGTCACCTCAGCCAGCACTGCTGCCATCCCCATGTCACTGCTGTGTCACCTCAGCCAGCACTCCTGCCATCACCCTGTGTCACTGCCATGTCACCTCAGCCAGCACTCCTGCCATCACCCTGTGTCACTGCCATGTCACCTCAGCCAGCACTCCTGCCATCCCCGTGTCACTGCTGTGTCACCACAGCCAGCACTCCTGCCATCCCCGTGTCACTGCTGTGTCACCTCAGCCAGCACTGCTGCCATCCCCGTGTCACTGCTGTGTCACCTCAGCCAGCACTGCTGCCATCTCCGTGTCACTGCTGTGTCACCTCAGCCAGCACTGCTGCCATCCCCGTGTCACTGCTGTGTCACCACAGCCAGCACTCCTGCCACCACCGTGTGTCACTGCTTTGTCAGCAGGACACATCTGCTGGCCAAGAGACACGCCTGGTGACACCAGCAGCTGCTGGCACTGCTGCTGATCACAATTCCCTCAGATCCAGCCAGACCCTGCCGAGGTGCCAGGACCGACATGGCAGCAGAAACGGAGCCGTGTCCCCTCGGGAGGGAGCGGTGGCCAAACGCCCACAGGACTCACCCCAAGTTTAGTGGGAGTGAAACCCAAAGGAGTTCAAGAGGCTGCTGATCTGCAGCTCCTTCCATGAGACAGCAGCTGCTCCCAAATATCCCAAATACACACAAAGAGCTGTGGCTGTCATTTGAAAGACATGGGCCAAAAAATATGAACAAATTAAAAATATCCATCAAGAGAGAAAGTCCATTTTGCATAAATCAGGGGACCATGGAATGGTTTGGGTGGGAAGGACCTTGAAGCACACCCAGAGCCAGCCCTGCCATGGCAGGGACACTTCCCAGTGTCCCAGGGTGTCCCAAGCCCCAGTGTCCAGCCTGGCCTGCCAGGGATGGGGCCAGAGCTTTCAGGGTGTTTGACAGCTCAGCTCCAAGCACATGAATGAAATCAGAGTGTGCTGCAGCTTTTCCACACATCTGTGTGCCAATACCCCGTGAACAGTGCCCACCTTCCCCACATCTTCCATGCCTCAGGAGAGATGGTCCCAAGATATTCCACAGGAATATGGAATGGAATCCACTTTCCATGGAATCCACTCAGGCAAGTAAGGAAAGCTCGTTACTGAGCAGACTAAAACCCACTAAAAAGCTCTCCAATGCCTTTGCAAAAGCATTTACACATTAGCAAGTCATGCACAACTGTTCAATATATCCCAGCTCCCCTCCCGAGCTCTCCTCAGGGAACTTCCACCTGGAGCAGCCCTGCTGGAGGATCTGCAGAGCCCAGGAGGAGCAGACCCGCTGTTCCTGTGGCTGTTCCTGTGGCTGTTCCTGTGAGAACATGTGCCAGGTGCTGTGTACCACATCCCTGCTGGACACGGGGGTCAGAGCCCACCCCAGAGCCTGCACCAGCATCCCTGAGTCCAACCAGCAGGGACAGGGATAGGCTCAGGCAGAGCCTGGAACCTTCCCTGTGCCCCTCTGCCTAAGGGAGCCGGGAATTCCACACCCAGCACGTGGATGGAAGCTGACAACTGTCCTTGGACTCATGGAGTCATGGAATATGAGCTGGAGGGGATCCACAGGGATCACCTGCACAGACCCCTCAGATCCCACCTCTGAGAGCACTGTCCAAACACTCCTGGAGCTCTGGCAGCCTCGGGGCCAGCACCATGCCCTGCTCAGTGCCCAGCAGCCTCTGGGGAACAACCTGCTCCTGAGACCCCACCGGATCCCCCGGCCAGGGGCTCCTCCTGCTCCGTGCCTGCTGCTCCAGGGAAGCTGGGAGCAGGGATGCACAGGGGCTGCAGGGCCCCTCCCCAGGGAGAAGGGATGCACAGGGGCTGCAGGGCCCCTCCCCAGGGAGAAGGGATGCACAGGGGCTGCAGGGCCCCTCCCCAGGGAGGAGGGATGCACAGGGGCTGCAGGGCCCCCTCCCTGAGGAGAAGGGATGCACAGGGGCTGCAGGGCCCCCTCCCCACGGAGAAGGGATGCACAGGGGCTGCAGGGCCCCCTCCCCACGGAGAAGGGATGCACAGGGGCTGCAGGGCCCCCTCCCCAGGGAGGAGGGATGCACAGAGGCTGCAGTGCCCCCTCCCCAGGGAGGAGGGATGCACAGGGGCTGCAGGGCCCCCTCCCCAGGGAGAAGGGATGCACAGAGGCTGCAGGGCCCCCTCCCCAGGGAGAAGGGATGCACAGGGGCTGCAGGGCCCCCTCCCTGAGGAGAAGGGATGCACAGGGGCTGCAGGGCCCCTCCCTGAGGAGAAGGGATGCACAGGGGCTGCAGGGCCCCTCCCCAGGGAGAAGGGATGCACAGGGGCTGCAGGGCCCCTCCCCAGGGAGAAGGGATGCACAGGGGCTGCAGGGCCCCTCCCCAGGGAGAAGGGATGCACAGGGGCTGCAGGGCCCCTCCCCAGGGAGAAGGGATGCACAGGGGCTGCAGGGCCCCTCCCCAGGGAGAAGGGATGCACAGGGGCTGCAGGGCCCCTCCCCAGGGAGAAGGGATGCACAGGGGCTGCAGGGCCCCCTCCCCAGGGAGAAGGGATGCACAGGGGCTGCAGGGCCCCCTCCCCAGGGAGAAGGGATGCACAGGGGCTGCAGGGCCCCCTCCCCAGGGAGGAGGGATGCACAGGGGCTGCAGGGCCCCTCCCCAGGGAGAAGGGATGCACAGGGGCTGCAGGGCCCCCTCCCCAGGGAGGAGGGATGCACAGGGGCTGCAGGGCCCCCTCCCTGAGGAGAAGGGATGCACAGAGGCTGCAGGGCCCCCTCCCTGAGGAGAAGGGATGCACAGGGGCTGCAGGGCCCCCTCCCCAGGGAGAAGGGATGCACAGAGGCTGCAGGGCCCCTCCCTGAGGAGAAGGGATGCACAGGGGCTGCAGGGCCCCTCCCCAGGGAGAAGGGATGCACAGGGGCTGCAGTGCCCCTTCCCAGGGAGAAGGGATGCACAGGGGCTGCAGGGCCCCCTCCCCAGGGAGGAGGGATGCACAGGGGCTGCAGGGCCCCCTCCCCAGGGAGAAGGGATGCACAGGGGCTGCAGGGCCCCTCCCTGAGGAGAAGGGATGCACAGGGGCTGCAGGGCCCCCTCCCCAGGGAGAAGGGATGCACAGAGGCTGCAGGGCCCCCTCCCTGAGGAGAAGGGATGCACAGGGGCTGCAGGGCCCCCTCCCCAGGGAGAAGGGATGCACAGGGGCTGCAGGGCCCCTCCCTGAGGAGAAGGGATGCACAGGGGCTGCAGGGCCCCCTCCCCAGGGAGGAGGGATGCACAGGGGCTGCAGGGCCCCCTCCCCAGGGAGAAGGGATGCACAGGGGCTGCAGGGCCCCTCCCTGAGGAGAAGGGATGCACAGGGGCTGCAGGGCCCCCTCCCCAGGGAGAAGGGATGCACAGAGGCTGCAGGGCCCCCTCCCTGAGGAGAAGGGATGCACAGGGGCTGCAGGGCCCCCTCCCCAGGGAGAAGGGATGCACAGGGGCTGCAGGGCCCCTCCCTGAGGAGAAGGGATGCACAGAGGCTGCAGGGCCCCTCCCCAGGGAGAAGGGATGCACAGAGGCTGCAGGGCCCCCTCCCCAGGGAGGAGGGATGCACAGGGGCTGCAGGGCCCCCTCCCCAGGGAGAAGGGATGCACAGGGGCTGCAGGGCCCCCTCCCCAGGGAGAAGGGATGCACAGGGGCTGCAGGGCCCCTCCCTGAGGAGAAGGGATGCACAGAGGCTGCAGGGCCCCTCCCCAGGGAGAAGGGATGCACAGGGGCTGCAGGGCCCCCTCCCCAGGGAGAAGGGATGCACAGGGGCTGCAGGGCCCCTCCCTGAGGAGAAGGGATGCACAGGGGCTGCAGGGCCCCTCCCCAAGGCAAATCTATACCCACCATTGCTCTAAGCCAACTACAAGGAAAAGGTTCTTTGCCTGCAACAGAAACTGGAAAAGGGTGAGGACAATCAGGAATTCCTCAATAAAAACAATCAAAAGGTCCATGTGACCCTTAAACATGAGCCTCACAAGAGGAACAGAATTCCTGCCTGTCCCACACATCCCATGGCACATCCCAGGAGGCAGCAGTGGGATGGGAGCATTTGGAAAAGGACAGGCACATACAAAATCCAGCTATTTTTAACAAAATTTAAAGTCTTCCCACTGCCTCAGTTACTTTATCATGGTTGATCAGAACTATCAGCCCAGATGAGCTAAATTCAACCTTTTATATAAGTTAAAACTTCCCTCAAGATTTCACTGATAAAGGAAGAGTTTGAGCTGTTGGAATTAAGGAAAAGCAGCATTTCCCAGAGTACCTGCACTGCTGACAGAAGAACCACAAACTATTCCCTAATCAATGTCCACTCACATGAGTTTTGGGATTTATTCAGCCTCTTCCACCTGCTTTAAGAAAAAAAATCCCAGGACCCCTGAGGTTGGAAAAGCCCTCCCAAGCCCAACCAGTCCAAATTGTGCCCAATCCCCATCCTGTCCCCAGACCAGAGCCCTGAGTGCTACCTCCAGGAATTCCCTGGACACCTCCAGGGATGGGCACTCCAAAGCTCCCTGGGCAGCCCCTTCCATGGCTAAATACACTCAAAGGAAAAAAAAATAATCCCAGCCTAAAACAGTTGGACTTTTCAGCTTCTCTCCAGCAGAAGTGATGCAAAGACTGGGAAAAATGGTCCAGAGGTTTTTCCATTTTGGGGGTTTTATAGCATCAACACCTGCATCGATTTTCTGAACTTGGGGTTTTATGACACCTTCAGCTCTTCCCTAACCCTCCTTGTCTCTGCCAGGAATTCAGGGATTAAAGGCTGGAAGAGCTGTAAAACCATGGAGGCACCTCCCCAGTGCTCAGCCAGAACAGCCAAGTGACCACAAACACCAGCTGACCAAGATGGTCACTCCAGAGAGTCCTGGTTAGTTCTGACCCACAAACTCCTGCAGCCTATTCCCGACTCCACACAGCCCAGGGTCACTGGGATAGGCTCTAGTCTCTGCTGCTTCCTCATTTCCAGTCACTAAATAAATAAATAAATACATACACACATAAATACATACATAAATACATACATATCCTTCCACTAACTCTTCCAGACCTCAACCATAATACAGGAATTGCAATATTCCCAGGCACTGGTTCTAACAGTAAATAAACAACAGCTGAGACAAACGGCTGGACAGAGTCCAGAGACCACGGAGCTGCTCCAGGGCTGGAGCCAGGCTGGGAGAGCTGGGGCTGCTCACCTGGACAAGGGAAGGCTCCAGGAGAGCTGGAGAGGGACTGGGGACAAGGCCTGGAGGGACAGGACAAGGGGGTGCCCATGGGCAGGGACACCTCCCACTGTCCCAGGCTGCTCCAGCCCCAGTGTCCAGCCTGGTCTGACACTGCCAGGGATGCAGGGGCAGCCCCAGCTGCTCTGGCAATTCCAGCCCAGCCAGGAATTCCTTCCCAAGATCCCACCTGACCCTGCCCTCTGGCAGTTTTCTGGAGTTCCCATTCCATCCCCATGGAGGAGCAGCCAGCCCACCCCTCTGCCCAAATGCTGCCAGCTGCTCCCAGCCCCAGCTCATCCCTAAATCCACTCCTGGCAAACATCATTTCAACTCTTCCTCCATCAACTCGGTCAGAGCAACAGCAAATTCCTTTTCCTCTGCATGTGGACATTTGGAAAACGATATGCAAATCATGAGATCCTGGAATGATCCTGGTAACTGGAGAAGCCACCAAGACCAGTTACTATTTTAAACTCTTGGCCAAGCTCTGGGAATCTTCCACAGGAGCTGATCCAGCACACAACCAGCACCTTGTGCTGCCAGAGCCTGCTCCAAATCTTTTCAAATCTCCATGGAGCTGTGCCAGGGGAGGGATAGCATGGACACCAGGACAGGCTCTTTTCCAAGGGTGCTGGCACTGCCCAGGCTCCCCAGGGAACGGGCACAGCCCCAGAGCTCCAGGAGCGTTTGGACACTGCTGCCAGGGATGCCCAGGCTGGGATTGTTGGGGTGTCTGTGCAGGGCCAGGAGCTGGATCTGTGATCCCTGTGGGCCCTTCCCACTCAGGAGACTCCCTGATTCTCTGATTCCAGGTACACCACAGGATGGACATGCAGCTGCTGTGGTTTTCCAGTCAGACACAAACCACAGGAGGTCCCTCCCTAAGGTCAGGCAGCCCTGGATGAGGAAACACAGCCCAGGACTTCCCAGTGCAGTTACTGATGGCAATGAACTGCCCACACCTGCAAGCAGAGGGGCTGTTGTTGTTGTTGTTATTGTTATTATTATTGTTATGGTCATCCCAGCCCAGGGCTCCCTGGGAAGAAGCTGGAGCCTGCAGTGCATCACCTGCAGGGAGATGGACCAGGTGTCCCACTGCTGCCTGGTGCCTCCCAGGGCAGGGACAGGGTCACTCCCATCCCTTTCCCACCTCCTGCCACACAGCTCTCCCTCCCTGCCCAGCTGGAAGCCAGCCTTGGTCCATCCCCAGAGCTGTCAAGCACTCCCCAGGAAAGCAGGCGAGGAGCAGTGCCAGGCTCATACACAACACCCCAGTGCCACCTCACAACCATTTACACTCGCCAGTATTTTTATCCCCAAGCTCTTCCTACGAAATTGGATCACTTGGGTTATCAACATTTCTGAACTGCACAATTTCACTTCCCAAAAAAGGACCCATATTTCCTGAGAGAGAAGCAAACACTGTCCAGAATTCAGAGCACTCTGTAAATGTCTCAGGTCAGCCCTGATGGGGGCTGCAGGCCCATCTCAGAGTCCTCCCCCTGTGAGTGCCGGGCAAGGGAGGCAAGAAGTCACCATCCTGCAGGAATTCAGCAGGGATTTCCCCATGGAAAGCAGGTCAGGCCTTGGCAGGGGCTGCCCAGGGAGCTTTGGAGTGCCCATCCCTGGAGGTGTCCCAGGGATTCCTGGAGGTGGCACTGAGGGCTCTGGGCTGGGGACAAGGGGGGCATTGGGTGCAGCTGGGACTCAGTGATCCCAAAGGGCTTTTCCAGCCCCAGTAGTTCTGGGATTTTGGGATTCAGTCTGCCAGGGGAAGAGAATATGAGCTACTCAGTTATTTCAGAGCTCTCTCAACCTCCTTAGGCTACCACCTCAGACTCCTGAGCAACACACTCTGTCTCTGCTTCCAAGATGGAATAATTCCCATACTCATCTTTAACACAGCAAGGACTGAATCCAAGACCTTTGTGGATTTCTCTTCAGAGGAATGATGGAGGCACCAAGGATGGTGAGAAACTCCAAAGGAGGAAAGGAAATGCTTCCTACACAAATGCTGGAGCTCAAGGCCAGGCTGGATGTGGCCTGGAGCAGGCTGGGACAGCGGGAGGTGTCCCTGCCATGGCAGGGGTGGCACTGCAGGGGCTCTGAGGTCCCTTCCCACCCACAGCAGTCTGGGATTCCATGATTCCACAATTCCATGAGCCCAGCCCCTCTGTTCTCAAATTATGCCATGGCAGGAGCCCTTCCCGTGCCAGCCATGAGGAACAGCCAAGGGACAGGACCTGTGGGAGGTTCTCCCCCAGGGGCAGCTCTGAAGTTCTGGGACACCCTCCCAAGCGGCAGCACAAAATTCAAATAGCTCCTTTGAGATCAGGATTTTACACAGCTCCATTCTCATTCAGCACCTTTCCCTTTGCTCCCTGCCTCTCTCATTTGCTCAATTCTTTTTGGAATCCCTGACTAAAGGCAAAGCAGGACACACCAGAGGCCTGGAGGCAGTGATCCCAGCTCACTGGGGGTTCATCACTGCTACACATTCCCAAAAGAGGCACTTCAGCTCCCTGAGACATTCCCTGGCCCAAGCTGCTTATTGAAAACCTCTTGGATACACTTAAAATTCAGATAAAATTTCAACCAAAATATTTCACCAATTTGCCAAGAATCTCCTTTTGTTTTCCCCTTGTGGGCTATGAAGATGAATTTCTTCATTATTCCTTAATATCTGACAAATGAAAGAGATCTCTGCATTTGCATTACAAAATTCTGGCACCAAGAAGGTTGGAAAAGCCCTCCAAAGCCATCCAGTCCAGGGATGGGGACTCCAGAGCTCCCTGGGCAGCCTCTGCCAAGGCCTGAGCCCCCTTTCCATGGGGAAATTTCTCCTGGTGTCCAACCTCACCTCCCCTGGCCCAGCCTGAGGCCGTTCCCTCTGCTCCTGTCCCTGTTCCCTGGAGCACAGCCCGACCCCCCCAGCTGTCCCCTCCTGGCAGGGACTTGTGCAGAGCCACAAGGTCCCCCTGAGCCTCCTTTGCTCCAGGCTCAGCCCCTTCCCAGCTCCCTCAGCCCCTCCTGGGGCTCCAGCCCCTTCCCAGCTCCATTCCCTGGACACGCTCCAGCCCCTCCAGGGCTCTCCTGGCAGGAGGGGCCCAGAGCTGCCCCCAGGATTCCAGGGGGTCCCTCGGCAGGGCCAGCACAGGGGACAGTCCCTGCCCTGGGGCCGTGCCCCCACAGCCCAGGGGCCATCGGCCTCCTGCCCCCCCGGCCCCCCTGGGCTCATGTCCAGCCGCTGGCACAGCACCCCAGGGCCTTTCCCAGCTCTCCAGCCCCTGTCCCAGCCTGGAGCGCTCCAGGGGCTTGGGCTGACCCCAGGGCAGCACCTGGCACCTGGCTGTCCCTCACCCTGCTGGCCTCAGCCCACGGATCCAGCCTGTCCCCATCCCTCTGGAAGCTCCCACCTCCCACCCAGCTCAGTGCCACCCACTGTTCCCTGGCCACCAGCAGGAAACCACAGGCACAGTGGGATGCTGCTCGGCATGGAAAGGGGCTGTGCTGGGTTTCTTCTTTAACAAAAAACTGCCCCTGGCAATAAACCCTTGAAGGCCTCTGTGTTGGACAAATGTACACCCGAAATAAAGAGCTCCTTCTAATCCTTCAGAGGCTCCCTTGGCCTCTGAAGCTCCCAAAGACAGAGATGATATCGGGAGTACTTTGTTTTGATCACCAACCTTATCCTCACCCAGTATCTCGTTAAGCAGCCTCCTAATTGCTGCCCTACCCCATGCTAAAGACAGAATTTGCACAGCTTCTTGATTTAAATGTTACTTTTTAATTAACTGCTCCACACCCAGACACGAAGAAACCGAAACCGCAGCACTTCAAAAGCTGCAGGAAAAAGCTGCAGAAAAGGACCCCAAACGCTCTGGGAACAGAACAGCACAAAAAAGGCCTTTTTTACCAGCTCAGCTGGCACACATGGAGTTCAACACATCCCCAAATTCACCTCTGTGGGCTGCTGGGCTCACATCAGCTCTGAGGGCAGAGGAATCTCCCACTTTGTGACCTGTATTTCAGCAGTAATTCAGCAGGATTGGTATTTCCAGCTGCTCCTCTGTGCTGACCCCACAGAAGCAACACCAGTCCCAAGGAACCCCGGGGGGACGCGGGGCTTGCCATTAAATATTAACCTTTGAGTGTGAGATTTGCAACTGCATTTGAGTATTAAAGCAGCAAAACAAAGTCCTGGGGTGCTTGAAGCGTTGATTTCCATCCCTTGCAGGACTTCAGGCTCCTCCCTTTCGGCCTGCCTGGATCACTTTGATGCCACTCAGGGCTGGTTACTCTGTCTGCTCTAAGCAACAAGTGACATTTCCTCCCAGGTCACCACAGCTCAGCCCCACAGAAATCCCAGTTCATGACCAGACTGAGATCTCCGAGCAGGGTGCTGGTTGTTACTGGGTGCCGAAGGAGCATTTCACAGAAATCCCACTTCCATGGACCTTGGATGCTTTCATCTTTGCTGCCCACACAGACTAAGGGGATGTTACAAAAGACACCTCTTTGTACTCAGACTGAGGGCCAGCATTTGCAAACTGAGATTTCCTGCTGCACCCCATGGGGAGATCAAGGGCTGCCTGTTCCACAGACGCCTATTTGATCAACACACGACCTCAAGTGAGCCAGTGAAACAACTGCTGTGCTCCTTTCCTGGTCCTTCACCCCAGTTCAAAGCTCCCAAGGTGAGTCTGTGGCTGTACCTGCACCAGAACAGCCCAGCCCGTCACACACTGCAGCTCCTACCAGAATATTCCAGTGCTCCTCCACTCAATGGACCCAGAACCAAGGCCCCAGCGAAGCAGAGCCCTCAAACAGGACATTAAATAAATGCATTTTCATTTCCTCAAGCTTTCAGGGCATTACAGACACAGTCCATGCAAAGTTTAAGAAGTTTTGCAGTTAAATAAAGACTCTTCAGAAGGAGCTCAGAATGGCTGAGGTTGGAAAAGAGCATCAAGTCCAAGCTGTGCCCGACCCCCAGCTTGTCCCCAGCCCAGAGCCCTGAGTGCCCCCTCCAGGAATTCCCTGGACATCTCCAGGGATAGGGACTCCAAGGTCCCTGGGCAGCCCTGGCCAAGGCCTGACCCTTTCCATGGGGAAATTGCTCCCTCTTTACCCAATTCCTCAGAACTGGGTAAAACATCTTTCCCAGAACAAGGCACCACCAGGCTGTTTTCCCTGCATGGCACCGCTTAACCTTTATGTATGAGCCAGGCTTCATCCATCATAAAACATCCTGAAAGGAAAACAATCCCTGGGAACTCTCAGACCCACCCTTCAGAGTTCCATGGGTTTTACCTGGACAAAGAAACATCAAAGCTCAACCTGCTCTGGGAATCCCAAACCAGCAGGACACACTCCTGATCTGAGGCCACTGCTTGCTGGGTATTAAACCTGCACTGCTGGGAAAGAATGGGTTTCCTTTGCCATGCAGTATTAGCAGCAAAAAAATAACCAGCTGGATCCTTCCCCAAAACCAGCTTCCAACATTGCTGCAGGAATGTCTGAGCAGGGAGGGAGGGCAGGGAAGTGAGGAAGGATGGAGCAGCAGGAAGGGGACAGCATTCCAGCTGAAATGTCCATCCAGCTCGGGCTTGGAGCACTAATCCAAGGAGTCACTCACACTGTGACTGAATTCCCTCAATCATAACCAAAACCACTCATAAAACCCATGGAATCTGTAGGGTGAGCGTTTCAAAAGACTGAAAAGGATGACATTTGTTTTTCCAAGCTTAATAAAGAATCCTAGAGATTGGATCAACATTGGGAAAAAAACTGAACATCCACCTTGCACAAATGATCATCAATAGTTCTCTTCATCATGGAAGCATGGAATGGTTTGGGTGGGGCCTGGAGTCCCTTGGGATAGTGAAGGTGTCCCTGCCCTTGGCAGGGGCTGCACCAACAAACCATCCTGGGATCCCATGATTCCCCCCAGGACTCTGAATGGGCCAACCTGCAGGAATTGCAGCGATTTCCTCAGCAGGAATTGCCCCCAAAGCATCAAAACCAAACCCAGCAGGGCACTGCTCCTTTCAGCCAGGGCCCAGGAGATCCTCCTGCTTCCCCCAGCACTGGCCCTGCTGGTTGGCAGGTGATGATCCCACCTGCCTTTCCCAAAATAACACATTCCTGACCAGGGCACTGTCCACAGCTCCAAACAAACTGGGATTACACAACAGGATTTTCCCCACATGGCCAAAGTCTCCCGTGCCCACCAGGCGATCCCGTCCCACTTCACTGCTCCTCTGAAAACTCCAGCACAGATCCAAACCCCAAGGATATACTCAATACTTTTCCTTTTCTCTTCTAAAACTAAAAATAACTCAACAGTTTTGTTCTTGGGAACTGCACTGCTTCATGTCAGCATTTGCTTCCAGGCATTTGAGAAAACAGCACAAAGAAGCTCTAAGAACCCCAGGATCCCTGAGGCTGGAAAAGCCCTCCCAGCCCATCCAGTCCCAGCTGTGTCAAAAGCCCACCTTGTCCCTAGCCCAGACCCCTGAGTGCCACCTCCAGGAATTCCTTGGACACCTCCAGGGATGGGAACTGCAAAACTCCCTGGGCAGCCCCTGCCAGGGCCTGACCACCCTTGCCATAAAGAAATTGCTGCTGATGCCCAAAATTCACCTGTCAAAAATGAAGTGGCCATTTTTTTCCTGCAAGACACAACATTCCTCAGCAGAGCTGCTGCTGGAAATGGAGGGCAAAGCAGGACCAGGGAGGCCATGGACACACTGGATCCCCACACTAACATCACTGCCTTGTACCAGTTATTTCATGTGTCACAACAAAGGTGACAGAAGGAAAGGAAAAACAGAAGGCCTGAAATCGCCTCTTTTGCAAGAGGAAGTTACAGTGTAACAGGCATGAAATTGGGTGTGCAGTCAGTGGTGGCACCACATCCCAAGCCCCCACCAACATCTGGCACCCTAAAGCCCCTTATAGCTTTTGGAAACTCCTGTGCTGCCTCATCCTTGAGTTTCCAGAGCCCTCAGTCACACACAGCAGTCTAGGACCAGCCATAATTAAACTTTCTCTAAAGCAGAATGAAAAAACTCAGTAAAATATTGATAAACTTCTTCTGAGCTTTGGGTCCTCCCCATGCCAGGCACTGAAGAAGGTGGGGAAACCCTGTCCTCTGCCTGCAGGACCTCAGAGCCCCTCCAGTGCCACCCCTGCTGTGGCAGGGACACCTCCCACTGTCCCAGGTGCTCCCAGCCCCAATGTCCAGCCTGGCCTTGGCCACTGCCAGGGATCCAGGGGCAGCCCCAGCTGCTCTGGGCACCCTGTGCCAGGGCCTGCCTGCTCTCCCAGGCAGGAATTTTTTCCTAATATCCAATCTAAACCAATCCATCCCTGCCCTCTGGCAGTGGGAAGCCATTCCCTGCGTCCTGGCACTCCAGTGCTGGTTCAGGGTCCCTCTCTGGCTCTCTAGGATCCCTTCAGATCCTGGAAGGTGCTGTGAGGTCTCCACATGACCTTCCCTTCCCCAGGCTGAACATTCCCAACTCTCCCAGGCTGTCTCTGGAGGTGCTCCAGTCTCTGTATGAACGTGCTGGGCTCCTCTGGACCTGCTCCAGCAGCTCCACATCCTCCTGACGCCAGGAGCAGCAGAGCTGTGCCCCACGCTCCTCACAGAACTGAAAACCAGCTGTGCTGGGCATGTGCACAACTTTGACTTGGTTCAGTGCTTTGGCCCTAGAGAGATCTCCATGGTTCTGAAACTCTCCCTGCTTCCAGCAGCAAACTCATCCACCCGCTGTGGAAGAGGGAGAAGGTTCCCCAGGCAGAGCTCAGGGTTTGGACATGGCCAAACATCAGCATCTCAAAGTCACAGAATCGTTTAGGTTAGAAAAGCTCCTGGGGAGCACCCAGCCCAATCTCTTGTGCTGAGCGAGTTGCCTGACCCAGGTGAGCAGGTCCCTGTCCCAGCCCTGCAGGTGTCCCCTGCCCAGGCTGGGTCTCATCTGAGGTGCAGCTACTTATGCTGAGGATGACTGATGCCAGTCAGTCACACAGATTCCCTGGGCAGGAGAGGAACGAGCACTTCTCCAGCACAACTCAGCTATTTCAGACCCCTGCACAGACAGGGAATGAGCACCTGGCTCCTCCACTGACTGAAAAAGGAACTCTGGACCACTGAACCATTACCTCAGAGAGAGAGATTTACATCACAGAGGCGTCAGCTTAAGGAGAGGTTCCAGCCCCTGGAAGGCCAAGGCAAAGTATGAAACACATTGCTGGGGGAGGGGAAATACTTAGAAAGTCATGGAAGAAAAATTAGGATATACCATAGACAGTACAACATTAAATAATGATACCGTAAATCAGGGAATCATAGCATGGTTTGGGTGGGAAGGGACTTTAAAGACCACCTCATTCCAACCATGGCAGGGAACAAGGACTAGGAGAATGCAGAAGAAGTAAATAACAACTGAGCACAAAGAAAAATAATCTTCCAACTGAAAAATAAAAAGGAAACAAGCTGCAGAGCTAAGCTGGAAAAGCATCCTTTGGTGTTTTCCAATTAGCTAAGTGGTGCAGACTGAGCACCTGCTCAGCAGGGATGGGGTGTCCTGGCTCAGGGCTCTCGGGATCACCTGGATAGTCCATTCCCTGGGCTGAGCTTGACTTAACCTAACACAGAATCATGGCTGCTGTCAACACCAGTGCAGCTCCACTGCTGCAACCCCACCACATTCCAGCCCCATATTCCAACTGCCCAGCAGAACTTCCAGCAGTGAAACTCACATTCAGTGAAACAGAAGTGCAGAGTCATGAGATGGGTTTGGGTGGGAAGGGACCCCAGAGCCCCTCCAGTGCCACCCCTGCCATGGCAGGGACACCTCCCACTGTCCCAGCCTGCTCCAGCCCCAGTGTCCAGCCTGGCCTTGGACACTCCAGGGATGCAGGGGCAGCCCCAGCTGCTCTGGCAATTCCAGCCCAGCCAGGAATTCCTCATTGCCAAGATCCCATCCATCCCTGCCTTCTGGCAGTGGGAAGCCATTCCCTGTGTCCTGTCCCTCCAGGCCTTGTCCCTGGTCCCTCTGCAGCTCTTCTGGAGCCCCTTCAGGCCCTGCCAGGGGCTCTGAGCTCTCCCTGGAGCCTTGTCTTGTCCAGGTGAACATTCCCAGCTCTCCTGGCCTGGCTGCAGAGCAGAGGGGCTCCAGTGCCTCCATGGCTTCTCTGGGTTTACTCCAGCAGCTCCAGGTCCCTCTGCTGTCAGGAGCTGCAGGCTCTCAGAGGCAGCAGCAGAAGTTCCCAGGAAGGGGAGGTGTCCGAGTCCTGCTCCCTGTGAGCCCAGCACCGGCACAGCCACACCAGGAACATGTTGCACCACGATGCTGCTGCCAGCGCCATCCAACCACGCCCTGGTTAAATCCCAGGACAGCCCTGGCCCTGTCACTCTGCTCCTTCCTGGGTCCCAGGTCCCCGTGTTGTCCCCGGTGGCAGCACTGCCGTGCTGCTCCCTGCGGAGCTCCCGGCGCTGGCCCCGCGCCCATGGCTCTGCCGCTGCCATCCCACACGGACGTGGTGCCAGCACAGGGCAGCCTGGCCTTCTGCCTGCTCCTGGCACGCTACAACCGTGCCCTTCGTCCTCGGCCTCGGGGACACGGGGACAGTTCTCAACCTGTGAGCTCACAGGCTCAATTATCCCTCTCAAAGAAAAAAAATCCATCTTAACATAAAAGAATTCAATTAAACGGCGTCCCGGGGGATCTGCCGAGGGAAGAGAACACAAATAAACAGCCAAGGAAACACAACCTTCTCATCCCAGCCCGCTGCACAGCCGAGCAAGGAGCTGGAACCAGCTGCAGCCTGTGCAGGGCTACGAGGACGGAAGGAAAGGAAGAGACTGCCACATGGAAGAAAACCCCAAATGTCACAGCAGAGCCAGCGGTGTGTTCTCTGAGGTGTGACAGAACTCAGTCCTCACAAGGAATCGAAGGCAAAACTGAAACCAAAGCAGCTTCTTGTGTTCTATTTCCTTCTTCCTTCCTGTGGCTGCAGCAGCCAGACCATCCCCACTCCTGCAGGTTTGTGCCTCTCCCACTGCCAGGCTCTGCTGCCACTGTTCCAAAAGCTGCCCAGGGAAATCAGAATTAAAGTGATTCCAGAGTCATCAGTGTCACTCCAGGCCACAGAGCTCTAGCAGCAGCAAACTGCAGGACTGAAATCCCACTGCAACCCCAGGTTCCCAGCACAGGCACCCTGAAGTGCAGCAGGGGCACTGCCAGGCCCACACAAACCCTGGACTGAGCAGTCCAGACATTTGGGAAGTTTCCCAGCAAAGCCAAAGTTCCACCTGGCTCCAGCTCAGGCCCAGCTCCCTTCAGCACCTTCACAGGTGACCTACCTGGATGCAGCTTGAGGGGACACCAGGGAAGTCTGCAGATGGTAGAAAACTGGGAGGAGCTGCTGCCTCCCTTAAGGCAGAGAGGCCCTGCAGAGACCTGGACAAATCCGAGGGCTGGCAATCACCAGCAGTGTGAGGTTCAACACAGGCAGGGGTTAGATTCTGCAGCTGGGCCAGGGCAGCCCTGGATGCACCCACAGGGTGGGATGGGGAGGCAGGAGAACAGCTCTGGGAAGGGACCTGGTCCTGATGGATGGCAAGGGGGATCTGAATCAGCTGTGCCCTGGTGCCAGGAGGGACATCCCTGTCTCGAGGGGCATCAGGGACAGCAGCAAGGGAGGGGATTGTCCTGCTCCGCACTGGGAAGGCCTCACCTCCAGTCCTGGGATTGGGCACCTCAATGTACAAAACAACTAAAGCTCTCGGGGAGCATCCCAAGGAGGGACATGGGAATGGGGAAGGGTCTGGAGGGGCCACATGAGGAGCAGCTGAGGGCACTTGGAATGTCCAGCTGGAGGAGACTGAGCTCAGACCTCCCCAGGGGCTGCAGCCTCATCCCGAGGGGCAGCTCTGATCTCTGAGCTGGGGCAGCTGTGATCTCTGCAGCCTCATCCCGAGGGGCAGCTCTGAGTTCTCTGGGTCCTGTCCCTGAGAGCAGAGACAGGACCCAGGGAACGGCTGGAGCTGTGCCAGGGAAGGTCAGGCTGGAAAGCAGGAAAGGTTCTGCCCCAGAGGGTGCTGGGCACTGCCCAGGCTCCCTGAGAAATGGGCATGGCCCCGGGGCTGCCAGAGCTCCCCTCCCAGGGATGCAGTCCCCTCCCTGGGATCGTTGGGGTGTCTGTGCAGGGTGGAGCTGGATCTGGGATCCCTGTGCTCCCTTCCAGCTCAGGAGATTGTGTGGAAAGCTGTGCCAGAGAAGCTTTTCACTCTGCCCCAGCAAGGGAAGTGCTCTGAGCTCTGTCTGTCCCCAGTGACTCCCTGCCTTTTGCCATTTCACCAGAAGGTTTTTTTCCTCAGGCCTTCCAGCTTCCCCTCCTGTCCTGGTGTCCTCAGGCACCCCAGGCTGACTCCAGGGGAAGGAATGGGGTGGGTGGGTACCGTGACAACAGGGACAGCCACCCCCAGAGTGCTCCCAGCTCTCAGGTAACAGGTGGACACAGCAAAGAGAGACTGAGAAGGACAACGAGGAGCAATCCCAGCCCAGCAGCTGCAGAGCTGCCAGCTCCGGCTGAGGAGCTGCACTTCCTCCTGACAGCCTCACCCTCACTGTGGTGACAGCCCCCGGTCACGGCTTGGTGACACGTGGGTTTGGTTTAAAGGCGCCCCTGACAAAAATGACAATTTTGGTCAGGCTTCAGGCCCTGCAGACGTTTATTACTGTCACTCTCGAGGTGCCTCTGCTCCATCTGGGACTAACAGGCACTAAGAAACACAAAGATGGAACTTCCCACTTCCGCACCTCATTCAACACCAATGTGTGTGGCACTCAAATTCCACCCAAATCTAAGCCTTTTTCATCTGATATTTTCAAGCTTGGCTGCAAAAGCTTCATTTCCTGAGATAGCTGATATTTGTTTGCCCAAGTTTCCCTCCAAACCAGAGTTAAGGTGCAGGTAAAAATAGTCCAAGCAGTGATAATAATGTCAATATTGGTTATTGCAGTGCTGGCAGCTGGGGAGGATCAAAACAAGGAGTAGGGAAGTCCATCAGGAGTGAGGGAGGATAGTGGGATGAACAGGGAGCAGAGAGGGAAAAAGAAAAGCTCAAGTAGAGAAACACAGCAGCAGCCAGGAAAGACAACACACTCCTGCTTCCAATAATATTGAATCAAAGGAGACACTTAAGAGCCTTTGTTGCTACTCCTGGTCACACAGAGGCCACATTCCTTCCCTCAGCCTTCCATAAACCCCCGACATCTGTGGATTTTCCATGGAAAGGAGGTAAAACCACTGCAGCCCATAAATGTAACTGGGAGCAGGGCTGTGCTCCCTATAGATAGGGCCAGGAGTGAGGGACTGCTGCTCCTGGCCCAAGCTCTGTGTCTGACAACCCGGCCCGAGCACTGCTGTCACTCATTAACTCACTCTATTAACTCCTCAATTAGTTCTTCAGGAATTCTGCATCCAGCAAAACAAGACCTCCCACAAACCTTTCTCCCTGTAAAGTTCTCTGAAGTTCTGTCAACCTGGCATAGGCTCCCCAGGGAATGGGCACAGCCCCAGGGCTGCCAGAGCTCCAGGAGCGCTTGGACAACGCTCCCAGGGATGCACAGGGTGGGATCTGGGGAGTCCCAGGCAGGGCCAGGAGCAGGACTGGATGATCCCTGTGGGTCCCTTCCAACTCAGGATATTCCTTGATCCTATGATGGAAGCACCCAGCTCCTCCTTTGCTCTCAGCTCGCCGACCTCACCCATTTCTCCCGCACCATTTGCACCCAAATTTCCCAGTTATTCTTGTTCTACTCCTGTTCCAAACCCAAGATTTACTCCAACAGGAGACTCTCCTATTTCCTGGCATTCCAGTTTGCCCATTTTTACGGCTGAGCTGCAGCTCCTGCCCTTCAGGCACTGACTCGCAGCCCCTGTTAACCATCCTGCTGGATGACATCCACGGAGTCATGATCCCAAGCACAGAAGCCACGGCTGCTCCACCTGCACCCCTGGCTGTCAGCAGGGAGAGCAGGAAAGCTCATCCCTCTGTTCCCAGCCCCGAGCTCTCCCCAGACTCTGCTGAGCAGGGACAGGACCCAGGGAACGGCTGGAGCTGTGCCAGGGGAGGGATAGCATGGACACCAGGACAGGCTCTTTTCCAAGGGTGCTGGCACTGCCCAGGCTCCCCAGGGAACGGGCACAGCCCCAGAGCTCCAGGAGCGTTTGGACACTGCTGCCAGGGATGCCCAGGCTGGGATTGTTGGGGTGTCTGTGCAGGGCCAGGAGCTGGATCTGTGATCCCTGTGGGCCCTTCCCACTCAGGAGATTCCACGGTTCTGTCATGCTGGAATTCCTCTATACCACTGCTGGGCTCAGGGAAGAAAAGTTTTGGGTTCCCTTTGCCACCAGAAAACTCAGGGGAAACCTCAAACGAAGCATTTCCTGCACAAAGCATGGAAAAGCACCACAGGAAAACACTGGGATATCTCCCTACCAAAGAGGAGAGGAAGCATTAACAAACCAACACCCCCTTCTCGCTCAGGATCTCACTGTGGGGGACAGCAGGGATGGGATTCCCTCCAGCTGTCTGCCAATCCAAGCAGGAAGCTGTGATCAGGACCAGGAGATCCCACTCTGGAACACAGCTGAGCTCCCCCTCAGTGCCCTGTTCCCCAGGGAAGCTCTGCCAACAGTGGCCTGGAGCTTCCCAAAAATCCTGTAAGCCCACAGAGCACTTTTCTCCTGGTAACAAACCCCCGAGCAGCAGCTCTCACACAGTGCTGCCTCGTCGTTATTATTTTTGACAGTTTCCAATTTGTGAAGTCAGAAATCCACCCTGTCCCTCCCACAGCACACGCAGAGCTCCTGGAACACCAGGCTGAGCAGGAGATGCTCCACAGCTCCTGCATCCCACAACTAACCTTCCCCCAGTGTGAGGTTCTGCAGGAACCTTTCCTGCACCACCTGCGTGACAGGCACCTGCTGCTGCACCACCAATCTGTCCCCACTGCCAGCCAGGGCCTTGTCCCACATCCCTGCATTTCAACGTTAATCCAAAGGAAGTACAGAAAGCACCAGGAATATCAGTGTACACACAGAGAACAAGCCTTGGTTTCAGACCAGTTTGTTCCTACCCAGCCCTCATCACCTTCTGCAGAGCAAATGTCACCCAGGCCAGCCCAGGCCATGATGTGCTCCCACTGACAGCACAAAATTTAACTTTGCTTCCCATGAGATCACCATTGGTTGCCATGGAAATCCCTATACTACCATCCACCAAGGGTTTTTTTTACCACTGAAGTATTTTGGCAGCATGTTCGCTTTTAAGTGTCAGAGTAATAGGAGAAAACATAAATGTTTCTTCTCTCATCAGGCTTTAAACAGAGCTTTATAACCCAAATCTGCTCCTAAGAGCTTGGTTCAAACTTGTGGGGCTGGGCAGGGCTGGAATCACCACCTTCTCCTTTCTGAGACACAAAATAAACAATGAAAACAACCTTTAAGTTTTTAAAACGTGAATTTCCAAGCAGGGGATCAAGCGAGGAAAAACCTCCTAGGCCCCTCTGAGTTCTCTCAGTTTCTCTTTTTCACTTCCTAGTTTGGTTTTTTTTTTAGCTGGTGCAAAACAAGGCCCTCAAATTCAGCAGGGCCCTCCCAGCCTCTGCCAGGAGCCGCTTTCCTGTCAGATCAATCTTGTGGTGATTCCAGCGGGGCCTCCACTCCTACCCCGGTTTCTGGTCGTTAATAAAACCAGTACGGTGACATTTACGGCCAAACTCTGCACCCTGAGGTGGGCAGGTCCCCAGGAGGGTGACACCCGTGGGAGGCTGGTCCCCCTCCTGTGACCCCCGCGAGGGACCTGACCCCGGGAAGGGTGACCCGACCCTGGGAAGGGACCAGACCGTCAGGAGAGGGACCCTGACCACTGATCCCCCTCCTGTGACCCCCGGGAGGGACCCGACCCCCGGGAACAGGACCAGAACCCCAGAGGACGGGCCAGACTCTCGGGAAGGCAACCAGACCCCCGGGAAGGGGAGCAGACCCCTGGGAAGGGGACCAGACAGCCGAGAAGGACTTGACCATAGGAGGGGAACGACACGCCAGGAAGGGGGACCATCAGCAGGGTGATCTGACCCCCGGAAGGGACCTGACCTCCGGGACTGACCTGACTGCCAAGAGGGGGACAAGAACCTCGAGAGCGGGACCTGACCCTGGGGAAAGGGACCAGACCCCCAGGGGGGTGATGTGACCGTCGGGCAGGGGACTCCCGGGAGGTGACCAGATCCTCGGGAGTGCGCGCTGAGCCCTAAGAGGGGGATCTGAGTCGCAGGAAGGGTGACCTGACCCCTGACCTTGCCACCGCCACCACTCCCGACAGCTCCGGCCACTCCCGGCCGGCCAGGTGAGATCCAGGACCACCTGGAGGCCGCAGCCCCAGCCCCCAGCCCCGCCAGCCCGCCCCGCACGCACCAAAACACGGCAAAAGGAAACTGTCACGCGCAGAGCAGGCGGATTTAACCCAGATCCGCACGGAACGAGGCGGCGGGACCACGGCCCAGCCCCGGACAGCGGCTCGGCGGAGGAGGTTTTTAACCCTCCAAACGGTGCCGAACCCCCGGACCGCGGGGGGAGGCTCCGGGAGGCCGGAGCGGAGCCGGGGGGGCGGCGGGGCCCAGTCCGCGGCGCCGGGCCCAGCCCCGACCCTGGCCCCGCGAGGGCGGCGGTGACAGCCGGGTCTCACCTGCGGGTGCCGGGCTGCCCTCGGGCGCTGCCGGGCCGGGCTGCGGGCCGGGCCCGCGGGCTGGGCCGGCCGGGGCTGCGCGGGCAGCGGCGGCGGAGCGGCGGCGGCAGCAGCTCCAAAATGGCGGCGGCGCCGCGGCTCCCTCAGGGCGGGGGGAGAGGGGCGTGGCTGATTGTGAGGGGGCGGAGTCTGAGTTGGGCGGGGTCGTTGATGGGCGGGGCTCTATGAGTGGGCGTGGCTGGGGCGGGGCGGGACCGCAGGGACACGGATGGGGACGGGGACGGGGATGGGGATAGGGACAGGGACAGGGGGACGGGAATAAGCGCATGGAGATGGGGACACAGGGACGGGGTCAGCGATGGGCACGGACATGGGGACACGGACATGGGGACACGGACATGGGGACACGGACATCGCAGGACGGGGATGAGGACTGTGGGACGGGGATCACGGCTCGGGACGGGAACAGTGGGACGGGACGGGGGGACAGGGACGGGGATGGGATGGGGGACAGGAACGGGGGCATGGGGGACAGGGACGGGAATGAGGGTAAGGGGACGGAGACTCGGCGGCGGGGACTGGGGACAGGGAGATGGTGGGACGGGGATGTGACGGGGATAGAGACACGAGGAGAGGGGCGAGGGGCCAGCGACAGCCCTCGGGACCCCGGGGTGGGCGAGCTGCGGCCCCCGGGGGTGGTCACGGCCTCGGGGGGAGCAGGAGGAGCACGAGTGCAGGACCCCGCGGCTGAGGGGACACGGGGACAGCGGGAGCCCTTCCGTGGCCACGGCTTTCAGGTGGCCCCAGCGTTACTGCAAGGGGGGAACTCCAGAGATGGGGGTCAGGGGACTGGGGTGGGGACAGGGTCCACCGTGTCCAGGGATGTGGGGTGAGCACGGAGAAGGGAAGGGAAAAGGGAGACAGAGGGAGCAGGGAGCCAGGGCTGGGAGCAGGGATCTCTGAGTCATGCTGGCAGCCTGGGCTCCTGGATCCGCTGTTGCCGTGCCCGGATTTGTCTTTGTCTCGTGGATAAACTGCTTTCCAAGTGCCAGCATCCTCCAGGAACCAGCAGGAAGCCATCCAATCCTTCATTCCAAAGTGAATTCCTGCCACGAGATTTACCACTAAACTGCTCCGTGCTGCTCTGGCTGAGGCCTTGACCCTGCAAAGATTCCTGCACGTGGTTAAAGTTTACAGGGAAAACGTGGCCCTTGCCATGGGAAAAGAGGGATGGTTTTGTACTGCCCTGCTCACAGGGGGCATGGATCCTGGAATGGTCAGGGTTGGGAGGGAGCTTAAGGCTCATCCCATATCACCCCCTGCCACAGGCTGGGGTTTGGCCATGGGAGTGCTGCCACAGAAATGCCACTAGAAGTGTCCCCCATAACCGAGTGGGTAAAATTCCTCATTTATGGACACTTTTCCAGTGTGAGGGCTGCAAGGGAAGGACTCCTAGAATTTATACGGCACCCAGTGTGGTAATTAGCACGTTGGTGGCCATTAATGCGGGAGAAAATAGCACAACCTCAGGAGTTTCACTTCCCTGTTTCATCTGTTGGAGGGAAATGGGCTTGTGAAGCATTTTTTGTGGCTTATTGTGGCTTCTGGGGACAGGACAAAACCATCCAAGCAAATTCCCAAACCTTCCAGCCGCCCCCAGAAACTATTCCCACCCCCAGGAGGGCCAGGGTTGTACAGCCTGACTCCTCCAGCTGATTTCTACAGTTCCAACCTTGGAACAGCTTCCTTCGTCTCTGCTCCAGCCCTCTGGAACACGCTAAGATACAGCTGAACTCTGGGCTTGGCAGCAACAGTGCCAGGAGCTGCCAGCTCCCCTCTCCCAGCAGGGACAGGGACAGACACCCCAGGCCATGGTTCCGAGCCCTGGCTGTGACACAGGGTGCTGGATCCCACTGGGAACAACTGCTGGAATCTCCTCCAGCACCGACATGAGGAGCTGAGCCCAGGTGTGGCAGGGCCAGGCTGGATGGGGCTGGGAGCAGCCTGGACTCACGGAAGGTGTCCCTGTCCCTGGCAGGGGTGGCACTGGGCGGCATCCAGGACTCCTTCAGTCCAAACCACTGCAGGATTCCCTGGTGCTCCGTGTGAGGGCAGCCCCTCAGCACAAGGAGCGCTCTGGCTGCAGAGCTCCCAGCCCTGGAGCAGGGAGTGGAGCTGAGCCTGAGCAGGATTCCCAGCGGGAGCGGGCACACGTTGGGTGGGAGGCTGCAGGCCCAGAATAGGCTGTGGATGATGAAGAATTCTGGGATCTATTCTTGGCTCAGGATTGAGGCGTGATCTGGTGCCTCCAGCAGGCATCAGAACAGGATCTCCCAGCGCCAGTTTGACATTAATCTGAGCGGCCCTGCAGGGAGGAGGGGATGAGCTTTCCTCCCTTCTCCCACAGCCACAGACTGCCGAGCACCCAGCGCTGCTCTGGGAGCTTTTCCAAACCCCGGCATTTCTCTCTGGCTGCCTTTGGGCCGAGTGACCAGGCCCGGTTCAAATCCCACAGCTCCGAGTGCCCGAGCACAAACAGCCCGAGGAGCAGCTCACATTCCTTGGCCTGCGGCTCCCCGCACGTTCCCGGGGCTGCAGGGAATGTTCCTCGCAGCTCTGGGGAACATTATCCCGCCTGGCAGTGCGGGAGCGCAGGCGGCCAGGGCAGCGGCTCCTGCGGGGCCGGGGCGCACAGTTAATTATAGCAGGCAGGGTTGGGCAATGTTGTGTTTGCCGGGTTGCCGGGGAGATGAGCAGCGGCCCCAGGGCTGCCCCGGCAGCTCCGCGCTCGCACCAGCCCTGCGCTTCCAGAGCTGCACCGCCGACCTTCCCAAATATGGTCCAGCAGCAGCCGGGAGCTCCCCAGCTCAGCCCGGGCTCTGGGATCAGCCGCTCCTGCCGTCGGACCCTCAGCAGCCTCGCCGGAGAGCATCAAACCCAGCCCTCCGGGGAAATCCCTCCCTGCAGCCTGGGCTGGGCAGAGCCCGAGCCCCGCAGGGATCCCGCCGGGAGGTACCGAGAGGAGCTGGGCAAAGGACTCCTGAGATCTCGGGGGTTTCAGCGACAGGAAACCAAAACTGCTCTGGGCAGGTCCTCAGGTCATGGAAACCTCCTGTGGAGCCAGGCTGGGAGAGCTGGGAATGTTCACCTGGAGAGGGAAATGCTCCAGGGAGAGCTCAGAGCCCCTGGCAGGGCCTGGAGGGGCTCCAGGAGAGCCGCAGAGGGACTGGGGACAAGGATGGAGGGACAGCACACAGGGAATGGCTCCCAGTGCCAGAGGGCAGGCATGGATGGGATCTGGGCAATGAGGAATTCCTGGCTGGGCTGGAATTGCCAGAGCAGCTGGGGCTGCCCCTGCATCCCTGGAGTGGCCAAGGCCAGGCTGGACACTGGGGCTGGAGCAGCCTGGGACAGTGGGAGGTGTCCCTGCCATGGCAGGGGTGGCACTGGAGGGGCTCTGGGGTCCTTTCCCACCCAATCATTCCAGGATTCCCTGGTTCTGTGATTCCAACATTTGCCTGTCCTGCCTCGTGGCTCTGATAAATTCTCTGTGAAGGAATGGGGATGCTGGGTGTGACCTTCTGCCCCTGACAGTCCCCTGCTCAGGGACAGGGCTCTGCTCCCATTCTAATGGAAACCCTCCAGCCCTCACTTTTATACTTCTCAGATGTTCTAAGCACTTTTATTGCCCTTTTTATTCACAGTTAATTTTCTTCTGCTTGGCCAGACGGGAATGTTCGTGTGGCTGCAGTGAAATCAGCCATGGGAGAACCCTGAGACAAGATTAAAACTCATTTTTATTGCGGGACAAAGAGTTACTAAGGAAAAAATGTCCAATATTTTTTATTCATATTTTCCTTATCTTTTCCTCCTGTCCCTTGTGTGGCAAGAATCAGCTCCAAGTGTGGCAAGTGTAAGTGCAGTGTTGCAGGCTTTATTACAAGCCTGTAATAAATCATAATCAGCATTAATTAGCAGTTCATGGGACAGGGCAGTGTTTAAGTGCAGCTCCTCTGCTCCCTGACCAGGGGAGTTTGACAGGGCAGGCAGGGTAAGGATATTAAAGGGCTGAAACTGCACAAACAACACGGGGCAGGGGGAAAGAAGTGCCAAAAATAAATAACCAAACCCACGGGGGTGATGCTGCTGTGGGAGCACGGCAGCCTGGCCACGGGATTCCTGTGGAAAACAGCTCCTGCCAGGAGCTGTCATGTCACCACACACTGCCAGTGCCCGGGGGGACACTCGGGGTCACTGGGACACCTCTGGGCACTCTGGAATCATGGAATGGTTTAGCTGGAAGGGACCTCAGGGCCCACCCAGTCCCGTGGGCAGGGACACTGTCCCAGGGTGCTCCAAGCCCTGTCCCACCTGGCCTTGGGCACTGCCAGGGTGGAATTGTTCCTCCTCACACTTTCTCTTTACCCTGCTCCTTCTCCTCCTCTGCTCCAGGCCTGACCCTGGCAATGAATAACCCCCCAAAGTGCCTGGGGGCTCCTCAGCAAACCTGCCACTGATTCGTGATTTATCCCCGGTATTTCCCATTTCCCAGATGTCCCTGAGCAGGAAGCAGCTCGTGCACTGTGTTCACGTGCCTGGAATCGCACAAAAATCAGGATAACTAACAATCCCGGGCCAGCCTTTGCCCTCTGCCTTGGAACACCCCCGGGGCAGCTCCCGGCCCCGGGGCTCCCGGGTGAATCCTCATTCCCAGGAAAACTGCTCCTAAAGGAGCCGATGTCATTTTCTCACCTTTGTAAAGGTAACTGAGGCGTCAGGTAACTTCTACAATGGGAGTCGCTTTATAAAATAACTCTCTCTCAAGCGAAAGTCAACTTTCAGCAGGGTCAGGTTAGGTCACACAATGAATTGTGCTCTAGGCAGGTGGAGAGCGTGAGTTACACCGGGGCAGCTCTGTGCAACTTCTCCTGTAAAAAGAGATGCCGTGTTTTACCCCTTCGTGAGCTTGCTTTGTGGAAATCTCCTCCTCACGCCCGGCAGGGAATAAACGGTGTCTTTTCTCAATGGTGTTTGGAGCGCTCTCAAACAGCCTCGGGGGACTGCAAACGGGGCCTCGGGGAGGCTCAGGCCGGTCACAGCCGGGGAGCGGGGAGGCTCCGGCCGGCACAGGAGGGAGCCGAGCGCCGAGCGGTGAAGCCGCCGCGGATTTACTAGACCCAAGCCCGGCGGAGCCCTCACGCCGCCGCCATGACACCTCCTCGGCCCCGCCCGCGCCGCTCTGCGCGCCCGCTCCCGTCTCGATGGTGCGGGCGGCGCGCTCGGGACCTCCTGGCCGCCAGGGGGCGCGCTGGGGCGGGGCGGGGCCGCTCCGGGGCGGGGTCCTCCCCGCCGGCAGGGGGCGCGGCGCGGGGCGGGCCGCGCGCGGGCGGCGCCGCCATGGACGCGCTGAGCCGGGCCGGGCCGCGGCCCCGCCGCGCCGCCGCCGCCTCCCCGCTGCCCTGGGGCCGCTTCGCCGCCTGGATCGACTGCGTGTGTGTGGTGACCTTCGACCTGGAGCTGGGACAGGCCATGGAGGTGCGCCACGGCGGCCCGGGCACGGGCACACCGCCTCAGGGAGCGGGGGGGACACGGCGGTCAGGGAGCGGGGCTGTGAGGGGAGCCGGGATGGAGAGGGGAGCGGGAACGGGGAATCGGGGATTGGAGCTGAGGGCCGGGAATGGGGAGAGGGAATCGGGAACAGGGAGGTGACAAGGCGAGTCTGGGACTGGGGGTGTGGAGGGAGCGGGGATGGGGAGAGAGGGAATCAGGGATGGCGGAGTGGAAAGGGAATTAAGGATGGGGACGGAGGGGGTAAGGAATGGAGAGAGGAAAGCAGGATCAGGAATGGAGAGGGAAAAGCAGGATCAGGAATGGAGAGGGGAAAGCAGGATCAGGAATGGAGAGGGGAAAGCAGGATCACGGTTGGGGGTGTGAAAAGGGGGACAAGGGCTGGAGTAGGGGCAGCGAACAGGGAGGGCAGGGGTGCCCGAGCAGAGATTTGGGGTGAGGGGGATCTTTGTGGGATGGGGGGTGCACAGGGCTGAGAGGGACCAGGGCAGCATCCAAGAGACTTTTATGGATCCTCTTCATGGAATAAAGCCTGCCCAGGGTGACACATCCCATGGAGCCAGGCTGGGAGGGAAGGAGAGCTCAGAGCCCCTGGCAGGGCCTGGAGGGGCTCCAGGAGAGCTGCAGAGGGACTGGGGACAAGGCCTGCAGGGACAGGACCCAGGGAATGGCTCCCACTGCCAGAGGGCAGGCATGGATGGGATCTGGGCAATGAGGAATTCCTGCCTGGGCTGGAACTGCCAGAGCAGCTGGGGCTGCCCTGGATCCCTGGCAGTGGCCAAGGCCAGGCTGGACACTGGGGCTGGAGCAGCCTGGGACAGTGGGAGGTGTCCCTGCCATGGCAGGGGTGGCACTGCAGGGGCTCTGAGATCCCTTCCCACCCAAGCCATCCCAGGATTCCAAAGACACAAATTCCCAGCAGCCAGGGGAGGGAGGTGTCCGTGCAGGATTCCCAGGGAAGGGAAGTTCCCCGGCTGGGTTGGAGCAGGGCTGAGCCCCTTGTGGGGCCAGAGGGGGTGGGATTGGGATGGGAAAGGCTGGACAGCTGTTCCCAGCTCCCTGGAATGTCCACTGCTGGTCCTGCAGGAGGGTTTGGGGAGAGCTGGGCTCCTCAGGGGCTGCTCTCTGAGGAAAGCAGGGAGGTGTGGATTTGTCTGAACCTGAGGAATCACCTCAAATCCCTTCTTATTTCTTGTGTGGTTGTGGGAGTCACTCCTTGCTCTGCCCTCTTCAGGGAGATTGCTGTGGTTTTCAGAGGATTGAGCCTTCCCAGTTTTAAATGCTGGAGCTTCCAAAGGGAATGGGAAGCAGGAGGAACCAGCTCCACCTTTTTGCTGCTCCCTTGCCTTGAACACTTGGTTGTTTCTTTCCCTGAAGCCTCAAAGTCAATAAAAAAATCTGCTCCAGACCCGAGTTTCACCTGTTTGATCCTTTTTCCTGCAAAACCAGGCCTGAAATACCCCAAGAAAGGGAGGAATACTGGGATGATAATTAGCATGGCAAATTCAACGCTTTGTAGTTGTGTTTTGATGTGTAAAGGTGGGTTCTCACCTGTCTGCCTTCGTGGATGAGGGATGCAGGAGTGTTGTTTGTTCATCCCTGGCAAGGAATTTTCCTTCTTTTCCTCCCTTTGCCTGCACAAGTTTCAGTGGAAAAAGGCTCCTTACATGGCACAAATGACTTAGGAAAACTGGGAACATGTCAGTGGGGATGACACGGCCCCACTGTCCCCCTTCCTTTGGAAAAACATTGTGGATTTCTGTTCCAGAGGGAAGGGGAAGGAGCAGGGATGAGACATGGGGAGCCAGCAAGAGGAGCAGCTGTGGGGGCTTGGGGGGCTCTGGGGGTACCAGTTTGGGGGGTCTGGCCATACAGACCCAGGCGGTCTCTGTGGGTACAAACCTGGAGGGTCTCTGAAATTCAGCTCTGGGAGATTCAGAAATTCAGAAGACTCTGGGGAGATGCCAAAGATCCTGGAATTCAGCGATTCCCACTCCTCTTCCATGGACAGTGGAGAAGCTGTTGGAAAGCAGAACCCAAATCAAGGCAGAATTAAATGGAATTCTTGTTTCTGGCCCCTCCACCTTCACATAACCAAATAAACACTTTAGGATGTGATTGAAGTCCTTTTGGGCTGTTCTGGAGACATCCAGGGACTTCTACACATCCTAATTTTCTTTTCATTTGCCTTTTTTTTGGCTTTTGAAAAGTTATATTGACTCAGATTCCTTTTGGCTTGGATTTGAGATTTTGAGCTTTTGGATATTTGGTGATTTCCCTGCACCCCAAACAGAGAAACATCAGAGTTAAAGTGAAGGGGAAGCAGAGATGTGGAATCCCAGAGGGATTAAGGTTGGAAAAGACCTCTGAGATCATCAATTCCAACCCTGGAGGTTAAAGCCTGATTTTCCAAACGTTCTCTGGCAGAAAGGCCCCCCCCCCCCACCAAATCCAGCAGGAAAAGCTGAAGCCTTGTCCCAACTCCTGCTCTGAATTAGGCAGCAAATGTTGAGGAGAGCACAATTCCTGGGATTCACAGGCTCCTGATGGACCAGGATCAGCTGTCCAGGGCCCCCTGGACTGGCCATGATTCCCTGGGAATTAACAGGATAAATGTTGGGGTGGGGGTTCATTAGTCCCAACCACAGGGATGTGTTTGGGGTCCTGGCACAGAACAAGGGGAGCAGGGAGGTGATGGATGCCCTGGGACAGCCCCAACCCTTCCCACTGCAGCATCCCAGCCCTCCCTCTCCACGCTGAGGTCCCTGGAGCTGCTCGGGGATCATTTTGCCTCGGGATTTCCGTGGCTTTTCTCTCGCAGCTCAGCTCTGGGCAGGGCTCATCAGCGGCGCTGTTAATTGGGAATGTGGCTGGCTCGGCTGGAGCACCGCCCTCGCCAAGGGATCCGCGGGAATTGTCAGAGCTGGGTGAACTTCCCGCCCCTGGCACGGGGCCACCCGCGCTATTTATAGCCTGGAGAGGAGAGTCAGGCGCTGATGGGAGCTCCTGGCTGGAGCAGCAGCTGCCTCTGGAGCACAGCTCCTGAGGCTGACGTGGGAGCTCCGGCTCAGCCCGGCCGTGCCGGCTCCGTTCTGCTCTGCTGCAACTCCTGCACTTCAGCAGGGATCCTCCTCCTCGGGACCCCACCCCTGTGAGACCCCACCTGCAGAGCTGCCCCAGCCCTGGGGACACAGCAGCAGCACCTGGAGCTGCTGGAGAGAGCCCAGAGGAGGCCCCGGAGCTGCTCCAGGGCTGGAGCCCCCCAGTGCCCAGGGAGCCAGGCTGGGAGAGCTAGGGGTGCTCACCTGGAGAGGAGAAGGATCCAGGGAGAGCTCACAGCCCCTGGCAGGGCCTGGAGGGGCTCCAGGAGAGCTGCAGAGGGACTGGGGACAAGGCCTGCTGGGACAGGACACAGGGAATGGCTCCCACTGCCAGAGGGCAGGCATGGATGGGATCTGGGCAATGAGGAATTCCTGCCTGGGCTGGAATTGCCAGAGCAGCTGGGGCTGCCCCTGGATCCCTGGAGTGTCCAAGGCCAGGCTGGACACTGGGGCTGGAGCAGCCTGGGACAGTGGGAGGTGTCCCTGCCATGGCAGGGGTGGCACTGGAGGGGCTCTGGGGTCCCTTCCAGTCCAAGACATTCCAGGACTCCCTGACTCTGTGATCTCCATGGGTTATGAGAACCACAGAGTCAGGCTGGAGAAGCCCTCCAAGGTTATCAAGTCCAGCACTGGTGGAATTCCTCCCTGTAGGGTTTGTCTCAGCCCTGGCTGTTGAGCCCTCCTGGTGCCCCTCTGCAGTGCATCCCCCCACACTCACCTGCTCCTTCCCAGCTCCTTCTCCACCCTGTCCCACTCCTGACAGATGTTTGCACATCTGGAATGCTCCTAGAGGATTTGGGGCTGTTCATTCACTCAGCCTTCAGCTCCTATGAATAAATCTAAACCAGGAGCCTTTGGATCTGTCCCCAAATCCAAATAAAATCAGTTTCAGTGACAAGCTCACAGTTTAAATCATCCCAGCTGCCTTCCTTGTGGGATCTGTTGGGATCAGGGAGGAGTTGTTGTGTGGAGCTGTGGGCACAGGGGCTGACAGGCTCTGCTCTCTCCACAGCTGGTGTATCCCCACGACTTCAGGCTCACCGAGAAGGAGGTAACCACCCTTCATTCCCCTCCTCCCTCCTTTGCCAGCAGCTCTCGGAGGTCTCACCGGGTGTTGGTTTTTTGCAGAAAACGAGCATCTGCTACCTGTCCTTCCCAGACTCCTACTCAGGTGGGTGACTCTGGGGGTGACAGAGGGGCCCCTGGGGGAAGGACAGTCCCTGGGGTGCAGCAGGGAGCACCATTGGGCTGAGCCAGAGCCCCCGTGCTCTGCTGGCTGGGAACCTGTGCTCCAAGGATATTCCCAGTGTGGCCAGGAGGGGTAGCAGCTGTCACATTCCTGTGTTTGGGAGCAGGAGCTGGGGAGGGGACACTTCCAGGAGAAATGTTGCCAAACCTGTGTTTATACTTCACAAAGGGACAGTGAGAAATAAATCTGCTCATCCAGCCAGGCCCTGTGCTTTAAGGGTTGGGTTTATGCATTTTCATGGAGTCCTGGGATGGGTTGGATGGGAAGGGACCCCAGAGCCCCTCCAGTGCCACCCCTGCCATGGCAGGGACACCTCCCACTGTCCCAGGCTGCTCCAGCCCCAGTGTCCAGCCTGGCCTTGGGCACTGCCAGGGATCCAGGGGCAGCCCCAGCTGCTCTGGGCACCCTGTGCCAGGGCCTTCTTGCCCTCCCAGGGAACAGCTTTTTCCTATAGTTCAATTTCCCTTTTCCTTCCCATTTTACTTCCTTTTTCCCTTTCCTCTCCCTTTCGGATTTCTCTGCTTTGGTTTCTCCCCCGTCCCTCCCCATTCCCTGCTGGATTTCCCTGTAGCCCCATCCCCTTGTGCTGGAGCCGTTCCCTGTCAGTGTCCCTGTGTCCTGTGCTGTCTGTCCCAGGTGGCCTCGGGGACACCCAGTTCAGCTTCCGGCTGCGCCAGGCCGGGGGCTCCCGCAGCTCCCCGTTCCAGGATGACGGCAGGTACAACCGGGAGGCCCCGGTGACGCTGCAGGTGGGTCCTGGCCCTCACACCTGCCGGGGGAAACCAAGGATTCCATGGATTTGGGCTCCCTGGGGGAAATCCTCCTTCTCTTGGCTGTGGGAATAGCGAGACAAGAACGGTTCAGCACAGGGATTTCCTTCCGTGCTCACAGGGAGGGAGAGCAGGACAGGGAACTGCTGGGACAGGGAATGGGATCAGGGGACAGGGAACTGCTGGGACAGGGAATGGGATCAAAGGTGGGACTGGATCAGGGGACTGGGAACTGCTGGGACAGGGAATGGGATCAGGGGACAGGGAACTGCTGGGACAGGGAGTGGCATCAAAGGTGGGACTGGATCAGGGGACTGGGAACTGCTGGGACAGGGAGTGGGATCAGGGGACAGGGAACTGCTGGGACAGGGAATGGGATCAGGGGATAGGGAACTGTTGGGACAGGAATGGGATCAGGGGATAGGGAACTGTTGGGACAGGAATGGGATCAGGGGATAGGGAACTGCTGGGACAGGGAATGGGATCAAAGGTGGGACTGGATCAGGGGACTGGGAACTTCTGGGACAGGGAATGGGATCAGGGGATAGGAAACTGCTGGGACAGGGAATGGGATCAGGGGATAGGAAACTGCTGGGACAGGGAATGGGATCAAAGGTGGGACTGGATCAGGAGAGGACAGGGAACTGCTGGGAGAGGGGATTGAGTCAGGGGGATCAAAGAGTGAATTGAATCAGGGAGAGGGAACTGAACTGAGTCGGGGGACTCCCAGCTATTTTGGGAGGTGGACCAGAATTAGGGAGACCCCAGTTTCACTGGGAGAGGGAACTGAATTTGGGAGACCCCAGTTCTTTTGGGAGAGGGAACTGAAGCAGGGGGAGCCTGGCAATGCTGGGAGAGGGAACTGAAGCAGGGACACCTTCCACTGTCCCAGACTGCTCCAAGCCCCAATGTCCAACCTGGCCTTGCCCACTGACAGGGATCCAGGGGCAGACACAGATTTTTCTGTGGGAATTCTATGCCAGCGCCTGGAATTCCTCATTGCCAAGATCCCATCCATGCCTGCCCTCTGGCAGTGGGAGCCATTCCCTGTGTGCTGTCCCTCCAGGCCTTGTCCCCAGTCCCTCTGCAGCTCTCCTGAAGTCCATTTTTAGGCCCTGGCAGGGGCCCTGAGCTCTCCCTGGGATCTCCCTCTCCGTGTGAGCACCCCCAGCCCTCTCAGCCTGGCTCCAGTTGTGTCTCTCCCTCTGTCCCCATGGAAAGCTCTCTTGGAGGGCTGGGAGGTGTCAGAGCAGGGGGTGGCTCAGGAGGGGTTGGTGGCAGTGGGGCTGGGCTGTCCTTAACTGTCTCTCTCTGTTCTTTTTCTGTCCCTCCCTGTCTCTCTCTGTCCCTGCAGCGAGAGGCTGCTCACTATTTTGGGTACGTGTACTTCCGGCAGGTCAAGGACAGCTCCATGAGGAGGGGCTACTTCCAGAAGGTCAGTGCTGAGTCTGGAATCCCGGTATCCCTGCGGCTGGAAAAGCCCTCCCAGCCCCAGCTGTGCCTGACCCCCACCTTGTCCCCAGCCCAGAGCCCTGAGTGCCACCTCCAGGGGTGGGCATTCCAGAGCTCCCTGGGCAGCCCCTGCCAAGGCCTGAGCCCCTTTCCATGGGGAAATTCCTGCTGGTGCCCAACCTCACCTCCCCTGGCGCGGCCTGAGGCCATTCCCCCTTGTCCTGTGCTGGTCCGTGGGGACATCTCAGTCCCAGCAATGTCCTGGGCTTTGTGCCCTCCACCTCCAGGAGTTCCTTTCAGACTCCTGCTAATGCAGAAGTCAGTTTTTCCATCCCCACAAAACCAGTGAGTTTTCCACTGGAACAGTGGGATTGCTCAGGGAAGGAATTATCACACTTGGATGAGGTTTGAATTCCAATGGCCAAGTTTGGGGTTGGACAGGAGGTGTTTAAATGACTCCTGCATTCCTAATTAATGCACTCATTAATGGCTAGAGGAAGAGGAGAGTCAGTGTAACAATGAAACCTCCAGTGGGGCTAGGTTGGGACAGCTGTAAAAACCAGGGATTTATTTCACAAGGAAGCCCCAGTCAGAACAAAAAAGGCCTTGCTGGACACAATTCATTATTCCAAGTTCCTTTGTCCTTCCCTAGCATTCCTTGACTTTGTTTACCTGCCCAATTCCCATTTCAGGAGTCACTCCTTTGTGCTTCTCTGCCTGAAATGGTTTTTGGGAGCTTTGAACCCACCAGCAATTGACTTTTATTCCCACTCCAGCTGCTCTTTTGCCAGGCCATGCTCCCATCCCTTTGCTCTCCCACATCCTGGCTCGCGAGCAGGTGGCAGCAAGAACTCCCCCAAAGTGCTGCTTGGGAGCTGCTCCATGGGTTTAGTGTTGGGTTCTTTAAGTTCATCCCTCTCTAAGCAGTACAGAAGTGTGCAGTGCTGGGGTCAGGGGAGTTCTGATCCCAAACGTGCCATTCCCAGTCCCTGGTGCTCGTGTCCCGCCTTCCCTACGTGAACCTGTTCCAGTGCCTGCTGCAGCTGATTGCTCCGGAATACTTCGACAAGCTGGAGCCCTGCCTGGAGGCAGGTGAGCTGGGGACAAGAATTCCAGCTTGGGATAGAGGGGCTGCATCGGAAGGTTCCTGGAAAACAGCTGGAATGCTCCAAATGGCTTCATTCTGGAGCAAATTCCAGCAGGGAAGAACTTCCTCCTGCTTGTCCGAGCGGATAACCAGGTGTAAAGGAGGGGTTGTGGGGAGGGAGGGGATGGGGCTGTCAGTTTGGATGCAGGGTGTTCCCAAGGAATGCAGTGTATTCCCAAAGCCAGGAATCTGCTGCACCTCCATCAGGCCTTTTGTGCCTGGATCATTTCATCCTGATCTATCAGCTCTGGGTTTATCACAAGCCAGGGGGATGTGTGAGCTGGGAACAGGGAGTAATTCCCTTTCAGAATGCCAGGATGAGCTGGATTTTCCCTCAGGTGAATCTCTTCCCTTCCCTGTGTCCTCAGTGTGCAACGAGATTGACCAGTGGCCACCCCCAGTGCCTGGCCAGACCCTGAACCTGCCCGTGATGGGAGTTGTCATCCAGGTACCTGGGCTGTGCCTGCGGGAAGGGACCTGTGTTCCATGGTCCTGGATGGGAAATCCCTGCTCACCCCACGTTCCCCACAGCCTTTCCAGCTGGAACTGGTGGCTGGGAAGTTCCTGCCCTGCCAGTCCCCCCCCAGGGTGATCCCTGCTCTCCTTGCCCTGCAGGTGAGGATCCCATCGCGGGTGGACAAGCCAGGCTCCAGCCCAGTGAAGCAGTGCAACCAGGAGGTGAGAGGGGCTGGCACGGAGGGAGGAGCTGGATCCTGAATCCCCTTGGGAACCCTTTGGCCTGGGATCAGTGTGGTCTCAGCTGTTCCACGCCAGGCTCTCCTGCCTGGAGTCACACAGGGCTCTCTGCACCCAGTCTGGGTGCTTTACTCACCCTGGCTTTTCCTGGGAAGTCAGGCCCTGCTGGGTCTCCTGCCTTCACCCTGGAGTTGTTCTGAATTTGGTTCAGCTCTGGTTTGGATTCCTTCCCTTTCCCTTTCTCTGCTGTGACTAACACTGGTTTGGTGCCACATCTCTAACCCTCCTGGCTCTGCTGTGTCTCAAACG
Organism: Haemorhous mexicanus; assembly: GCF_027477595.1. Classification (NCBI taxonomy): domain Eukaryota; kingdom Metazoa; phylum Chordata; class Aves; order Passeriformes; family Fringillidae; genus Haemorhous; species Haemorhous mexicanus. The sequence goes on from NC_082345.1 coordinate 75,787,798, forward strand.
CTCTCCCACCAGAGGAAACCCTGGAAAACAAAGGAGCAGGCATGGGCAGCCTTCCCCATCTGGAAAAGAAGGGAATCTTCCTTAGTTTGTAGGCACAGGGATTAGTTTGGGATTGAGTGCTGTGCCCAGCCCTGCTCCTGTGCACACCTCAGGGTGTGAGCCTTGTTCCCTGTGGCTGGCTGGTGGAATTCCAGCCGGGCTGCTCCCATCTCCTCACAGTTCACTAACAGCTACTAACAGCCTTTTCTCCCTTCCTCATCCAGAATCTGTTACCAGCCCCCCTGGTTCTCCCCAGTGTTCATGAGCTGGATCTGTTCAGGTGAGAGGCTCCTTCCAACCCTCTCCCCTCCACCTGCTGCCCTCTCCCTGCTGGGAGCATCCCATAAATCGCAGTGATGGTGCAGAACCAAACCCTGCTGCATTCCAGGGACTCCTTTGGGGTTCTGGGCAGGCTTTGAGCTGAGGGTTGCGCCCTGCACAGCCCTGGGGCAGCGGAGGGGCCGTGTCCCCCCAGGCTGGGGAGCAGCTCCTGCTCAAGGCTCCCGGGGGAGTGTCCCAGGCATTCCCAGCACTGGAGGTGCCATTTCTGTGTCCATCCTCTGGAATCCAGGGGTGTCCTGCTCTCTCAGACACACTGAAAGCACCATCTGTCTATGGGAACCTCCTGAGGTTGAACAAGGCAGAGTCCAAGGTGCTGCAGCCGGGTCAGGGCAACCCCTGGGGTCAGTCCAGTCTGGGCATGAGCAGCTGGAGCAGCCCTGGGAGAAGGATTTTGGGGTGCTGGGGCTGAGAGCTGGACCTGACCCAGCCCAGAACCCCCCAGCCCTGGGCTGAGCCCAGTGGGCAGCAGGGCAGGGGGGATCCTGCCCCTGTCTCAGGTGAGACCCCACCTGCAGAGCTGCCCCAGCCCTGGGGACACAGCAGCAGCACCTGGAGCTGCTGGAGAGAGCCCAGAGGAGGCCCCAGAGTAGCAGGGGTGGCACTGGATGGGCTTTGAGGTCCCTTCCCACCCAAACCATTCCATGATTCTCTGATCACAGACTGCCTGACTTTGCTTGGAGCATTTCCTTTAAACTTATATGAAACAGTTGAGTGACAGCCCAGGTGAAAACACCCGAATTTCTCTGTGGAATGCTGGAAGTCCATCCTAGATCTCAAATTCCCAGACAGGAGCACAGCAGGGGGGGCTTGCAGGCCACAGCTGTGTCTGGTCCATCCTGACTGACCCTATCATTGTTCCCATTGTCCCAGGTGCTTCCAGCCAGTGCTGATCCACATCCAGATGCTGTGGGAGCTGATGCTGCTGGGGGAGCCCATGGTGGTGATGGCACCATCCCCAACCATGTCCTCAGAGATGGTCCTGGCCCTCACCAGGTAACACCCACAGGGTGTGAGGGACTGGGAGCTGTGACAGCAAATTCTGGCAGCTTTTCCCTCCCACAGGCACTCTGTGCTGCTCACCTGGGTTGGGTTTAGTTTGCTCGTGGAAGCTTTGCAAGACAAACTGCAAATATTCCACGCTCATTTTCCAGCAAGGATAGAGAGGAGTACAAAGGAATCTCCCCTGATGGGCCCAGCCCTGAGGAATGTTCTCTCCCCAGTTCAGAGCTCTGCCTTAGCACAAAACCCCAAAACCTTGCAGCTTCCCCAGAGAGGTTCAGCCAGGTGCCAGGTGCTGCCCTGGGGTCAGCCCAAGCCCCTGGAGCGCTCCAGGCTGGGGCAGGGGCTGGAGAGCTGGGAAAGGCCCTGGGGTGCTGTGCCAGCGGCTGGACACGAGCCCAGGGGGGCCGGGGGGGCAGGAGGCCGATGGCCCCTGGGCTGTGGGCACGGCCCCAGGGCAGGGACTGTCCCCTGTGCTGGCCCGAGGTGACCCTGCCTGTCCCTGCAGCTGCCTGGCCCCGCTGCGTTACTGCTGCGACTTCCGGCCCTACTTCACCATCCACGACAGCGAGTTCAAGGAGTACACCACGCGCACCCAGGCCCCGTGAGTGCCCCGTGCCCTGCCTCCTCCCCTCAGGGACACCCGGGGCCACCAGCGCTCAGCCTGTCCCCTCCTTCCAGGCCCAACATCGTCGTGGGCGTCACCAACCCCTTCTTCATCAAGACCCTGCAGCACTGGCCGCACATCCTGCGGGTGGGCGAGCTCCGCATGTCAGGTGAGCCCAGGGTGCCTGCCAGGAGAGCCCAGGGTGTCAGGTGAGCTCAGGGTGTCAGGTGAGCTCAGGGTGCCTGCCAGGAGAGCCCAGGGTGTCAGGAGAGCTCAGGGTACCTGCCAGGAGAGCCCAGGGTACCTGCCAGGAGAGCCCAGGGTGTCAGGTGAGCTCAGGGTGCCTGCCAGGAGAGCCCAGGGTGTCAGGTGAGCTCAGGGTGCCTGCCAGGAGAGCCCAGGGTGTCAGGAGAGCTCAGGGTGCCTGCCAGGAGAGCCCAGGGTGTCAGGAGAGCTCAGGGTGCCTGCCAGGAGAGCCCAGGGTGTCAGGTGAGCTCAGGGTGCCTGCCAGGAGAGCCCAGGGAGTCAGGTGAGCTCAGGGTGCCTGCCAGGAGAGCCCAGGGAGTCAGGTGAGCTCAGGGTGCCTGCCAGGAGAGCCCAGGGTGTCAGGTGAGCTCAGGGTGCCTGCCAGGAGAGCCCAGGGTGCCTGCCAGGAGAGCCCAGGGTGCCTGCCAGGAGAGCCCAGGGTGTCAGGTGAGCTCAGGGTGCCAGGAGAGCCCAGGGTGTCAGGTGAGCTCAGGGTGCCTGCCAGGAGAGCCCAGGGTACCTGCCAGGAGAGCTCAGGGTGTCAGGAGAGCTCAGGGTGCCTGCCAGGAGAGCCCAGGGTACCTGCCAGGAGAGCTCAGGGTGCCTGCCAGGAGAGCCCAGGGTGTCAGGTGAGCTCAGGGTGCCTGCCAGGAGAGCCCAGGGTGCCTGCCAGGAGAGCCCAGGGTGTCAGGAGAGCCCAGGGTGTCAGGAGAGCCCAGGGTGCTAGGGTGGCTGCCAAGGTGTCACAGTTGAGACAGCCACGATACACAGGGCATCATCACACAATTTCAGAAAGCTTTAAACATTCCCCTGCACACAGTAACACCTTACCTCTTCAGAAGGCTTCAGGCTTCTGCCCATCCAGAGTGACATCATCCCACTTGAGAAGGCTGCAGGCGTCTGCCCTGTTGTTCTCTGCCCACCCTTCTATGCCCTCAGGTTCATGCAGTGCACCTGTGTGCCCTCTGCTCCCGGGGCACACCTGGGCACTCCATGGCTCCTTGCTGTCAGTGCTGCTCACCTGCTTCTCACAGCTGCAGCGCTGGGGATGGGCTGGGGCAGCCCCACTCCCCATCCCCTCACACTCTGTGCCTGCACCAGGGAAGATCAGGATGAAGGGAGAGCTGAGGGTGACTGTCAGGTGAGCTCAGGGTGCCAGGTGAGCTCAGTGTCTATGAGGTGAGCTCAGGGTGGCTGTCAGGGGAGCTCAGGGTGCCAGGTGAGCTCAGTGTCTATCAGGTGAGCTCAGGGTGGCTGTCAGGGGAGCTCAGGAGCCATGGGGAGCTCAGGGTGGAAGGTGAGCTGGCCCAGGGCTCTGAGGGGCTGGCAGAGCAGCTGGAGGCTGCAGGGAGCTGCCCTGGCAGTGGTTTCCTCTCCTGGGAGAGCCCAGCAGCCACGGGAGCTCACCTCTGGCTGTGGTCATGTGCAGGATGAGCACAGAGCTGGGGCAGGGTGTGGGGAACAGGAATTGCTGTCCTGGAGCTTCCAGGAGAGGAAAAGCCCTTCCTGGGCAGGAAATTGAGAGAGGTGGGGAGAGAGAGAAACCTCCTCTCTTTTATTGAGCACTTTTGTTGACTGGGAAGCCAAGGAAGCCCTGGGGAGGAGGAGCTGGTTTTCAGCACATCCCCATCCCAGAATTCCAGCAGGAAAGGGAGCTGGGATTGCTCTGAGGGTGGGCCAGGGCAGGGCTGGGTGTCCCTGGGTGCAGTCCCAGCAGGAGGGGACAGAGCCTGAATTGTCCCTGCTGTGTGTCCCAGGAGACCTGCCCAAGCAGGTGAAGGTGAAGAAACTGGCCAAGCTGAAGACCCTGGACACCAAACCAGGTGGGTGCAGGCCTCAGGAGTCCTTCAGGACTGGCCCTTCCCTTGGGGATTTGGCAGCAGGGAACTGTGTCCGTTTGTGACTCCTGATTTGTCCTGATCCCGTGTTTTGCCATGCAGGAATCTACACGTCCTATAAAACATTCCTTCACAAAGACAAAACCCTGATCAAAAGGCTACTGAAGGTAAGCACCTCCCTCTCTGTCCTGGGGGGAAAACTGTGCCAAGAGCTCGCTTTGAGCAGACAGAGCTCTCCAAAGGAGCAGAACTTAACTTTGGGATGATTCAGTCCATACTGGGACACATTCATCAGCCAGAGCTGGACTTTGCACTTGATACTGAGGATTAAATCCTGGTGCTAGCAATAAAATGAGTGGGAAGAATTGATATCCAAAAAATCCTGAAAAAAACCCAGGTTTTGTGTAGTGAAACTTGAAATTTTAATGTGTTTGAGTAGAGGATGGAATCTGTGCTATGGGATCTGGATTTGGGATCTGGAGTTTGGGCAGCACTTCAGGCTCCTGTGGCTGCGAGCTGCAGGCTGTGTGTGACAGTGAGGGGCACCTGGTGACCCGGCTGTGCTGTGGGTGGCACCAGGTGACCTCGTATCACCTGGATGTGCCATGACACTGGGTGACCCCATGTGACCCACCTGTGCTGTGGGTGACCCCATGTGACCCAGATGTGCTGTGGGTGACAGTAGGTGACCCCAGTGACCCAGCTGTGCCATGAGTGACACTGGGTGACCCGGCTGTGCTGTGGGTGGCACCAGGTGACCCGACTGTGCCATGAGTGACACTGGGTGACCCGGCTGTGCTGTGGGTGGCACCAGGTGACCTCGTATCACCTGGATGTGCCATGACACTGGGTGATCCCATGTGACCCAGCTGTGCCGTGGGTGACAGTAGGTGACCCCAGTGACCCACCTGTGCTGTGGGTGACCCCAGTGACCCCAGTGACCCAGCTGTGCCGTGGGTGACCCCATGTGACCCAGATGTGCTGTGGGTGACAGTAGGTGACCCCAGTGACCCAGCTGTGCTGTGGGTGACCCCAGTGACCCCAGTGACCCAGCTGTGCCGTGGGTGACCCTGTGTGACCCAGCTGTGCCGTGGGTGACAGTAGGTGACCCCAGTGACCCACCTGTGCTGTGGGTGACCCCATGTGACCCAGATGTGCTGTGGGTGACAGTAGGTGACCCCAGTGACCCAGCTGTGCTGTGGGTGACCCCAGTGACCCCAGTGACCCAGCTGTGCCGTGGGTGACCCCAGTGACCCAGCTGTGCCGTGGGTGACCCTGTGTGACCCAGCTGTGCTGTGGGTGACATTGGGTGACCCCAGTGACCCAGCTGTGCTGTGGCTGACCCCAGTGACCCAGCTGTGCTGTGGGTGACATTGGGTGACCCTGTGTGACCCAGCTGTGCCGTGGGTGACCCCAGTGACCCAGCTGTGCCATGGGTGACCCCAGTGACCCAGCTGTGCCGTGGGTGACATTGGGTGACCCCAGTGACCCAGCTGTGCTGTGGGTGACATTGGGTGACCCCAGTGACCCAGCTGTGCCGTGGGTGACCCCAGTGACCCAGCTGTGCCGTGGGTGACATTGGGTGACCCCAGTGACCCAGCTGTGCCGTGGGTGATCCCTGTGTGACCCAGCTGTGCCGTGGGTGACCCCAGTGACCCCAGTGACCCAGCTGTGCCGTGGGTGACCCCAGTGACCCAGCTGTGCCGTGGGTGACCCCGTCTGTCCCGCAGGGCATCCAGCGGAAGCGCCCCTCGGAGGTGCAGAGTGCTCTGCTGAGGAGACACCTCCTGGAGCTCACCCAGAGCTTCATCATCCCTCTGGTGAGTAGGGGACACCTGGGGGGACAGGGAGCAGTGCCTGTGACCGACCCCGGAGCGGGGAACCCTGGAGGGGCTGGGGGGAAGGCCCTTTAAACTCATCCCATCTCCTGCCCCAGCAGGGACACTCCCACTGTCCCAGGCTGCTCCAGCCCCAAGGTCCAGCCTGGCCTTGGCCACTGCCAGGGACCCAGGGGCACCACAAGAGGCTCCTCAACTCTAAGTTATGATTTTTACTTTTATCTTTTCTTGATTTAGGAGCATTACATGGCCAGCCTGATGCCTCTGCAGAGGGCCATCACTCCGTGGAAGGTAGGATGCACATCCCAGTCCTCCTTCCTTTGGGATTGGGAGTGGTTACAAGGTGCTGGGCACTCTCCTGGGAACCTCCCCTGTTGAAGGAAGAGGGGGGTTATTACTTCTTTAAAAATTCATTAAAAAGTTGGAAGAACTCTTGGGACAGATATTCCCAGTTTTGCCAGGAGCTGAATTACTGGGAATCTCATGTGAGGGTTGACCTTGGGGTGTTTTTATCCTCAGTGCCTTGGGCACCTTTCCCACTGGAAGTGCAGCCCTTGTTTCCCTGGTTTCATTTGGGATTGTCTGATACGGATTTCCATGGACTAACACGGATTCCCTGTGCAGAATCCCCCCCAGATCCGCCCCTTCTGCCAGGAGGATTTCATGAAGAGCCTGGAGCACGCTGGCCCCCAGCTCACCTGTGTGCTCAAGGGGGACTGGCTGGGGCTCTACAGGTGAGAATCCTGATCCCACCCCTGGCTGGGCCAGTGCCAACAGGCAGCAAACCCTGCATCAGCACTGGGACCCAGTGGGAGCCGTGGGACCTGCAGAACTCATCCATGGATTAACTCAGGATGGTCAGGGAGAGCAAATCCAGGGCAAATTCAGCCTGGGTTTGTGTGCTTTAAACAAGTAGAGATCCTGCAGGGGAGTTGGTCCCGGATTTTCCTGGATAATTGGTTCTGACTGGGATGGAGAAGATACTTGGTGCAATAGGAGTGGGAAAAATCTAGTAGTTGGGTACCCAAGGAAGGAAGATGGGAAATGCACAGAGATGGAGAATGAGAAAATCCCAGAAAGTGATCAGAAACAATAATTATAGAATCATGGAATGGGTTGGGTGGGAAGGGACCCCCAGAGCCCCTGCAGTGCCACCCTGCCATGGCAGGGACACCTCCCACTGTCCCAGGTGTTCCCAGCCCCAGTGCCCAGCCTGGCCTTGGGCACTGCCAGGGATGCAGGGGCAGCCCCAGCTGCTCTGGCAATCTGTGCCCATGTCCTGGTGTGTCCCCAAGCCAGCCCAGGGTCCCCTTGACTCCTTCCCAGGGTCACAGGGTGGGCTTGTTGGATGGGATTGTCCCTGTGGGTCCCTGCCAGCTCCAGCACCCCACAGTTCCACAATTCCTGACCTCTCCACAGGCGATTCTTCAAGTCCCCCAACTTTGACGGCTGGTTCCGGCAGCGGCACCGCGAGATGACCCAGAAGCTCGAGGCCCTGCACCTGGAGGCCATCTGTGAGGCGGTGGGTGACAGGGACAGGGACAGGGACAGGGCTGGGACAGGGACAGGGACAGGGCTGTGTCTGTGAGGCGGTGGGTGACAGGGACAGGGCTGGGACAGGAACAGGGACAGGGCTGGGACAGGAACAGGGCTGTGTCTGTGAGATGGTGGGTGACAGGGACAGGGCTGGGACAGGAACAGGGACAGGGCTGTGTCTGTGGGGCGGTGGGTGACAGGGACAGGGACAGGGACAGGGCTGGGACAGGGACAGGGCTGTGTCTGTGAGGCGGTGGGTGACAGGGACAGGGCTGGGACAGGGACAGGGCTCTGTCTGTGAGGCGGTGGGTGACAGGGACAGGGACAGGGCTGGGACAGGGACAGGGCTGTGTCTGTGGGGCGGTGGGTGACAGGGACAGGGACAGGGACAGGGCTGGGACAGGGACAGGGCTGGGACAGGGACAGGGCTCTGTCTGTGAGGCAGTGGGTGACAGGGACAGGGACAGGGCTGGGACACGGACAGGACTCTGTGAGGCGGTGGGTGACAGGGACAGGGACACGGCTGGGACAGGGACAGGGACAGTGCTGTGTCTGTGAGATGGTGGGGGACAGGGACAGGGACAGGGCTGGGACACGGACAGGGCTGGGACAGGGACAGGGCTGTGTCTGTGGGGCGGTGGGTGGCAGGAACAGGGACAGGGCTGGGTTTACTCAGAGAGGAGAAGGATCCAGGGAGAGCTCAGAGCCCCTGGCAGGGCCTGGAGGAGCTCCAGGAGAGCTGCAGAGGGACTGGGGACAAGGATGGAGGGACAGGACACAGGGAATGGCTCCCACTGCCAGAGGGCAGGGAGGGATGGGATCTTGGGAATGAGGAATTCCTGGCTGGGCTGGAACTGCCAGAGCAGCTGGGGCTGCCCCTGCATCCCTGGAGTGTCCCAGGCCAGGCTGGACACTGGGGCTGGAGCAGGCTGGGACAGTGGGAGGTGTCCCTGCCATGGCAGGGGTGGCACTGCAGGGGCTCTGTCACTGTTTCAGGAATGAGGATGAGAAACCCCCTGCTCACCTTCAGGCTTTCCTTAGGGGAATCCCTTGGGAAGTGTCCCTGAGGGAAGCCACTCTCTCCTTAGGACATCGTTGCCTGGATGAAGGACAAGTCCGAGGTGGAGATCGTGGACCTGGTGCTGAAGCTGCGGGAGAAGCTGGTGAGTCCCTCCCTCCCTCCCTCCCTCCCTCCCCCTGCACTCCTTCCTCTCTCTGCGTGGAGAGAAATCCAGGACACAAAACTCACCTGTTCCGTTGAAAACCTTGCTCTCCCTCCCTGGAGGGCTGGGAAGCTCAGGGAAGTTCGGTGTTTGTGTGAAATACTCAGAATTAGGAGGATCCAGGGAAGTTCTTCCCCTCCCGAGGCTCAGGTGGCGTTCCCTGCCTGTTTTTATCCTGAGCTGCAGCAGGCAGAGCCCGGGCAAAGGGGAAAGGCCCCTGGAATGTGTTAATCCCCATTTTCCCCAGGTGAGGGCTCGCTGCCAGCACCTGCCCGTGAAGGAGGAGACGCTGCAGAGGGTGGGTCTCTACATCGACACCATCATCGGCTCGCTGCCCGAGGACCTCCAGACTGTGCTGCACCACCCCTGAGCCGGGGAGCTCCTGGAGAACCTTCCCAGCCTGTCCCAGCCCGCTCCCGGCCGCTGGGGCAGCTCCTGCCCGGAGCGGGCCGGGATCGCACTCGGAGCGCGGGGCGGGGCCGGGCGCCGCTCCCGGCGCTGGGCTGGAGCCGTCCCTGCGGAGTTGGCCCCTGGGTGACACCGGCAGGGCAGGGGGGACCCCGGGGCTGCGGGCCCGCCCGGACACTTCATCCTTACCCGTGCTTGGATCCTCGGCACTCCCGCAGCCCCGTCCCGCCCGGGAGAAGCAGGAGCAGCCCGGCAGGGGGCTGTGCTCAGCGCAGCTCCTGAGCACCGGGAGAAGGTGACAATACCGTCCCTGCCCTGGACAGCCGCGGGGAGCAGGAGGAGGAATTGCTGGACATGGACAATTGCTGCTCTGTTTCTCCAGGGCAGAGCCAGAGGAGGGGCTGGAGCATCCGCAGGGACCAGAGCTCCCCGGAGTGCCTGGGAATGGCTGCTGGGAGGAGCTGGCCCCAAATCCTATTTATTCTGCTTGAAAACCCAGCCTGAGCTCCAGGGACACAGCAGGGCTGGGGCTCTGCCCGAGGCACTGGGAGAGCTCCTGCCAGCCCCTTCCCAATAAAACCTGGAGAAGCTGATTTCTGCAGCCTGTGCCGAGCTGGAATTGGGCCCTGCTGCTCTGCCCCTGCCTCCAGAGCAGCTCCTGTGCCTGGATCCCCTTCCTGCCTTGGGAATGGACTTGCTGGGACCGGGGCACTGGTACTCCAAAACTGCATTGCACCACCAGGGCGGCCATCCAGGGGTGGAATCTGAGCCTAAAGGAAGGGTTTGGGAGGGATGTGGCAGCCTGGAGGGTCAAACCCAGCACTGCACGTGGTGGGATTGTTGGATTGCTCCTGCCCTGAGCTGGGGCAGCTCCCAGTGGAAGCTGTGCTGTTTCCATCCATCCCTGCCCATTCTCTGGACTGGGGAAGGGCTGGGGGGGCTCAGAGGGGGCTGAACTCTTCCTGAATTTCCCCTCTGGAGCCAGGCAGGAGCTGCAGGAGGCTGCTGGGTGTCTCAGTGCCCCTGACCCTGCTGGAGTAAGGAGTTCTGAGCAATATCCTTACATATCCCAGGTGTGTCTGTGCAGGCCCCAAACCCTCCTGAAAAGTAGGAAATCGTGGTTTAAAAAAAACCCTGGAGCCAAACTGGGTCCTGGTTTGGAGGCTGGGGAGGTTTATTGGGTTGGGAATGGTTGTCCCTGCTCTTGGTCACTCGTGGCCACCCTGGTTTTCCAGAGGGTTCACAGCACCTGTGGGTGGCTGTGTGTCCCCGTGCCCTTCCCAAGACATGGAATCACGGAATCACAGAGGCATTTGGGTTGGAAAAACCTTGGAACCCATCGAGTCCAACCATTCCCAGCATTGCCAAGGCCACCACTGACTGTGTCCCCAAGTGCCACATCCACAGGCTTTGGAATCCCTCCTGGAGTGGGGACTCCACCATCTCTAGTAGCTGTTCCTCAACAGCCCGAACTTCCTCCTTCAGGAGTTCTCCCTCAGGGATATACTCTTAGCCTTGCATTCCTCCCAAGGAGGCCAGACCCCATCTCCTGCAAGCCCAATGTCCCAGAGTCTGAATGGTTTGGGTGGGAAGAGACCTCGGAGCCCCTCCAGTGCCACCCCAGCCTCAGTGGTTCCAGGATTCTGTGCTCCATCCCTGTGGGTCTGTGGAAGGTGGGAGGTCTCCAGCAGGGAGGGGCCGCAGGTGCCTCCAGTGCTGTGGGACCTGCCCAGCCCCACCTGTGCCCTCCCCAAACCGCTCCAGGCACGAGGGGCTGCATCCAGGGGACCCTGCCAGGACACCGGGAGCCGTGGGAGGTGGCACTGGAGGGGCTCCGAGGTCCCTTCCCACCCAGCCATTCCAGGATTCCCTGAGCTGCTGGGAATGTGCAAATCCTGCCGGGGCTTTGGGCTGCACCCAGGGAATGGGATGAGGTGGGAGCCCAGGGAACAGCCCCCAAGGAATGGGATGAGGTGGGAGCAGCCCCCAGGGAATGGGATGAGGTGGGAGCAGCCCCCAGGGAATGGGATGAGGTGGGAGCCCAGGGAGCAGCCCCCAGGGAACGGGATGAGGTGGGAGCAGCCCCCAGGGAATGGGATGAGGTGGGAGCAGCCCCCAGGGAATGGGATGAGGTGGGAGCAGCCCCCAGGGAATGGGATGAGGTGGGAGCAGCCCCCAGGGAATGGGATGAGGTGGGAGCTCAGGAAGCAGCCCCCAGGGAGTGGGATGAGGTGGGAGTCCAGGGAGCAGCCCCCAGGGAACGGGATGAGGTGGGAGCTCAGGAAGCAGCCCCCAGGGAATGGGATGAGGTGGGAGCAGCCCCCAGGGAACGGGATGAGGTGGGAGCTCAGGAAGCAGCCCCCAGGGAGTCGTCGTAGAAAGCCTTGACCCCTTCGGGGCTCTGCAGGGAGAGGCTCCGGGCCAGCACCTCCCGTCGGAAGTTCTCCCTCATCCAGCCGTAGACCAGACTGTGCAGGAAGCCCTGCAGGGACACACTCAGGGCCTGGGACACAGGGACAGAGGGTCAGGGTCCCGGTCCCTGCAGGCACAGCCCAGGCAGGGTGGCACAGGACACGGTGGGACTTTCCTCTTGGTGTGGCCAATTAAAGCACATCAGCCCCCGGGAAAAGCCAAAGGGGGAAATCCCAACCCGAAATCCAGGGGGAAGAGTCACGTTGGGCCCGGGGCCGTGTCCTCACCCTGCCCGGGGTGTGCCCAAGGGCTGTCACAGCTCCCACATGGGATGGGGACAAATGTCTAGCCTGGGAGCCCTGGAAAAGGGGCTTTACTCACTGCGGACACGTAGAGCACAAAGAGCGAGGCAGGGCTGATGCTGGTGAAGGAGAGGACGGTGAGGAGGAAGGCTGTGGGTGGGACACAGAAGGACATTCCTTGGTGGGACACCCCCCCTGTGACCCTGCAGGGCCGGGGGAGCTGGGGACAGCCTCAGTGTGACCCTGCAGGGCTGGGGGCTGCGGGACACCTCCCGGCCTTGCCTGGCGTCCAGCAGAGCAGGAAAACCAGCTGGAAATACAGCGAGGCTTTGCGGACGCTGCGGCCGCTCCTGCCCCCGAAGCCGCCGTCCCGGTCCAGGCCGAGCAGCGGCAGCGCCGCGTTCCCCCGGCAGCGGAGCCGCACCCGCCGGTACAGGAGCTGGGGGGCGTGCGGGGGTCAGCGCGGCGCTGGGGACCCCCCGTTCCTCCCCCAGAGCCGGGACCTCACCGAGCAGCAGCCGAGCACCAGCAGCAGGTACAGCAGGAAGATGATTTTCTCCTCCAGCCCCGCGTTTTTGCCCCCGCCGGACTGGGAGGCAACGGGAATGAGCGGGGCCGGGCCAGCGACCCCCGCGGCCCCACAGGGACGGTGGGTGGGTGGCAGCGAGGGAGGGGCGGCGCCCACCTGGGAGCAGATGTCCTGGCTCGGATGGATCAGGAGGAGACAGCTGCAGGGACAGAGCGGAGCTGGAGGTCCCAAAGCCTCACTCGGCGTCCCGGGGGCGGCAGCGCTGCCCCGGGCAGGGCGGGGGCGGAGGGGCCGTACCTGGAGCAGTAAAGGCTGAAGGTGTCGTTGGAGCCGGCCCAGGGCACCGCGGGCGCGATGTCGGCGGCGGAGGTGCCGCGGGCGAGCAGCTGCGCCAGGAGCGTCAGCGCGGGCACCAGCCTGGGGAAGGTACGGGTGTGAGCCCCGGGCCAGCCCGGCACGGCCGGGGCACTCGGGCGGGGCCGGCGGCGGACACCTACCAGGCCAGCACGTAGGGAATTCCCCGCCAGGCGCTCTCCAGGCAGCGGCTCCGCTCCTGCGGGAGAACCGCCGTGAGCCGGGGCTGGAGGGGCGGCCGCAGCCGAGGGTCCGCCCCGCTCCGCCAGGACCGGGGGAACCCCGAATTCCCGGGGAAAGGGGCTGCCCTGGACCGCCCCACTGCTCCCTTGCCCTGACAGCGCCGTGTGTGGCCAGGGCGGTTCCCGGCTGTGCCCGGGCGAGGCACGGACCTGCAGCGCTGCCGGGGGCCGGGCTCGCCCCCCGAGGACGGTGCGGTGCGACTCGTACGCGTAAACAACGACCATGAGGAACGAGACGGCGTAGGAGGTCTGGGAGAGAGAGGAGAGGGAAAGGAACTGGGGATCCTGCTGTGTCCAGCACCGCCAGGGCACCTTCCAGCCTCCCTCTGCCCCACGACACCCCCACTGCCCCTGTCCGTTCTCTCCTCGTGCTCCACACCCCGGTCCCCGGCACACCTGTCCCGGTGCCCACCCCGAGGAGGGGACGCCAGGACAGTGTCCCCAGGACACTCCAGCCTCAGCTGTCCCCAGCAGCGTTCCCTTACCGTGGTCAGCATCCGCCCGTAGGGACAGGCGGCGTAGGCGGGCGCGGAGAGCGGGGCTGGCAGCAGCGGGATGGTTCCCGTGCCCAGCAGCGCGGTGGCACCCAGGAAATCTGCCAGGGCCAGGAGGAACAGGGGGCGCAGCTGGGGACAGGGCACCGCGTTAGCTCTGCTGGCAGCAGCCCCTGGCAGCTCCCGCGGCCCTTCCCAGGCTGGGCCCGGCAGCTCCCGGGGGCCGGGGCGAGTGCCGGGTGTTGGGCATCCTGCATCTCCTGCCCGCCGCCCGGAGCCTTAAACCCGGTGTTAGCTCGGCTTTGACTCGGGCTTAGCTGGGGCCAGACACAGCCCTGTGTGCCTGGGAGCCGGTGACACTCACCTGGATGCAGCAGCAGTGACACTGCCACAAACTGGCGGCACTCACCTGGATGTGGCAGCAGTGACACTGCCACAAGCTGGCGGCACTCACCTGGATGTGGCAGCAGTGACACTGCCACAAGCTGGCGGCACTCACCTGGATGTGGCAGCAGTGACACTGCCACAAGCTGGCGGCACTCACCTGGATGTGGCAGCAGTGACACTGCCACAAGCTGGCGGCACTCACCTGGATGTGGCAGCAGTGACACTGCCACAAGCTGGCGGCACTCACCTGGATGTGGCAGCAGCGCCCCTGCCAGGAGGTGACAGCGAGGACGGATCCGCTGCCCAGGAGGCTGCAGGGGACGGGGCGGGTGATGAATGTCACGGCCGAGCCGCTGCCACCCCCAGGTGCCAGGCCAGGGCGAGGGACAGGGACAGAACCCACCTGAGCAGCGCGGCCGGGAGGGTGACGCCCGTCAGCACCAGGACCTGCGGGAGGCACGGAGGGAGCGCGGGCTCGGCCGGCCGGGAGCGGGGACACCCCGAGCCCCCACGGGGGGTGGGACGTGGGACCCTGGGCACGGCCGGACTCTGTCCCTCGGCCATCCCTGGCCGAAGCCGTGCCCAGGAACCGCAGCAAAGGCGTTTCGGGGGCAATGGAGGAGCCAGGGCCGGTTCCTCAGCAGCCCCTCAGCGGTGGCTGCACGTGGCAGGGTTTCCCTGCTTCTTCCTCCCGAGTTTTCCCGCTGGGATCTCATCCCAAGTTTGCCTCACCCGGGGCTGGGGAGCGCCGAGAAGCCGCGTCCCGCCCGCGGCCGCGCTGGGAGCGGCTCCCGACGGCGCCTCTGGAGCCGCCGCCAGGAACCGGAGCGGCCGCCGGAGCCGGGCGGACCCCGGGCCCGGGAGACCGCCGGGCAGAGCGGGGCAGGAGCCAGGGAAGAGCCGCTCCGGCCCCAGCGAAGGCCCTGCCCGGCTGCCACCCTGCCTTGCCGGAGGCCCCCAAAGCGCTGGCCCAAGTCCCGCGCCGGGGGAGCTCCCTCGGGCACGGTTTGTTGGAATGGGAACGCAGCGCTCAGCTGAGCCCCTCCCGGCCCTCCGGAGCGCCCCGCACGCCTTTACCTGGATATCCGAGAGAGCCGGGGGCTGTTCTTGTGCTTTGGCCATGGCCGGAGCCCGGAGCCTTCCCGGCTCTTCCCGGCCGCAGCCCGGGATGGATGGAATGGAAGCTGGAAGCGGCTCCCGCTGTGCCCGGGCTCGCTCCACGCCCAGCTGTGGGACACGGCCGCGGCGCAGCCGGAGGAACCGGCCCGGCCGGGGCGGCAGGAGCTTCCCAGAGGAGCAGCAGGAGCTTCCCAGAGGAGCAGCGACGCCGTGCCAGCCCCAGGAGCGGGGAGGGAACAGCCCCAGGCGCGGGAGAGCCCAAATGAGCGCTCGGATGCCCCCGGACACACCGGGAATGAGGAAACAGCGCCGGGAGAGCAGCCGGGAGCTCCTTGTGCTGCTGTAGAGAGCCCAGAGGAGGCCCCGGAGCTGCTCCAGGGCTGGAGCCCCTCAGTTCCAAGGGATCCAGGCTGGGAGAGCTGGGGGTGCTCACCTGGAGAGGAAAAGGATCCAGGGAGAGCTCAGGGCCCCTGCCAGGGCCTGGAGGGGCTCCAGGAGAGCTGCAGAGGGACTGGGGACAAGGATGGAGGGACAGGAGCCAGGGAATGGCTCCCAGTGCCAGAGGGCAGGCATGGATGGGATCTGGGCAATGAGGAATTCCTGGCTGGGCTGGAACTGCCAGAGCAGCTGGGGCTGCCCCTGCATCCCTGGAGTGTCTCAGGCCAGGCTGGACACTGGGGCTGGAGCAGGCTGGGACAGTGGGAGGTGTCCCTGCCATGGCAGGGGTGGCACTGGAGGGGCTCTGGGGTCCCTTCCCACCCAAACCATTCCAGGATTCTCAGTGCCAGACTCCTCTGCATCCTCAGCTGCCACACCCCGACTGCAGGTGCAGGAATGAACCGTTCCCATTCTCACACTCCCAGGAACCTCAGGAAATCACGGGATTTAACGATTTTGTGATAATTTTAACCCAAGGATGTTCCAACATCGACCAAAAATCCCCAAGCAATGCCCATCCTGCCCCCAGGAGCCACCAGAATCCCCTCAAACAAGAATTTTACCTTTATTTCAGGGATATTGGCTGAAGGGAGAGAGAGAAGAGGGAGGGAGGGAGGGTCTGAGGGAAGGAGGGAGCAGGAGGGAGAGGGGCTGGAGGGGAGCAGAGGAAGGAATGGCACTGGGAGCTGCAGGAGGGTGACAGTGACATGGAGCTGGGCACTCCTGGAGATGCTCCCCTGCAGCAGCTTCCTCATCTTCCTCTGCCAGGGACAGGCACAGGGCACCGGGATGGGTCCGGGTCCTCCCAGCTGGATCCCACCTCATCCCTGCTCTCCCAGTCAGATCCCACCTCATCCCTGCTCTCCCAGTCAGATCCCACCTCATCCCTGCTCTCCCAGCTGGATGCCACACTGATTCCCTGCTCTCCCAGTCAGATCCCACATTGATTCCGTGCTCTCCCAGCTGGATCCCACACTGATTCCGTGCTCTCCCAGCCAGATCCCACACTGATTCCCTGCTCTCCCAGCTGGATCCCACACTGATTCCGTGCTCTCCCAGTCAGATCCCACACTGATTCCGTGCTCTCCCAGCCAGATCCCACACTGATTCCCTGCTCTCCGAGCTGGATCCCACACTGATTCCGTGCTCTCCCAGTCAGATCCCACACTGATTCCCTGCTCTCCCAGCTGGATCCCACACTGATTCCCTGCTCTCCCAGTCAGATCCCACCTCATCCCTGCTCTCCCAGTCAGATCCCACACTGATTCCCTGCTCTCCCAGTCAGATCCCACACTGATTCCCTGCTCTCCCAGCTGGATCCCACACTGATTCCCTGCTCTCCCAGCTGGATCCCACACTGATTCCCTGCTCTCCCAGCCAGATCCCACATTGATTCCCTGCTCCAAGTGTGGTTCCAGTGGATCCCACCCCGTTCCTCTGCCCAGCTGGGTCCCCACCACCCCTGGGGCCCATTCCAGGTCACTCCATCCTGCGGGAGCAGAGGGAGAACAGGGATCCATCCCCTCAGCCTGAGCAGTGAAGCCGCAGCAGGAGGAGGCTCCACGTCCCTCTGGAGCTGTGGGAATGGCTCCAGGGAAAGAGTGGGAGCCATCCCTGCCATTCCAGAGGCAGCCCTTGATTTAACACTTCCAAACTGGGAGGAGGGACTGGGCTCTCCCCTGGCTGAGCCAGCCCTTTCATCCTTAAGGAGTGTTTCAAACATTCCTGGGACAAACTCTCCACCAGGGCAGCACCTGGATCCCGCTGTTCCCACTGGGAACATCCCTGGATGGAGCCCCAGGAAGGGCTCAGCTGTGGCCCCCTCCCAGCAGGGACAGGCTCTGCCCGGGGCACGTTTTCCCTGAGGATTTTTTTGAGGAGAAATTGGCACCAAGGGCTGCACTGGCCAGAGTGGAGTCCAGGGAGTTTGGCTGCTGACAGGACAGGACAGCCAAGGAGGAAAGGAGGGAAGTTCCATGTCCCTGTCCTTGTCCCTGGCAGTGCCAGGAGTGGCTGATCCTTCCCAAGGCCCTCTGGGCAGTGCAGCACCAGGAGCTGCTCCCAAACCTGCTCCTGACTGGGCTCCAGGACCCCCGGGGGTGTTAATCCAGACCTATCCCTGTCCCTGGGCCTAGCTTGAGCAGCCAGGATTTGATTCCAAACATGGGGCAGGAAAACAACACCCTCAGGATGGGAATCATCCACAGGGAGATCCATTCTCCTTCCTAGAATCCCTGATAACCCAGAGAGGATCCCTGGGAAGGAAGGAGAGCCTGAGCCCCTGGATGAGCCTGGAGCTGCATCCAGTGGTTAAATTAGGCTCTGGAAAAGAGCCTTAGGGGAAACGCCCAAGATTTCCTGCACTGAGCCCCATCTTCCTGAGCTTGCCATGGCCTGGTGCTATTTTAGCTCCACCTAAAGTGCTTCCCACCTTCCCTTTCATCTCCTGAGTCACCAGCCTGACTGGAGCTTGAAGATCCAAGTGAATTCCACTCGATGCCACGTCTGACAGGTACGGATTGCTTTTAAATCACCTGTAAAAAACCTCAGCATCTTCAATCCCATGGTTTTCAAATCAAGTCTCAACTCGAAGCAAATTCCCACCACGGAGGCTTTGGGGCTGGAAAAGTTGGCACAACCTCACTGCAAAATAGTGCTAAAAACACCAACTGGAGCCCGAATCCTGGAGGGATGCGGGCGTGGCTGGGACGAGGTTTCGGTCAGTCCTCGGGAAGGAGCTCTTATGGAAAAGGAAACAAAATCCAGCCCTCATCTCTTCCCGTGGAGCCACCAGGAGCCGTGGGCCGAGCTCTTGGCGATGCTCAGCTTCTCCTCGGGGCTGAAGTGCAGGATGGCCAGGATGGCCGTGAGCGTCTGCTGCCGGCCCCGCGCGTCCGGCAGCGTCAGGAACCGGTACACCACGTTCTTCAGGTACTCCAGGTTGGCTCCTTCCCTGCTCTTATCCCGGCAGTTCTTCTGGATCTCGCCCCGCAGCGCCGCCACCTCCTCGCGGTGCTTGTCCTCCTCGGCCAGGGCCCTGCCCTGCAGCTGGTGCAGCTGCACCTCCAGCCGGTGCTTGTGCTTGCGCAGCGCCGCGATCTCCACCTCCTTGCGCGCCAGCTGCTCCGCGTACAAGAAGAAGGTGGGCTCGGAGCCGGAGCACAGCTGCAGCTCCTGCGGCAGGATCTCCGAGGAATCCTGGCTGGGAGCGTCCCCCGGGCCGGGGCCGCCGTCCCGGCAGCTCTTGGGGCCGTGGGGCAGCGTGAGGGCGCGGAGCTGCTCCAGCTCCCGGTCCTTCTCGGCCAGCACGGCCAGCGCCCGGTCCCGCTGCTTGTGCATCTCCTCCTCCAGGTGCAGCGCCCGCTCCCGGAACTCCAGCTGGCACCGCTCCAGCTCCTGCCGGTGCAGCTGCTGCAGCTGGGACAGCTCCTGCTTCCTGGCCTCCAGCTCCTGCCGGTGCCGCTTCTCCGTGTCGTCCGCGGCCAGCTGCAGCAGCACGTGCTTGTCCTGGAGCTCCGCCAGCTGCTCCCGCGCCTCCTCCAGCTCCTTGGCCAGGCCCACGTCCTTGGTGGCCTTGCTCTTGAGCACCTGCTGCGCCCTCACCTTGTAGCGCTCAAACTCCTCCTTGAGCTGCCTCAGCTCCTGCTGGCAGTGCCCGCCCGGGGCCTTGTCCCCGTTCCCGTCCCCGCTGCCCGTGGACAGCTCCGGCTCCCGCGGCTCCTCCGCCTCCGGGCCCTTCCCGGCCGCCGCCTGCAGGAGCTTCCGCAGCTTCTCCATCTTCTCCTTGAGCACGCTCACGTCCAGGGTGGCCTCCTCCACAGCCACCTCGCCCAGGGAGCGGCTGGAGGCGGCCATGGCCAAGGTCTTGTTCTCCAGGTCCAGCTGCACGATGCGGTCCTTGAGCCTCTGGATGGTGCCCTGGTCCCTCTGCTTGGCCTTCTCGTAGGTGCCCAGCAGCTCGGACACCTGGGACACCTGGGCCTCCAGCTCGGCCACGCGCTGCTCCTCCTGCTGCGAGCGCTGCCGGAGCTGCTCCTCGGCCTGGGCTGTCTGTGCAGGGACACAGCGGGGTTAGGGCAGCACGGGGACACACCTGGGGTCACACGGGGACCCTGCTCTGCTCCAAACCAACAAGGGGCCCTCCCCACCCCGGGAATTCTGCCGGAGATACCTCCCTGTCCTGGCTTTTCAGGGATTCGTGTGTTTGGAATCCTGGAATGGCTTAGGTGGGAAGGGACCTCAGAGCCCTTCCAGGGCTGCCATGGGCAGGGACACCTCCCACTGTCCCAGGCTGCTCCCAGCCCCAATGTCCAGCCTGGCCTTGGGCACTGCCAGGGATCCAGAGGCAGCCACAGCTGCTCTGGACAGCCAGTGCCATTCATTTCAAACCTCCTGGAATCAGAGGGACTGGGAAGTGGAATTTGTCTGACTCCAGCCCCACTCCCTGGATACATCCCACAGAGAGCTGCTCCCGACTTTGTCATCCCGTCAATCCAAGCCAGGATTCTTTGGACTCTCAGAGACTGGGAGAGGGAATTTGGCTTCTGTAGCCCCAAACCCTGCCCCAGTCCCTGGACCCCACCCTCCTTCCCAGCCAGCAATCACCTTCTTCATCTCCTGCACCAGCTGCAGCTGGAAGTGGTTCTTGAGGCCGGCCATCTCCTCCTGCAGCTCCTGGATCCGCGGGTCGGCCTTGCCGCTCTCGTCGCGCGCGCCCTGCAGCTCCCTGCGCAGCTCCTCCAGCTCCAGGCTCAGCTGCCGCGCGTGCTGCTCGTGGCCCTGGGCTCGCTCTGCGGCGTTGGCACCGCCGGCCAGCGCCTCCCGGGCCTGCTGCAGCTCCTGCTCGGCGGCGTGGCGCGCGGCGCGCTCGGCGCGCAGCAGCTCCTGCAGCTCGCGCAGCATCAGCCCGTGGTCGCCCTGCTCGCGCTCCCGCTCGCGCTGCTGCGCGGCCAGGCAGGCCCGGGTCTGGGCCAGCTGCTCCTGCAGCCGCTGCAGCTCGGCGTCCTGCCGCCCCGCCTCGGCCGCCGCCTCCTCCAGCTCCTGCTTCATCTGCCGCCGCTCCGCCTGGTACGAGGCCTCCATGCGCGACTTCTCCTGCGTCACCGTGGCCAGCGCGCCCGTCAGCGTGGCCAGCTGCGCCTTCAGCTGCTGCAGCCGCCGCTCGGGCTCGGCGGCGCAGAGCTCCCCGCCCTCGGCGCCGCTCGGCTCCTCGGCTCTCGGGGAAGGGGCGGCCACGGGTTTGTCCTCCTCGTCCCCCCTGGGCTGGCCGGCCGCAGTGTCCGCGCTGGTGGCCGTCCCCGCGCTGTCCTCGCTGTGCTCCGAGCTCCGGTCGTCCGGGGAGCCCCCGGCTGCGGGTGGGGGCACCGCCAGCTCCCCATCGTGGGACAAGGAGAGCACCTTCAGGCTGGCTTCCAGCGCCTCCTTCTCCTTCAGCAGGCTCTTGTAGGCGTGGACGACGTCCTTGAGGCGCGCCTGGAAGCGCAGGAGCTGCTGCTTCTGCGTCTCGATGGTCTCCAGCAGCTCCTTCCTGCTGGGGCCGCCCCCGAAGTTCATCCCGAACTTCTCCATGGCGGGGGAACCTGGGGGCGAGCAGGGCAAGCAGAAAGGGCACCTTTGGGATGGGCAGGAGCACTGCCCTGGGCACACCAGGACACCAAACGGGCAGCAAACATGAAAAACACCACCCTGACCATGGCCTGCCCAGGAGCACCACCCTGAGCCCCCCAGGACCCCCACACTGACCCCGCCAGGACAGGACCCTGACCCCCAGGACACCACTCTGAACCCCCCTCCAGGCCCCCCTTCCCAACCCCTCCCGGGACCCCCATACTGACCCCCCGGACACCACTCTGAACTCCCCAGAGAGCCCCCGGACCCCCCGGGCCCTCCGCTGTTGCCTCCTCAGGACCACCCTGACCCCTCAGGACCCTTCAGACTCCATCCCGACCCCCAGGGCCACCGTGACCCGCCCGGACACCACCCGGGCCCCTCCACCGTCACCCCCTCAGGACCACCCCGACTCCCCCCCGATCCCTCCGGACGCCCCGCAATCCCCGGCCCCGCCACCCTCAGCCCCCGGACCCCCGGTCCCCCCTCACCTCCGGCCGGTTCCGCCGCGCCGCCACTTCCGCCGGAAGCCGCCGGGGAGGCGGGGAAAGGGAGCGGTTACAGGCGGGGCGGAGCCACGCCCCATATAAAGCCATATGTGGGCGTGGCCACAAACGGGGCGTGGCCCTGCGCGCGACGCAGATCGCTGCATGGGCGTGGCCAGTTGCGTTGGGGGCGTGGTCTGATGGCGAGGGGCGCGGCCTGAGCGCCAGTGTGTCCCCAAGGCGTGGTCATTCAGGTGGGCGTGGCCTTCGGCCCGGCACCGCGTGGCCGTGACAACAGGGTGGTCCCCTGTCCCTCCGTGTGTCCCCACAGTGTCCCGTGTCCCCCCGTGTTCCCCACGTCCCCCGTGTCCCCTCCGTGTCCCTCCGTGTCCCCTCCGTGTACCCCGTGTTCCCCTCATGTCTCCCCGTGTCCCTCATGTCCCCCCATGTCCCTCGTGTCTCCCCGTGTGCCCCTGTGTCCACCCGTGTCACCCCATGTCCCCTCGTGTCCCCCCGTGTACCCCGTGTCCCCCTGTGTCCACCCGTGTCACCCCATGTCCCCTCGTGTCCCCTTGTGTTCTTCCCGTGTCCCGTCCCGCACCTCATGTGTCCTCGTGTCCCCCCATGTCCTCCCCATGTTCCCCCTCGTCCCCCGTGTCCCCTCCGTGTCCCTCCGTGTCCTCCGTGTCCACACCATGTCCCTCCGTGTCCCCTCCGTGTCCCCCGTGTTCCCCCCATGTCCCCCCGTGTCCCCCCATGTCTCCCCGTTTCTCCCCCCATCCCCTCGTGACCCCCCAGCCCCGTGTCCCCCGTGTCCCCTCCGTGTCGCCCGGAGGGGGTCTCAGTGCCAGCCTGCACGGGGGTTGTGGCGGCTGGGGCAGAGCCCCCGGGCAGGGAGGTGACACCGAGCAGTGTCACCGCCGCGGACAGCAGAGCGGGACGAGCAGTGTCGCGCCCCCTCCCGTGCTGTCCCCACGGCGGTCGCTGTCCCCTGCAGCCCCTGCAGCCCCTCTGCAAGGGAGTGTCCCCTCTGGGGAGAGCCTGGAGGAGCATCCCGGTGCTCCGGATAACGATGGGGAGGAACCCTCCGGATAACGATGGGGAGGAACCCTCCGGATAACGATGGCGAGGAACCCTCCGGATAACGATGGGGAGGAGCTGGAGCTGCCTCGGGTCTGTCCGAGCCCCCCCTGGCAGTGCCACCTCAGCCGGGGCCCGTCCCCGCTGTCCCCTGCGGGACGGCCCCGGGGCCGCTCGTGGCGTGGCCGGAATCCCCCGGAGCAGCCGGGAGGAATAAAACTGGAACCGTGCTGGTTCCGCGTCCGTGGGTCCGGCCCCGCCCTGTCCTTGGCCAGGGGCTGTGGCCAGCAAAGCTCCGGCCTCCACAGAGACCCCGGGACAAAACTTTGTCACCCGTTTGCACATTCTGAGCCGACAAAGAAACGGATGTTCATTGGCTCTAAATTACATAAAAATCTCTTTCATTAATTTGCGTCTGTCTTCTACTGGTTATTGGATGCTTCCTTGGGCAGGGACACCTCCCAGTGTCCCAGGCTGCTCCAGCCCCAGTGTCCAGCCTGGCCTGGGACACTCCAGGGATGCAGGGGCAGCCCCAGCTGCTCTGGCAGTTCCAGCCCAGCCAGGAATTCCTCATTGCCCAGATCCCATCCATGCCTGCCCCCTGGCAGTGGGAGCCATTCCCTGTGTCCTGTCCCTGCAGGCCTTGTCCCCAGTCCCTCTGCAGCTCTCCTGCAGCCCCTCCAGGCCCTGGAATGTGCTGGAAGCTCTCCCTGGATCCTTCTCCTCTCCAGGTGAGCACCCCCAGCTCTCCCAGCCTGGCTCCCTGGGCACTGAGGGGCTCCAGCCCTGGAGCAGCTCCGGGGCCTCCTCTGGGCTCTCTCCAGCAGCTCCAGGTGCTGCTGCTGTGTCCCCAGGGCTGGGGCAGCTCTGCAGGTGGGGTCTCACCTGAGGGGGCACGGGGGCAGGATCCCCCCTGCCCTGCTGCCCACTGGGCTCAGCCCAGGGCTGGGGGGTTCTGGGCTGGGTCAGGTCCAGCTCTCAGCCCCAGCACCCCAAAATCCTTCTCCCAGGGCTGCTCCAGCTGCTCATGCCCAGCCCGGTGCCGGCAGGGTCTGACCACTGACACCCTGTGTTGGCGCTCTGGGGCGCTGCCCCCAGAACATTCCACGTGTCTGTGACCCCGAGCTGCCCCTCCCTGCCGTGCCCCGCACATGGAACCGGCCCCTCTGTGACATCACCCCGCCCTGGTGGCACCGTGGGCAGCGCCAGGGCCGTGGGTGTCACCAGAGGTGACAGCTCTGCGCTGGCTCTGCCACCTGCGCTGGCACCGATGGCTTTGTTGTGGCTGCTCGTCCTGCTGGCCCTGGCTGGGCCCGTGGGGGGCACCTGGGACACCTGCAGGTCAGTGACCCGGGGGCTTGGGGACACTCGGGGGTTCCCTGGCCCAGAGGAGCCCCTCGGGGTCCCTGTCCCTGCTGTCCCCGAGCAGGGCAGTGATGGCTGTGTGCTTCCAGAGGCACCTGCGGGCTCCGGCCCTTGGATTCTGACCGCAGCACTGCTGATGACACGTCCCATGTGGGTGGCACCAGTGTCCAGCCAGGGGCCTGGCCCGGCATCGTCAGCATCCAGGCCACCTGGGAGAACGGCACGTGGCACATGTGCACGGGTGTCCTCCTCAGCTCCCAGTGGGTCCTCACGGTCGCACACTGCTTCGCCAGGGCCGGGTAAGAGACAGCAGGGACAGAGATGTCCCCAGAGCACGGGGCAGGCGCCCAGCTCGCAGCACCAGGGCCACTTCCCTGTCCACCCGGGGAAGCAGAAGGCCGGGAAATGCTGGGCTGCTGCAGCCCATGGCTCTGCTCCCTGTCACCCCTCTGTCCATCTGCTCCCCAGGGGCATCTCCATGTGGGACGTGGTGATAGGGGCCTCAGATCTGAGACAGCCAGGCCCCGAGGCTGTGGTGAGACGCATCCAGAGGCTCCTGGTGCACCAGCACTACGTGGCTGCCACGGCCAGGAACGACATCGCCCTGGTGGAGCTGAACCAGCCCGTGGAGTGCAGCGACTACATCCAGCTGGGCTGTGTGCCCGACGCCTCGCTCAGGGTCTCAGAGCTGAAATCCTGCTACATCGCCGGCTGGAACTTTGCCAGAAGTGAGTTCTCCAATAGGATGTGCGCTCCCAGAGCGAGCTGGGCACCCCGGGGTCATGGGCTGGGCACTCCGGGGACATGGGCTGGGCACTCCGGGATCACGGGCTGGGCACTCCGGGGACACAGGCTGGACACCCCGGGGACACAGGCTGGGCACTCCGGGGACATGGGCTGGACACCCTGGGGACACGGGCTGGGCACCCCGGGGACACGGGCTGGACACCCTGGGGACACGGGCTGGGCACCCCGGGGACACGGGCTGGGCACCCTGGGGACACGGGCTGGGCACCCCGGGGACACCAGCTGGGCACCCCGGGGACACCACACGGGCTGGGCACAGACAGAGTCCGGCCGCAGGACGCCAGCGGGGCCGGCTCGGAGCAGCCCGGGCTGGGGGAAGGAGTCCCCGCCAAGACGGGGCGTGGAACGGGATGAGCTGTAAGGTCCCTGCTCACCCAGACAATTCCTGCTGGCCCTGTGAAACCTCGGGGGAGATGGGTCTGGTCCCTTCCCCAGGCCAACAGCAGGGACACAGCTGGACAACATCGCTCCGTGGGGAAGGGGCAGAGCCAGGAAGGGGGTTCACCCTAGGCAGGGGAGGGGATGGGTATCGAGCTGCTGGGGGCTCATTCCCCTCTGTGCCCACAGCTCAGGGAACAGGCATGGTGCTGCAGGAGTCCAAGGTCCACCTCATGGACACGGAGCTCTGCAACAGCAGCCGGTGGTACGCGGGGGCCGTTCATGCTGGCAACCTGTGTGCTGGCTACCCACACGGTACTATTGACACCTGCCAGGTAGGAGCCCCCACACACAGCCAAGCCTGTCCCCTGTCCACCCCTCCCCTCCCCACCCGTGGGTCCCTGTCCTATGTCCCCTTGTCCCCAAGCCCTGTTCCCGCCCACAAAGCCCATCCAGTGGCCCCAGCAGACCCAAAGTGTGGATGTGACCCTGGAACATCTGTCCTCTGCACATCTGGGACCCACGTGCAGAGATCGGGGAGCCCCCGACCTGTGCTGGGAGTGTGCTGGGAATGTGGACCTGGCAGGGATTGGGGAAGAGGAGCCAGCCCCGGGACTGGGGGAGAGGAGCCAGCCCTGGGACTGGGGGAGAGGAGCCAGCCCTGGGACCGGGGGAGAGGAGCCAGCCCTGGGATTGGGGGCGAGGAGCCAGCCCTGGGACTGGGGGAGAGGAGCCAGCCCTGGGATTGGGGGAGAGGAGCCAGCCCTGGGACTGGGGGAGAGGAGTCAGCCCTGGGATTGGGGGAGAGGGGCCAGCCCTGGGACCGGGGGAGAGGAGCCAGCCCTGGGGCTGGCAGCAGCCCGCCACTGTCGCTGAACCATCTCTCCTGGCACAGGGGGACAGTGGGGGTCCCCTCGTCTGCAAGGACAACAGAGCTGACTACTACTGGCTGGTGGGCTTGAACAGCTGGGGAAGAGGCTGTGACAGAGCCAGGCACCCCGGGATCTACACCTCCACTCAGCACTTCTACAACTGGATCCTGATCCAGACGAGCCTGAGCCCTGCAGACATAAGTGGTACGGCACCGGAGCCGAACTGCGCCCCGACTCCTGAGCCGGAGGTCACCATGACTTCTGAGGAGTCCCCGACGCCAGGGCCAGAGCCAGAGGCAGAAACAATGCCAACATCAGTGCCAGAGCCGACGCCAGAGCTGGTGGTGCCAGGGCCAGAGCTGACTCCAGAGCCGACGCCAGAGGTGGAGCTGGTAACAGACACGACATCAGTGCCAGAGCTGGTAACAGAGCTGATGCCAGAGCCGGAGCCTGTGCCAGAGCCAACCCCAGAGCCAGAGCTGGTGCCAGAGCCGGAGCCTGTGCCAGAGCCAACCCCAGAGCCAGAGCTGGTGCCAGAGCCGGAGCCTGTGCCAGAGCCAGCCCCAGAGCCAGAGCTGGTGCCAGAGCCGGAGCTAGTGCCAGAGCCAACCCCAGAGCCAGAGCTGGTGCCAGAACCGGAGTTGGTGCCACAGCCAACCCCAGAGCCAGAGCTGGTGCCAGAACCGACACCAGTGCCAGTGCTAGATCCAATGCCAGAGCCGACGCCAGAACCGACGCCAGTGCCGACGACAGTCCCGGTGCCAGAGCCATCGCTAGTGCCAGAGTCAACGGTAGGTCCAGAGCCGACACCAGAGCCAGAGCAGGAGCCGGAGTTGGTGCCTGAGCCGGAGCCAGAGCTGGTGCCAGAGCCAACACCAGAGCCAGCCATCCCCCCGGTGCCCGAGGAGCCGGCGCCAACACCGGAACCAGAACCGGCACCGGACCCGGACAGGCTTCTGCTGATCTCGGTGCCGTACCAGAGCCTGGTGCAGTTCTGCGACCTGCTCAGGGATTTCCTGCAGTTCCTGAGGGACCAGCTGGGCTGAGCGGAGCCGGAGCGGACGCGGTTCTGGCTGCAGAACGCGGCCCCGGCCCGCTCCGTTCCGGCTCGGTCGCCGCCGCGGGGCCCGAGGCGGCCGCAGCCCCGGGGCCGCTGTGGCCCCCCGCCCCTCCCCTGCCGCCCCCCGTGCCGCAGTCCCGTTCGCTGTTGAAACAACGCTGTTCGTGCTCCCCAGCACCGCGCTCTCTGCGCCGTTCCGCCCGCGGGCAGGGCCGGGAGCCGGGAGGGAGAACGAGCGGGGCTGGCCCGCTTCGGGAGGAGGCGCGGAGCGCTCGGGGCGGAGTGGGAAAAGCGGTTTAATAACGGGAACGGCAGCAGCCCGGAGCCCCGAGGGACGCGGAGCTGCGGGAGGTGCCACCCTGAGCTGCTGTGGCCACCCAGCGCTGTCCCCTCTGTCACCAGCTCCTGCCTCTGAGGCTGCCGGGACCCCCGGTCCCACCCCCGCTGTGCCCTCGGGCCCGGTTGGGATCCCCGGACCCGGGACATTCCCTCCGCTCCAGCGGGATCGCGGCTCCACAGAGCTGTCCTGGCTCTGGGGGAGGCGCTGGATCCTGGTGACCCTCCCGACTCGAATCAGGGATCCTCGATTCCGCGATCCACCCGTGTCTGGAGGTGGTTTGGGACCTGCCGCGGACTGGCCCGGCCATGCTGGCCCGGCTGCCACCGAAGCCCGCCCTGCACGGATATCCTCAGTTCGGGGCTCGGGGGGAGTCGGAGCCCCCCATCCTGCCAGGGCCGCTCCGGGCCGGCACACCCTGGGCCGTGGGGGCGGGTGAGGGGCTCGGGTGGCGGGTGCGGGTCGGTGGCAGCGGGGGCTCAGCGGGGCTCCAGGCCCCAGGCTGGCAGCGGGGTGAGCCCGGGGGACAGCAGGGTGAAGGGGGTTCTCTCCAGGTGCTGCCAGGGCGCTGGAGCGGGGCTTCCACCAGGAGCCAGACCTGCGGGATGGACACGGGGCTCAGGCATCGTCCCCGGCGCGCCGGGCCCTGGGAGGGGACTCCCAGGGGACCCCCAGCCCCAGAAGGCCGGGGTGGCCCCTCGTACCGCAGCAAGCGTCGTCCCAGGCGCAGGGCCCGGAGGCGCAGAGGTGCAGCGGGGCCGGGGGGCGCGGGTGGGTGGCGAGGCCGCGGAGGGGCTGCGCCGAGCCCGCGGGGGTGTCCGGGAGGGGCTGCGCGCGGACCAGAGAGTGCCGGGTCACAGGGCTGCTCCGGGACCCGGTCACCCCGAGGGGACCGGCAGAGGGCCGGGACGCCCCAAACAGGGCTCCCGAGGGGAGCGCGGGCTCCAGAGGGTGCCCGAGCTTGTTGGGGTGTCCCCAGCCCCCCGGGACCGGCCGTGTCCTACCTGTGCGGCAGCTGCGGCGGCGGGACCGACAGCGGGTGGGACCCAGTCGCACCAGGAGCCTGCGTGGGCACGGGCGGGGACAATGTCCTGGCTTGGGCACCGCGCGGGCCCCGGCCCGGCTCCCCGGGGCGCACGGGGAGCGGCCGCGTCCTTTCCCCGGCTCCCAGAGGGGCTCTGGGAAGCAACCCCCGGGGTCCCAGCGCCAAATGTCAGCCGCCCTCCCTCCCGGGGGCGCCCCTGGGCCCCAACCCCTCCTCGGGCGGCAGGTCCCACGTCCCGTCCCCTCGGTCCCCGAGCTGTCACCTGCGCCACCAGCCTCCAGCTGCCGCTTGCTCTCTCTCCGCCACTTGGCTCGGCGGTTCGAGAACCAGACCTGGGGAGAGGGGAGGAGCTGAGGCTGCCGCCCCCCGCCCGCCCCAGGGCCCCTCGGCACAGCTCTGAGCCCCGGGACACGGGCTCGTCACAGCCCGGGTGTGAGCAGGGACGGGGAGGGACACGGGCACAGAAAGGAGCTCGATCCCAGACATGGGCACGGGCGTGGGCAAAGGAATGCCCGTGTCCTGATCCCAGGCACGCACATGGGCACGGGCAGAGAAAAGAGTTTGATTCTGGGCATCAGAAGGGTCTTGATCCCAAACATGGACAGGGACAAGGGGTTCCATCCCGGGAATGGGCACGGTCCTGGGCAGAGGAAGGCTTTGATCCTGCGTCTTCCCCACCTCATGGGCTGGGAGCACACGCCAGGCTCCGGGCGTGTCCCCGGCGCAGGGCACGGGACCCTCGGGGCTGCTCTCGTGTGTGCTCTGTCGTGCTGCGGGGGCGGGCAGCGCTGTCCTGGCACGGGGGACTCGCTGCTGGCACTGCCTGCACACCCAGAGGCCGGCAGTGGGAAGGGGCTGCTGTGCACCGAGAGAGCCTCGGCAGGGGCACAGGGATGGGGGTCTGGAGCTGCTGGGAGGAACGTGTGGGGGGGGTGTGCCATGAAATGTGCCAGGTGTGCCAGGTGTACCATGGAGAGACCCCCGAGCCAGGACAAGCCCAGCCCTGGGGAGTCACTCCCGCCATCCGGAGCCCGTCCCCACCCCTGTCGCCAGCAGCGGTGACACGGTTTGGAGATGTCCCCGAAGGCAGGAGGGCTCCCAGTCCCCCTGACCGGCGGCCCCGATCCCGGCGGTCCCTCGGGGCTACTCCGGCCCCCGGGACGCGGCCGCGCTCCCGCTCGGAGCGAGGCGTGTCCCCTCTTACCCTGATGGTGGTGTCGGGCAGCTGGGTGGCCGCGGCCAGGCTCTCGCGGGTGGCGCTGTCCGGGTACTGTCCCCTCTGGAACTCTGCAAGCGGCATCGGGGTGAGCGGGGTCAGGTCGGGGCAGCGACCCCCGGCACCCGGGCAGGAGGCGCCAGGACGTGACTGCAGCCAGACCGCGGGGGCAGGGGACTGGGGTGTTCTGGGGTGCTCTGGGGTGGTTTGGGGTGCTCTAGGGTGGTTTGGGGTGTTCTGGGGTGCTCTGGGGTGGTTTGGGGTGTTCTGGGGTGGTTTGGGGTGGTTTGGGGCGCTCTGGGGTGTTCTGGGGAGCTCTGGGGTGTTCTGGGGCGCTCTGGGGTGGTTTGGGGTGCTCTGGGGTGGTTTGGGGTGTTCTGGGGTGCTCTGGGGTGGTTTGGGGTGTTCTGGGGAGCTCTGGGGTGGTTTGGGGCGCTCTGGGGTGTTCTGGGGAGCTCTGGGGTGTTCTGGGGCGCTCTGGGGTGGTTTGGGGTGCTCTGGGGTGGTTTGGGGTGCTCTGGGCTGCTCTGGGGTGGTTTGGGGTGCTCTGGGGTGGTTTGGGGTGCTCTGGGGTGCTCTGGGGTGGTTTGGGGTGTTCTGGGGTGCTCTGGGGTGGTTTGGGGCCCCGCAGCAGTGGCCGGGCCGCCCACAGGAGCACGAGTTCGCCCCGAAAGCGGCATTTCCCCCCGGGGACCGTCCCGCTCGGAGCCGGCATCCCGCGGGGAGCACACCTTCCTCCAGAGCCTCCGCCTGCTGCCTGGAGAACACGGTCCGGTTCCTGCCCCCGCCCCTGTGCCCGGGGCCCGGCGGCAGCCGCCGGCCGGGAGCGCAGCCCTGCGGGGGCTCCTGGCTGCCCGGGGCCGCGGGGGGCTGCGGGGCGGGGGGCGCGGCCGGAGGGGACACTGCGGGGACAGAGAGGCAGAAGTTGGGGGCGCACCCGGTGCTGGGGGCTCCCCGGAGGGGCCGGGAAGGGTCAGGAGGGGTCCGAGCTTTGGGGCAAGGCTTACCCCGTGGCCGCGGGTCCCGGGGCTCGGCCGCCAGCCGGAGGTCGCTGGGCAGGGTCCTGAGCACGCGGTTGATGGAGGAGACCTGGGTAGGGGA